>NC_090930.1:917543750-917846781 GCF_040938575.1 Ambystoma mexicanum | reverse complement strand
ACATTGCAGAGGTTGATGCCACAGCAGCTGTTGGCAGTAGTTTGAAGAAAAGTAATGAGGAAAAGTAAAATAGTTGTTTTACAAACTGCATGGGTTATTTCAAACCCCCTTGGGTTTTTTCCCCAACAACCCAATGATTCTTATACATGAAGACAACAACAGTGTACCATGCACACATGTTGTATGAAGGATGGTGCATACGATGTACTACTTATGAGGCTAAGAAATAATTAACCATATGTGTAGAACTGTAACTATTTAAATATTTTCTTTTTTTACAGACTGAAAAGTGCATACTATAATAGACTGAAAAGTGCATATTATGACATAATCACTCTGCACATATCACTGTGGATATGGGTAATGTCTGTACCTCTGTATACGTACTGTACCCCACCTTCTGTACATTCACCCAACATCCTCACATTCCTACTGCCCCGATCATGCCCCATACTCTCCCATTCCTGATTCTCTCCCTTGTTACCTAACACTGATTCTCCCCATGTACTCACCATACTTACATCTTTAGTACTACTATTATACCCCCACAATGTCTACCTCTATCCATACATTCTACCCATACTTTCTGTACCCGAATGCAGCCTACATCCACCGTCCTGACCACTACCCATCCATTCTTCCGCTACAGAATGTGTTCATGCTTCTGTACTGTTCTGCCATTGACTCTTATACTGTATGTATCTCACAATAGAAATTACAAGGAGTACTAAATACACACATATATACATATGTAAGTATATATATATATATATATATATATATATATATATATATATATATATAATGACTGGAGTATGTAACTGCGACTACAACAGAGCATTTACCTGTGTGACACACCTAGTGGGGAGTCACTGTGTTATAGTGGCTATATATAGGCCAATAGCATTTCATGTGTTTTCCTTGGTTGCATAGCCGTGGCTACATTTCTATTGAAACTGCGTCACAGAAATACCAAACGTTACAGTGGGAATGGGAGAGGGCAGGGAAGGTGAGGAGGACATCAGATGAGTGGTGGGATGTGACATATATGTTGGGGTCACTCGTTGAGGGCTTGGAAGTGCAGGAAATCATTTTTGCTTTGATGTTTTTCTGAATAGCCACAGCTACGAACCAAACAACACACTGGGTGTTGCTATACCCACAGGTATACAGCATACAGCCAGACCCATGTAGGAGAATTAATATAACTCTCCAGTTGATTAGTTGGTGGTCTACATGCAGCTACATGAATACCCAGCCGCTGGTATTAAGCCATATATTTCTGCACAGTAATCATATTATTCTGTGGATGTTAGACCATACAATCTAACTTTTGTTTCTGATTTCTTGTCCTCACCTTTACCCTTGTCTTATTTGAACTTTGAAAATTTGGCAAGGTTTGTTTTTGAGTTAGTACAAAATATATGTGTATCCGCAGCTACAAAGTTTTCTATGTGTTTCGGTGTTTGCAATTGGTTGGTGTTACTGTTGTAATTGTGTACTTGCCTGTGCTAGGTTGCAGTAAAAATGTGTCGCCCATTTTTGTACTTTGCTTACTACATAGTCCTCTTTTTGTGCTATTGATTTTGGAAAGTAGAAAAGCCACCATTCTGTCCTCTTTTCTCAATTTGATTGCAGAACTCACACTGTCCACATGATGAGTGTGTGACTGAGGTGAAACTAAGTTTCAGTAAATATTTACATATTTAAAGGTTTATTTGCTGTGTTATGTGTGTCAGATGTATTAAACACTGCTATCACATGGCATATATTGCCACTTTCTGCCACTTTTTGCCACCTGCTCACATTGATTGGCAGTTAATTGTACCATAAAAGTGCTTAGAAAGTTCATTCTTCTTAACTTTATATTTTAATGAGATGCTATTAAATGTAGCCATCCCTGTTCATACACCTATGCATTAGCAGTGTTTTATTCTGATGCTATTAAAAATAGCTACTCCTAAAATGTACCAGGTGTATCTATGAATAAAGCTGCAGTATGTTATAAGCACTGGTATCAGATTACATGTAGTGCCAACATAGTACATCTGCTGTTGCAAGTTACCAGTATTGCAGAAATGTTTTGCAATTGTTTTGTCTTTACTTGTAAATAAGGTACAAATAAGGCTGCTAATTCAGCTATGCATTTTCCACTAAAATGCTGCTAAAAAAATACATTTTTAAAAGAACAGTATTCATATTTAAATATGTTCCTTTTTCTAGGCAGGTTACCGAGGATAAAGGTTTATATGCTTGTCCTTGTCCTAAACGTTCAGTGCACCTCTTCCACAGAGTACCTCCAGCTATCTGCCAAGAAAAAGACATGAGAAATATTAGAAAGCCACTGAAAATAGAAATATATAAATTGTGTCTGAAAGAAAATGGCACCTCCCACGGTGGTTCAATTGTGACATATGCAGGTCAAAACATTCCACTGTTTCAGATGCAGGTTGGGCAGCAGTAGGGGAGGCTGAAGGACACGAAAGATACAGTGGTGGGGAAGGATGGGCAGAGGTTTTAGTGGTGGGTGCTGGTGTGGAGATTGATGCCAAAGCAGCTGTTGGCAGTAGTTTGAAGAAAAAGCAATGAGGACAAGTACATTTTCTTCTTAAGTCTTCTGACATACCATATCCCCTAATTGTATTGAAATTGATTTCCAGTCCACGAATAGGAGTGTGTCCATCCTATCACCACTCAGGACTGGGACATCTGCTACACGATTTTCAATGAAAATGCCTTTGTTGTTAATGAAGAGTGAGAATCCACTTATAGGGAAGGTTTGCACCCCCTTACCACCACATCTAGCCACTGTTGTGCTATTAGTGTAAATTGTTGCAATTGGATTAAGTGGACCAAAGTTTATTTTGCTCAACTCCTTCGAAAACTGATTTTAGGTCCACATAAAACATGTGTAGGTACATTCTCCTAAGGTTAACATATTTTAACAACAATAGGTACAACCAAATCCCCTGATCTATTGTACTTAAGCCTCTTTGAAATCCTGCTGGCAGGCTAGATGCTACTTTAGTCATTAGTGTCCACTTCTGGGGCATAAAGTGTTCATCAAAAGATCTTATATGAGGCATCAATCAGTGTAACCGGGCGATAATTTGAGGGACTGGCTCTTTCTCTCTTTTTATATTTATATTTCTAACTGTGAAATAACCAACAATTGTGACCCTGTACCTTTTGCCCAAAATTCATCAGAACCAATTAGAACCCACAGGGAGACCAATAGTGATCTATATTGGCTCCTTAGCTTGGCCCACATCCAGCTTCATTGATTTCTTCCTTATTCCTTTTGTGATCAGTCTGCCGTCTGATGTGAAACACACAGGTCATATCCTAAATAGATTACAGCATATACATTGGGAAGATGATTTTATCCTGGTGACGTTAGCTGTCACTTCTTTGTACACAGTTATACAACATGCTGAAGGCATAGAGGTGTGCACATTCTTCTTATGTAATAGGTCCGTGACTTTTACAAGACACAATGAGATGCTCCTGGAAATGTGTATTTGTGTACCAGAACATTATTACTTTCTCTTTAATGGGAATGTCTATTTACAACTAACAGACACCACAATGGACACAAAGTTTGCACATCATAATGTCAATTTGCTGTTGGGATATTGGGAGGAAGTATATGTCCTCAAAAGTCCACACAACTAATGGAACAATAATATCCCCATTTGGTTTTCTTACATTGACAACCTCTTTTTTATCTGGCAAGGCAGCATGGAAGATCTCCATTCATTGTATAGCTTTCTTAATGATTATGACCTACACTTGAATTTTGTCATGAATACTGGTAAACAGAACAATACATGTTTGGATCTAAACATTTTGGCCATTGAACGATCAATTCATACTCAAATGCACTGAATGCAATTATGGCCTCCCCCTAAGTAACATCACTAAATCCCTTGCACAGATTTTGTGACCAAATCTAGCCATTGCTCTGCTATTGTTTTTTTTTTTATTTTATTTTTGCATTTATAAAGCGCACAAACAGCCAGAGTCATTGTGGCGCTGCTACATAATTGAGCAACTTAGTAACAAGAGCTAGTATGTTGTGATACAAATGGAGAGTACATAACATTACATTGTTGTGCATTGCTGCAATTGAATTAAGTATGGCATTTGCTTGCACCAGCCTAGCTACGGTGGACCGAAGTTTATTTTGCCCAACCCCATCAAAAGCTGATTTTAGGTCCAAAAGAGCCATCTGTAGGCACATCCTCCTAAGGGTATCAAATGTTAACAACAATAAGTACAACCAAAACCGTTAATCTATTGTGCTGAAGCCTCTTTGAAATCCTGCTGACATGTTAAATGTTACTTTATTCATTAAGATCCAGTCGTGGAACATAAACTGTTCTTCAAAAGATCGTGTATGATGCATCAATCAGCAAAGTGTGGCAATAATTTGATGTACTGGCACTTTCTCTCTTTTTATATATTGGCATTATTACTGCTTGGCCCCATGAGCATGTGATCCTTCCGCTTGCAAGTATATAGTTAAATAACCTAGTCAAATATGGTGCCTAGTTTAAAACTCATCTTTAAAAGCTCCACATGGACATAATCGAGATCTGGCACTTTGTGTGATGCTTTGTGCGATGTCTGTGCATTTCATAGCATTGACTACATCTGCTACTGAATGTTCAAAACTGGATCCTCCTAATTACCTAAGTGAATATAAACAAAAATGCACTCCTTTTCATGATCATCATTCCATGAGGGACAACACAATGCTTCAAATTGTGTGTGCCACTCTCTAGGATGACTGGAGGTCTCTACAGATTTGGTATTGTTATTCCATGGCATAGTAACTATTTTCCAGAAGTCTCTTGAATTCTTGGATTTCACTGCCAATCTTAGAGATCTCTGATTTTAATGTTTCAGGTAGGTTGCATTTACTAGATTCACACACTTTATTATAAGAATCATAGTTGCTCACATTTTTTATGATATTTACTTTAGTATTCTCTGTCTGTGATTTAGTAACAAAGGAGTTTAATAGTCTAAATCCAATTATGGAGGGACTCCCAGACTATTTGACTCTCTGCATTTGGACTAATCATCACTTTTTCAAAGTGAGGTATGAGTGCTTGGTACACTTTCGACATCTTTTCTGTTATGAGAATAATCTCCCATTTTAAACGTGTGCGATTATTAGTGCATTCAATTTGCGAGTTCAAGGTCATTGTTTTCTGGACCAATTTAGCCATTAGCCAAAGGTGTACTGTAATCTAATGGACTTATGATCACTCTCTACTCTATCTATAGTTTGGAATGAGAGTGCACCATCCTCTCCCCCAACTTCAACAGGATATAATAAAGATGGTTAGCACAACCTCCAGCATTATAAATTTGTCAGCTCGGGAGTCACCATCAGGCCTCCCATTCCATGACCTATAGCCCAACTGAAGTCATAGCTGTTCCACCTTCAAGGCAAACCAACTTTCCTTGTAGGTTTACTATGTGTGAGAATTGGTATGTCCCACATCCTTTCCTGAGCCTCTAGTTTATCATTTAGGTTATCTAGGGTTTTGAACTGGAGAGTTAAATCATCTGCAATTACTTTTACAATCCTCCTTCGACACTTATAGTTATCATCTCATTCTTCGAGGAGGTCTTCAACCCTATATAATGTTGGCATGTTCATGGTCTAATATGTACATTAACTACTAGCATTGCATCATCTGGTGCTAATTCAAATATAACTGCTTGTATTTCCAGTAGACGGTGGATTGCATCTAAGATATATACCCTTTTTAATGCAAATGTCCAATCCGCAACTTGGTTGTCCTCTTCTTTGCATGCGCAATATTGCATGTTACCCTCAATTGTATCCTGTCCAAATGCCATTTATCCTGTAAGCAAACAATGTTGGATTCCTCGATGAAGTCTAGCGAAACACCATTGCCTAGTTTAGATCTAATGCAAGCGATGTTCCAGGAGGTAATAACCTATCATTTTGCTCAACCACTTAAGTATTCATTACTTGCCTTATTCAGGCACCAGATAGGGTTTCAGTGGTGCCAAAACATCAGTTAACGGGGCTAGTATCATGTGAGGAATCATCAGCAACTGTTGCCAATGCTTCACCCGCTGGTGTATTCTGTGCTTTCCCATCAGGTCCGTCCACCTCTTTCCTCTCTTTTACTTTGGATGTAGTACACTAGTATACTCTATGCATTTTGAAGGGATCTGTTCTCTTTTGTTCTAGATACATCATCCCTTTCTCCTATATTGGGTGGAGTGTCTTTCAATTGTATCATAGATCCTCAGGGGGGAATCTAGAGCAAGAAGGCCATTAGCCAGTTGTGGATACACTAGTCTTAAACATATAAAATCATGTTTAGGGTTAATGTGATCTGATTGTCGAGTTCCACTAATGATTTAATAGCATATCATTTCGTATCAGACTATTGCATTCCTTATCCAGTGAGAACAATTATTTACCAAAAATCCACCTTTTCTTTCAAATCTCTAGTTTGGGGTAGAAGTCATAATAACGACATCTCTAAGTGTCCCGCTCAAAACATTTTTAGAATGGACAAGCTCCCTTCTGGCAGCTTCCCTTTTAGTTTCATTTGGCTAGTACCTGTGGGTACACATATTGCTTTGTGGGAGGGTTTGATGAAATGTGCCTTTCTATTACCTTATTAACCACATTGTATTTATCAGTCCTTGGACATTCTTTTGACACCATCCTCACATGTATCCTTTTATCCTCTATGCTGCTATTAATATCAATTTGTCTGGGCTCTTCAATTAGATTACATTTTATATCATCTATATCCCTTCACAGGGCTAGCAGCTGCTGCATGAACATGTTGGGGTTAGGTTCAGTTGTTTGAAGGTCCTTTCTAAGTGTTTTAATTTCCTCTCTTAGCTCATTAATTCCTTGCTCCAGATTTATCATTATTTATTTATTTAACAGTGGCAAACATGCACAATTATCAAAGGTGTTTGTATTACTAGAGACCTGTCCTTCCTGGGATGGTGTTAGTTCCTTGCTCTATTATATTGTATAGGCTTAGTCTTAGTATTTTGATCAGTTACCTTGTCCATTTTCTGGCTTGGTTATTTTAGGTCTAGGTGTGCTATTCTTACTCATTCACATTTTTTTTTTCTGAGTGATATTTCTAATTACCCTGTCTTTATCTAGGTTGAGCGGGGAGAATGTATTTGACTGGGTCATTGATTAATAAATGGTTCCTGGCAGTTCCTCATGATCATTTATAGAAGGTACGCCTTATAGGGAATGTAGATATTTCCAGACCATTTTGAAATAACGCAGGTAGGGATCGTCTCTCAAGTACAGCGCAGGACACCAAGTAAGTTATAGGTATACTTTATTGTCCAGTTGTATACTTAGCCCAAGGGTAATGCAAGAAGAAACAGTGAAAGAAACATTGGCTTATCCACTGCAGCTCAGTTCACTCTGTCTCTAACTGTACCCTAGAATCCCCACACTCAAAGCACAACATTCCACCCCAGCATTACACACTCTAATAGTTCCACAGGCACCAGCACATTACTACACTTCTCCCCTTTTAGTCAAACCATAAACCAAAAGAGGAACCACACATGCAGCAACAAGGTGCACAGCAAATGGAAGGTAAATGCTGAACAGAAATATATACTAAGCAGAGTAACACACTGAACTACAGCACAGTGCAGAGGCACAGCCATGTTTACCATTAATTATCCAGAACACATTTGGCACCAACACTTGAATAGGTGCAAAGACAACATCAAGAAGCCTGGATGCAACAGGATGAACCCTGAGTTACAGATGTGGAAACTGTAAATTCCCCAAAGACAACTCGGGAAACCATAACCACAAACCCTAACTGGCAGAAAATAAATAAAACCAGAAAGTGTTATACAAGAATGAGTGATGTCCACCAACACCCAATTTAACCCTCCTACTACGATGGATAAACACGCAGATAACAAACACCAACTGCAAGAAAAATGTTGCATGCCTACACAGAACACAACACCTTCACAAATACTGCAAACATAGAAAAACAATATCGTACGCCAGACCCAGGAGTTAAAACATGCCTAACAGTGCGAAGCGCCAAGACAACAACAATAAATTGCACCATCCAAAAGCACAAAAACATCCTTTCCTGGATATAACCAAAACAATCAACTATGCATGTAACCCACAGCTGATCATACCCACCGTAACAAACAGCTTAACACCACACACACCCAACTGTAACCGACAGCCTAAAATCACCACACGCGACCCATCCTACTGTAACCAACAGTCAAAACACTGGCTGTAACCAACAGCTAATAATACCCACTGTAACCAATCCTTAACACCACACACAACCCCCACTGCAACCAACAGCCAACTCTAGCTGCAACCAACATCTTAAACTCCCACAGTATACTCACCACACACCCCAACATGACTGTAACCAACAGCCAAAACACTGATCTCACCCCCACTACTGTAACCAACTGTCTAAAACTCACTACCCACCACACACCACAACTGCAACCAACAGTTTCACGTCTTATTTACCCCTATCCATGTTGCATTGTTAGGGGATGTTAATCTTCACCTGTCCTCAACACACTCTACTATTCCTTGTCTTTCTGTTCTTGACTCGTATTTCCTAATGCCTCTTTCCACCACAGCATCACATATTTTAATTTAATTTAATTAAAATTTAGCATTTATATAGTGCTACGAACCCTGAGGTATCTAAGTGCTGCTTATTATTACCCACATTGTGTGGTGCTCATTTATCGACCTCGGAAGGATGAAAGGCTGAGTTTGGCCTTGCCAGGATTCAAACCTGTATCAGCTGGCTCTGCACAGATATCAAAACGAGCGGTCTACTCGCTGTGCTATCAGACTGGTTAGATGTCTGGCTCCTGGCTGGTCCTCTTCCTTCTCCCACCTGTCAGGCTAAGAACCTCAGGATTATCTTTGACTCCACACTCGCCTTCTCTCCTCACATCTCTGACTTCTCTAAGAAGTCAAACTACCAGCTGCACCTCCTTAGAGGTATTCTTCCTTTCCTCTCCTTCCCCAAGTTCACTGTCTGTAGAGCTCTGGTTCTCTCTAGGGTTGACTACTGTAACAGCCTGTTTTTAAATCTTTCCATCTCTACTCTTTGACCTTTACAACTCATCCAGAACAGTTCTGCAAGACTTATCTTTGGCCACAAGCCCAGGGATCTTATCTCTCCAGCACTGAAATCCCTTAATTTTCCCCCAGTGGTTGCAAGGATCAAATTCAAGACCTTTATTGTCCACAAGGCCTTCTGGGGCCTTGGACCAACATATCTCCAGCTTTCTCTTCTGAAGCAACGTCCTATTCGAGCTCGTTGCTCCTCCACCTCCAACTCCTTGAGGGAGCTTAGGGCAGAGCTCTTTATTTGGCTGGCACCTCCCTCTGGAACAGCCTCCCTGCCTCTCCGAAACTTGAGCAGAACCATCTCCAGTTCCAGAAGCAGCTCAAGACTTTCCTTTTTGCTTCTGCCTTCTCTCTTCCTTTCCCTGCTGATCTCCTGTCTGATACTGCACTGGATACTTGGCTAGCGCTGAACCATGGGCCCAGGTCCCTTCTCTCCCAGTTGCACACCTGCATTGCCGCCTGGCATTCATGTACTTGGGGCTGTATCTGCAACCCTACAGTCCCGCTAGTTGCACTATCTAACATGTGCTTTCTTCACTTAACCCCTGCACTGCCACCTACTGGCTGCACTTCCTGTTGTTTATATTTCGATTGTATGTCCTGTACGCCCCTTCCCCTGGCACTTCTCCCCTTTCCTCATATCATATCCTCTCTTGATCTGATTTTCATCTCAACTTTTTTATGGCCTCTCCTTTGCGATCCCTCCCATTTTATCTTTCGGATCATAATTTGCTTTCGGTATCATTATTTACTTCAACCTCTGGGGGCCCCTCTCCTGACTTGTCCCCATTAATTTTCTTTTGATGTGATTTATGTAACTTCAACTCTTTACTTTTAAACACTGATTCTACTTCTGATTTTTCTTCTTCTTCCTACTCAGCGATTAATGCTGATGAAGCTGTGTCTTTTATTTCCTCATCTCTTTCTACTACCATTGATCAACTTTATCCCCTGACGTCTTTTCATCCCACTCATAAACCTTCCCAATTTTGGCTTTCTCCTCACCTGTGCTCTATGCGCCATCTTCTTTGTTGTTTCGGAAGGCGTTGGCTTAAGGCCAAATCAACATCTGACCACTCCTCTTATTTCTCTTTTCATACTCTTTATGATGACAGTGTACTCTCTGCTAAGCGTCTTTATTTCTCTGAACTTCTAAACTCCCAGTCAACTCACTCTAGGTGTCTTTTTCCTCCCACTTTAGATTATTCTGTTAACTCTACTATATCTGCCTCCAAATTTGCTCAGTTCTTTTCTTCTAAATGTCTTTCTCTTCATCACAATATTGAAGCTTCTATTTCACCTGAATTACTACCTTCTCCTACATCCAGTCCTAATGCCTCCATTGCTCACTTTGCTCCGGCCACTCACTCTGATGTCCTTCTTTCACTAGCTAAAGCTCACCCTACTGCTTCTCCCACTGATACTATTCCTTCTGCACCTATTCCTAAAATGTACCCGTTTCGTGTACCTTATCTTGTTTCTTTTTTTATTATATGTCTTTCCACTTCTACATTTCATGCTTCATTCAAACATGCATGTATTATCCTGATCCTTAAGAAACCCACTGCTGAGCCTCTGATTATCTCTAATTTTCCCCCTATATCTCTCCTGTCTTGTCATTCTAAACTTGAATGGCCCGTCTTTTCTCAGATGTCCACGTTTGTTCCTAATTCTTCTATTCTTCCCCAATTTCAATCTGGTTTTTGTCATTTTCATTCCATAGAACCTGCTCTTATTTTTGTGTTGAATACTCATCTTTGGCATGATATTCTAAGCACTCATCTTTTCTTATTCTTCTAGACTTGGCGGCTGCTTTTGACACTGTCGATCACTTATTATTTCTGGCTTCACTTTCGTCTTTTGGTCAAACAGGCCATGCCTTAGCCTGGTTTCACTCGCATCTTTCTAACAGAATGATTTCTGTCTCCTGGATGGGCAAGTCCTCTGACTCATTTTCACTTGCACACGGGGTGCCTAAATGTTCGGTTTTGGGCCCTTTTCTATTTTCTCTTTATACACCTTCTCTTGCGGTCATTATTTCTTCTTTTGGGCTCTCTCACCACTTTTATGCTGATGGCACACAACTATTTCTTTCCTTTTGTTTTTCTTCTCCTGAAAATAATCACACTTGTTCTGCTTGCTTAGTTTCTATTAAATCTTGGATGTCTTCCCACTACCTTACCCTCAGTGCTGGGAAGACTTTAGTACTGTTTTTTCCTGCTAATACTCTTCCTGCCCATCTTCCACCTTCTTTTATATAATTTCCCCCATCTAAACTCCCAATCTCACTTATCGCTCATGATTTTGGTCTCTATTTTAATACTAATCTCTCTTTCTCTTATCACATTTCATTGGCCTCTGGTTCCTGCCGCTTTCACCTCCATAACATTTGCAAAGCTTCTCCATGTATTACTTTTCAAGTATCTAAACTCTTAACTTCTTCTTTAAACTTTTTTTTTACTTTTTTATTGTTCGATTTCCCCCTTTGGCCTCCCTAACGCTCATCTAGCACCTCTTAAATCAGTATTCAATTCCTCCATCCGTCTTCTGTGTCTTCTCTCATTTCGGGACTCTATCTCTTCTTCTCTCGCATCACTTGGCTGGCTACCCTTCCATTCTCAAATCAAATTAAATTTTCTCTGTCCTGTTTTCAAATATCTTCATGGTCTTGCATCCAGCTATCTTACTGCACTAATATCTTTCTATGTGCCCTCTAGTTCTCTTAGCTCCTCTTCTCAATTCTTACTCTTAGCTCCCTGTGCACCTTTTGTTCAGTCTCTTGTTTGTCCCTTTGAACTCCTTGCCCCTCTCCACTGCAATGCTCTTCCACTTTCTCCCCACTCTATTTATCCCTTTTTCTGTGGTTCTTTGAAATCTCATGTACTCCCACATTCTTGAGAAATTGTTTTCTGGTTTTAATGGTTAATTCATTTTTATTGTACTGCTCTTTCTTCCTATGTACAGCGCTTTGGTTTAAGGCACTTAATAAAATACTAATTTAAATGCAGTCTAAACTGTAAACTCTCCACCATGACTGTAACCAACAATCTAAACTGGCTATACTCAACAGCGTAACACCACCACATCCCCCCCTCCCTGACTGCAACCAACAGTTGAAACCTTGCTGTAACCAACAACCTAAAATCACCAAACACGTCCCCTCAGACTGTAACCAACAGCCAACATTAACTGTAATCAACAGCTTAACACCGTACACACAACCTCCCTAACTGTAACCAACAGTCAAACTATAACACCACCTTGCACACCACTGTACAGCAAACAAAAAGAGACCATACGAATACAACAGGATAGGTGTATAATTCAATTCATTGACCTCTCGTTCCTGCCACTTTCACCTCCATAACATTTGTAAGGCTTGTTCATTTCTTACTTTTCAAGCATCAAAACTCTTAATTTCTTCTTTAATCTTTTCTCAACTTTTTTACTGTTCGGCTGCCCTGTTTGGCCACCTTAACTCTCATCTTACACCTCTTAAATCAGTATTCAATACCTCCATCTGTCTTCTGCGTATTCTCTAATTTTGGGACTCTATATCTTCTTCTCTCACAACACTTGGTTGGCTACCCTTCCATTTTCGAATTAAATTGAATTTTCTCTGTCTTGTTTTCAAATCTCTTCATGGCCTTGCTCACAGCTATCTAACTGCACTAATATCTTTCTATATTCCTTCACGTTCTCTTTGCTCTTCTCAGTTCTTACTCTTAGCTCCCCGTCCCCCCTGTGATCAGTCTCATTTTTGTTCCTTTGAACTCCTTGCCCCTCTCCACTGGAATGCGCTTCCACTTTCTCCCTGCTCTATTTCTATCTATCCCCTTTCCTGTGGTTCTTTGAAATCTCATTTACTCCAACACTCTTGAGTGATTTTTTTTCTGGTTTTAATTGTTTATACATTTTTATTGTACTGATCTTTCATCCTATGTACAGCGCTTTGGTTTAAGGCGCTTCATAACATTAAAATAAAGTACCGATTTAAATACAGTCTAAACTTTAAACTTTCCACCACAACTGTAACAAACAGTCTAAACTGGCTGCAGCCAAAAGCATAATACCAACACAACCACCCTGACTGCAATCAACAGTCGTAACCTTGCTGTAACCAACAACATAAAATCACCACACACGACCCCTCTGACTGTAACCAACAGCCAACACTAACTGTAACCAACAGCTTAACACCAAACACACAACCTCTCTGACTGTAACCAACAGTCCAACTATAACACCACCCTGCACACCACTGACACATGAACAAAAAGAGACCATACAAACACAACAGGATAGGCATATAGAACATTTTGAAAGACCATCATGGGACAGTCACTTTAAACGAGCCTCCAGCAAAGAAATGTCCACCCAAAAGAATTGAAATACACCCCGCACCCACATGTCCAAAATGTGCCCCTAAAAGTTAAACAAGAATTACTGGAATTTGCCAAACAAATACATGTAAAATGCCAGCATTGAAAATAACACATAATGTCCTGCAAGGCAAAAACCCCACACCCACAAGTCCAAGTTCCCCCTAAGAAGGAAAACATCAGTTAAGCATGGCACCTCTGTTACAATGGTAAGGGCACCCAGGAGCCGCAACAAGTACACCCAACACTCACCAAACACTCCCAGACCCCATACTGCACTCACAGGGCCCACACTACATCAGCCCATGGCCAACCCCACTAGAAAGCACTAATCGAGAGGCCACAACACCAACACAACAACACAAACCAAAATCACAGGCCTCAATCAGACATCTAAACACATACATTTTCAATGTTCTGATACTGTAAGGGCTTTGCACTGAACATATAAGCCCCAAAGGTCTATATCCATCTCCCTCAAATTTGCCACAAAACTGCTGTATCATTCACAAACTCCTCTCTGGACAGTTTACCCACCATACTGATGGGATGTATCACCTCGCCCCTAGTCACATCGGAGACGCAGCACCTCCTTTTCTCATGTTCCAAGCGACCACCCATAGATGCACAATCCACGGAAACCAGGTGCTGCCTCTTTGTACCTGTTGCACTTTCAACATCCTCCAAGACGACACCAGGCCATGGAGTGATTGCGCTTGTCGCCTGCTGCCTGCATAGAGAATCACTGGCAACAGGATCACCAATAAAGGGAGCTGAGTAAACTGGAGAATGCACACTGCGTTCCATGTCCGCAGGGAGAATGCCGCATTCCATAACGTTAGTGGGGCACACGCTGTGTTCCAACACAACGTTGCGCTCCAGCTCAGCAAGCGTTGTTGCTCATAGCCACGGGACCACGGCCCAATGACATACCTCCTCTTCTGCTGGCTACCCCAATAGCTCTGGCTTGCCAAGACCAGAACTTGGCACATTGCTCTGCTCTCTCTCATGCTTGCACAGACACCTGCCTCCTCAGTCGCAGGCTCTGCACCATTTGCCTGACCACCCGACCGAGGCTCTGTACTGTGCCACCCAACCGCAGGACTTATATGCACTACTCTGCACTATTCTGCGATGAGCACAGTACTCCACACACCTCCTTGGTAAATTTGCCATGAGGGCTCTGGCCACGCTCTCCCGGACGCCGCTGGAACTGCAGCTCTTCTTACCACTCTGTCAATAAAAACGCTACCTGCTCCACACTGACACAGGTGACGTGCTGCTGAATCTGCCCACTCTCTTAGAGCAAACCTTCCCCTGCTCCACATGGACTGCAGGGCACGAAACAGCAGTGCTGGATCAAACTCCTGTTGGCCCCACTACAGCCACTTGATGACCAGGTCCACCTGCACTGCCCGGCCTGCATGTCCTGCCTGGTAATTTACTGTGGATGGGAGCACTTCGGGGACAATGTCTACCAAACACTGCTCCCCCGCAGCAGCTTCTGGTCCTGACAAAAATCCTTGTTGCCAATGAAATAAAGGAGGTGGGGCTCATTTCTCAGGTACAGCACAGGACACCAAGTAAGTTACAGATATACTTTATTGTCCAGTTGTACACTTAGCCCAAGTGTAATGCAGGAATAAACACTGGAAAATACACTGGCCCATCCACTCCAGCTCAGCTCACTCTCTCTCTAACTGTCACCTAGAATCTCCAGACTCAAATCACATTCCACCCCAGCATTCCACACTCTAATATTTCCACAGGCACCATCACATTGGTATACTTTTCAGCAGCAGCAAAAAGTGAGATTCCCAATAAACTTCAAATGAGCTTTAATTAGATATTGAAATGTGTACTTTATAGGTCAGGAACCTCTGATGGAACTCTCATAGTCCATCTCCTCCTTGACCTATGCCACAACACAATGGTAAATTAAGAAAAAATTAATTGGTATGAAGGTTTGGAAAATTAGTTAATCCAGGTAAACTTTATACTCCAGCACAGTGTGCTGTAAACTATGAGCAACTTCCATGCTATGTTCTTCTTAACACAGTCAGAATTATCAAATGTATCAGAATCATGTCAAATATCTGTTTAACACTTTGATGAATGGCATGCACATCACATTATTTATTTATTTATATATTGGTCACTTGTTAGGCACTTATACAATTAGCAACACTGTTTTAAAGCGCCCACATGGCACTCAGGATGGGTACAGGGGGAGATAGACAATGAATTACAGCGATGATAAATTGTTAAATTAAAAGCACACACAGAACATGAGAATAGGGAAGGGGAGACAAACCTACCATGCCTTGTGAGGGTTCAGAACGTGCAGAGTGGAGGAGGAGGGGCATAAGTGTTTGATGCTCTTGGAGAAGTGCTCAGGGTAAGTGCTAAGAGGAGAAGAACGTAAGTGAAACCACCCATGGGTAGGGTGAGCCTAAGTAAGTGCAGCAGAAAGATAGCGGATGAGAGATGTCGGGAGGTCAAGGTCCTGAGGACACATAAGGGCCCTGCACATCAGTCACGCAGATGTAAGAATTAGCAGGGAAGAGAGGAGGAGAAGGAGGAGGTAAAGAGAAAGGTCTTGAGGCTTTTACAGAACTTAAGGAGGTCATGCTCAAGAGGGAGAGGGAGGCTGTTCCAAAGGAGGGAGCCAGCGAGGAGAGTGATCGCACTCCAGCTCTCTTTTTAGCAAAGTGCTTAACAGCTTGGACTATAATAATTAATTTCATGTGATACAGTTTACTTAATAATATTTACACATAAAAATCAACACTAAACATACCATAAAAAAATACTTAAAATCTAATAACATAACATAATAACCTAATACCACATCCAGTAGGAGCTAAAATAAAATATGAAAATAAGGCAAAAGAAAAATAGAAATATAAATAGCAGCAAAAGGGAAACAATCACACCCAAATTACCTTCCACCTTAACTGTACAGATGAGCACAAATAAGCACAAATTAAAACATTCCTCAGAGCATCAATACACAGTGGTTCTCAAATCGCAACAGTCTGCATCATCCCAGGGCGTAAGCAGGATCTATTGTTTGGTGTTTACAAACACTGTATTGAAAACTTAATACCCAATATTTCTTCAATCCTCATCCAGATATTATAAAAGGCAGTCAACATCCGCAAGCTCTCAGAATTTATACAATGGTGCCAAAAGGATGAATTGCCAGGTCATGGGTGTACTTCCCAATTTAATGATGGATAACATCTATCATGCTGCCACATTGTGTCAATACATGTCTGGCTGACTCTAATGTGTTGCTTGATTTACACACCCGACAGATACGTTGTTCCATTGGTATCTGCTCTCTTCTAACCGTGACCATCAAGGTCAGGAGCTGATCCATCCTGAGTAAAAGTATAAAGCCTTGCAACCTTTTAGAGGGGCAGAGGTTAAGGTAAGCCTGTGGTTTCATAAATGAATATAAGCTATATTATACAAATGTATAACTTTTCAGCGTGCTAAGGTGGGCAAAGTTCTCCAACCAATCCCACATTTCAACACGCTTGTCAAGTGCATTATGTACCAACTTAGAGTACCCCCCTCCTCGCCAAGTCCAGCCTATATCCGCTAGATATTTTGTCATCATCACAGATGGTGAGTGGGGATTTTGTTTCTTACACAGTTCCTGATATACTGTTGTTAGAAGAGGGTTGTTTATTCCACTACACATTTTCAGGAAAAAACCTAACCTCTTTTTCATGACAATGGCATTCAGCGAGGGTATTCCCAGTTCTAATCATATAATAGCCATTGGAACTCCCGGTGCTAAGCCAAGGACACGCCGCCAAAATTTCCCTTCGATGACCTGAAGCAAGCTAAGATCTAAATCAAAAAGTGCTTCTAGGCCATAGGTCATCATAGGGATAAATACTTGCAAATAAAGTTGGCGCGTACCCCATAGCGTAAAGGCTCCCTGCTTGTTTGTAAAACTGGCAATTAGAGCTGTTATATGTGCTGCACGCATAATACGGGAAAGTTTGCACATCACATATTCACCACTGGACTCAAAGTCAATTCCCAAATAGCGATATTGAGGCGCGTAAGGGATCTTAACATTGCCCACAATAAGGTTGACACGAGAAACTCTTTTACTAGTGGATCTCAGGACCTTGGTTTGATCAAGGTTAATGATGAGACCATTACATGTGGCATACTCCCACAGTGCCATGGCAGATCTACGCAGACCACTGATGGTATGATCAAAAATGACCAGATTGTCTGCGTATGCCAAAACAGAACAGACAGCTTCCCCAAATTTTGGAGGGCAATTGCAAGCAGCAGTTATAGCAACCGGTATGTCATGGACGTAGAGGTTGTACACCAGAGGGGCAGTGACACAACCCTGTTTCAGCCCCCTATTCTGCTGCACTTTACCAGTAAGGTGCCCCTCTTGATCTAATTTCAACCTGACTGAGGTGCCATAGTGCAGCAATCTGAGATAGTACAGTATACCAGCAGGGCAACCCAAGGTGGCTAGTTTTGACCATAATCGTTCTCTAGGAACCGAATTGAAGGACGCTATGATATCAATGTAGAGTGCATATAATGGTGGTTCACACTTTTTGCAGGCCCTTGATCTCAGTAAATTCATGATCATAAGATTATGGCAAGTAGAGCAGCCTCTTCTAAATCCACATTGGAATTTAGACAAAATATCAGCCCACTCTACCCATAACTGGAGCTCATTGAGCAACAGGCAGGCAAACAGTTTGCCTGTCGTGTCCAACATGGAAAATAATCTGTAATTATTCGGATCTGCCGGTTGCCTTTTTTGAATACAGGAATCAACACGGCGGTCTGCCAAGAACTTGGAATCTTCCCCTGTACCATTATCTTCTCAAATAATATAGCCAACAAGCCAGCCCAAAACTCGGACTAGGTTTTGATGACTATATTAGCTAGACCATTGGGTCCCAGGGCTCTAGATGATTTTAGAGTCTTTATCTTACTAATTATAGCCATGTAAGATATATCGAAAGGTACGATTGGTATAGTAGCTTTCGAGGGGTTCATCTCATCCATCTGCAGGATAGTATTACGATTCTTTAAACATTTTTCCCATTCCTCAGCTTTAATTGGGTTAGCCAGTTGACCCTTAACAGTCTCCCTTGCTTCACCTAGGAGTGACCAGATGCTGCTATAGTTTTTAGAGCAAATGGTCTGTACTAATTTCTGATGTGTCAAAGTTCTTTCCGCATATTGTATGTTTTGATGTTAGCTCTGTATTTGTTTTTAATTTTCCTCGCAATAGCCCATAATTCTTCTGTAGGGCCAAACTTTTTCTTGCTGATACACATCTTCCTTCTCAAGTCCCTCTTGGCATCTCTAATCTTCTTTTTAAATGGGAGTACCCCACCCTATGTTCTAATCGTCCTCCGCGTAGGGGCTGAGGCATGAGTGCTAGAAAAGTCATTGATCAAATTTTCAATTGAATCAATGGACATGCTGTTGAAATCTAGTAAGTATGGCCATTTCTCAATCTCAAGAGCTTCTGACGCTTGATTTATATTCTTGGCAGACCACCTTATGCTTGTGCGGCTTTATTTACATAAACTGTACCCATATTGCTCTTCTCAGGTTTTCTTTGTAGGATATTTAAAACACACCGAAGCACAGAATGGTTACTCTATTTGTTCGAATTGACTATCATATCATCTACACCCAGCAGCATTTCTGGGCACATGAATATATAATAGAGTGTGCTACAGGAAAACCCATTTGACCAAGTATGTTTCCCGGGATGATCACTTACAGTATAACCGTTCAGCATTTCCAAGTCCTATTCATCAAACTGGCGCCATCGCAGCCCCTCAATATCAGTTTTAGCGTGAGTCAATAAGCGTTTCTCCGTTAGCTTAGGATTATGTGGATGTATCCCTCCCACCCCAGCCATGCAGCAGTTGAAATCACCTACTACAATTATCGGCCTGTTTCCAGATATGACTGACTAGCTCGTCAAGGACCTCTTGCAGTGACTCACTTATCAAGGCTTGAGGAGGATCATATAAATTTATCAGCAACATTTTTTCCCCTTTTCCCTTGGGTCCTTACTCGACCTCCACTGCCATCAAATTGTTCTCTTGATTGCAGTAAATCCACCTCAATGTCAAAAACTGGCCACCCCATATCAGTAGACCTCCAAATGGTCTCCCTTCATCACCCCTTTTAGCAAAGGATTGATAGTTCACATAGCCATCCAATAATAAAGTTTCCATCGCGCAGGTCTCTTGAAGACATATTAGACTATGATTTACAACAAAGTTTACTGATCCCTTCGAGGACAACAGATGTGCAAATCCTCTGCAGTTCCAAGATAATAGTGATACATTTCAGTGTTTAGTTAACACCTCAGGTAGAGATTCCGCTAGCCATTTTAGGACAAGTTGGACATCCGCAACTTCTACCTTCTTTCCCTTGGGTATGATGGGTCAAACCACTGATTTTACCGGACCACCTATTTCCTCATATTCGAAACTGGGGTCAATTTCATCCAGATCTGCATCAATCTCAACATCCACTGCCCACAACTCGTCACAATATTTTCTATCATCTGTGCAGTGGATATAAACTTACAATGCAGAGCGGAGACACAGGGATTCAGGCCTTGCAATGGCTCCACAAAATGAAAGTCGTCGGACTTCAGAACACGTAGTTCAGGGACTGAATATAGCCGGGTCAAAAACTCAGATCAGGGCAGCCATCTGTGTTCACCGTTTTTATACAGGTTCTTAATCAGACATATCCTATTTGCTGAAATATCAGTCCCGACCATCATTGGAGGATTATTGGCTTTGACAGCGGCCTGCGGGAGTTGGGATGTTTTATCCGGCTCCTAGGTTGTCTTTCCTCCACCAATTTATCTTCATTCTCAAGTCGTTCCCATTCTTCTGCCTGCTCTTCCAATTCATCTGCTGTCGATATCCAACCTTCCTCTATCCTCTGTTCCTCCCTCGCTGGTCGTTCCACCTCTACCGGCCGGTCTTTGCTCTTATCTTGATCAGTTATCACCCAGCTGGACAGACAGCCATCTCCCGAGCTAAGCTTTTTCTTAGCTCTGGCTGCCCTTTTTTTTGGCTTTCTTTGAACGACCACCAGTGTTCGCTGAATCTCCCTCTGCAGGGCCCAGTGTCAAGGTTTTCCTGTTCTTTTGCGCCTTCTTCGCCAATAGCGTTGCTTACGGGAGAAGAAGACCACCTTACTCTGATCCATGATTACAGAGGCTTCTTCATCTTGTATATTATTTATCTCATCCACTATGACAATGGCTTCAGATAAATTGACTTCTGCCTCCAATTCCTCATTGTTTTCATATGCCCGGGCCGTGGTCAGTGAGTTGGTATTTGCTAGAATTTGCCCTGTCATTTGGAGCAATATCTTTGGGGCAAATTGAAGAGAGGCCACAGAAATTTGAATTTCTGCTAATTCATTTGCCCCAGGGAATGGAGAGGAAAGATCTCCTTCCTCCGCGTCCGGCACATCCTCCATTGAGACCATTACCATATTTGGAGAAGCATTCAGTCTGCTCATTAGAACTGAATAGCCCAGAACACTAAATGGTGAGGCCGATGGATTGATAACCTGTGTCAGACCTTTGTCTCCAGACAGCCTGGGGATCTGAGGGTTCATCCCTCGCCGAATGCTCAGATAGAGTTCTAATAACGAGTTGTTGTCAATGTCGTTGAAATTTGTAGAACTCATTGGATCTCCCACTCCAGCTCCTGGGAGTACAGGTTCCTCGATAATCGTGGAATTAATTTCTGGTAAGGGGTGGGGGGAAGAAACCAGTGATTAACCCTTGGCCAGGAAGGATGGGCTTTTTAGGATTCTTCTTACTGTTTTCCTTTATACTACCCATCTCTTCACTTCGCAGGGCATCTGCCTCAAGATGTTTCTTCGTCTTGCGTAGATTATATTTGCCTTGTGTCGGCTTTTTCTCCGTAGGCATTCCAAGTTAATAGCTTAACCAGTGTAAAGATAGTGGTTAGTTTGTACTAACTTTATCTGGGTAAAGGGCCCTCTCGCCTACTCTCCTAAGCGCGCATGACAACAGGGTGTGGGTAACTCCAACACATCCCAATCTGGGCTTTAAAAGCGCCCTTACACTAGATACTGTCACTATAGCCCTAATGACAATCCTGATTCAGTCTCCCAGTTAGGCTAATGGGCCCCACACAGAGCAGGTTTATGTACAGCAGAACCAATTTGAATGTCCACTAGGCAGGACAACAATGGAGCCCACAGCCACCAAAGGAAAACAGCAGGTGACTACAAAACAGGCCAATATAGGGCGGATAGAAGTTGCTGCAAGTGGTGTTCCGGGCAAGCCCCTGTTTTTGTCAGACTTGCCACTCACTACTCGCCACACAGCAGCAACTGACACCCCAACTGTGGGGTGGTGCCAAGAGGTGGGAACAGGACAGCAGTCAGAGCAGCGTCACACCAGCAACTGCAATCGCTGGGTCTCCCACTATAAACACGTCGGGAGCAGCTCACTGCCTGCAGCGGTCCAAGCTCTGCTGCTCTCAACCACACTCACCCTCCAAAGTCCTCAGTAATAGACGCCCTTGTGCACAGCTACACAGGACCGCGGCCCCACACAGCAGTCAGCGCGATCCCATGGTGGCTAACGCCTCCGTGCCAGCACAAGCTCCAGGCAGCACAAGCTCGAGCGCTCCAAGCCTCGTCACGTTGGAGTAAAGCACCTTGCAACCAAGGAGCAAGGCAGACAGTCAAGCCGCACTGCAGCAAAGTGTCGGAAAAACCTGCTAGCAGCCGCTTCCGACCGTAAGCTCCACTGAAAGCGTTTAACATACAGGGAGTTGGTGCCAGAGGAACAGAGGAGTCTAGAAGGAGAGTATTTGGTCAGGAAGCGTTGAAGGTAGCATGGTCCCCAGTCCCAGAAATCCTTGTGGATGATACAGAGGGATTTGAATTTGATCCATGCTGAGACTGGGAGCCAGTGAAGGCTTTGTAGGGCAGGAGAGATGCAGTCCCTGGGCTTGAAGTCAAGGATAAGTCTTGCTGCTCTGTTCTGGGTTCGCTGGAGGGGTAATAGGGTGGAGGAAGGAAGATTAAGAAGGAGGCTATTGCAGTACTCTAGCCTGGTGCAAACCAGAGCACGGGTAACATTGAGTCTCTGGGGCAAGGTGAGGAAGGGTAGAGTCCCTTTGAGAAGGAAGAGCTGAAAGTGGGACTTCTTGACAATGCCCTGAATATGAGGGATGAAGAAAAGGGAGGAGTTGACGATGATTCAGAGATTCCTAGCTTCAGTGGAAATGGGTGGGGGGCATGGTGGTAAGCCAGAGTGTAAGGAAGAAATATGGTGCAGGGGACCCAATAGGGTGAATCTCAGTTTTGCTGGCATTGAGACAGAGGTCATTAGAAGTGCATCAGGCCTGGATGGTAGAGAGTCAGTTAGTGATGAAGGAGGGTTCAAGGGAGTTAGTGGGAAGGTTGAAGAAAAGTTGTGTATTGACAGCATTCACTGGAAGTTGGGGGGAGGGAAGAAATAAGGCACGCCAACAAAGAAAGGTATATTTTAAAGAGCCAGGGAGAAATAATGGAGCCTTGTGGGACACCAAAGATGGTGGAGGAAGAAGGGAAGGAGGAAGGGCCCAGAAAGGTTTTGGAGGACCGGTCCATTAGGAAGGCGGTAATTCAGTCTAGTGCCCGCTCCGAGATGCCAAGGGTGTCATGGAACATTTTTATGAGGATGGAGTGGTTCACTGTGTCAAATGCGGATGAGAGATCAAGAAGAATGAGAACAGCAGGGGAGTTGGAATCAAGAGATGTGAGCAGTTCTTCACAAGTGTACAAAAGAGCAGCTTCCGTGCTCGGAATCCAGACTGGTTTTCATATTGGACGCCAACAAGTTTGGTATGAGCGTTGAGATGGGGGGGGTCAACTTCTTAAGCATTTTTCCCAGGAAGGGGGTGATGGAAATGGGGCGGAAGTTGGCTGGGCAGGCAGGGTCTGCAGTGGGTTTCTTACAGAGAGGGAGCACAAGGGAGTGCTTGAGGGGTAATGGAAATGAACCAGAAGCAAAGGAGTGGTTGCAGAGATCAGCCCGAGCAGGGGCGAGATAGGCAATGATTTCCTTTATGGTTTTCAAGGAGCAAGGGGCAACCTGTTTGGACGAGACCTTCATTTAGTTGACAACTCTGGTGACTTCTTCAGGGGAGACAGAAGAGAAGGAGGGGAAGGAGGAAGGAGGAGGGAGAATGGTAAGGGGCACAGGAGGGAGGGTTGGGTTGGGAGAGTGAGTGGCAAGGCTTTTCAGTATGTCCTGGCTTTTGGAGGTGAAGTGAGTGGCGAGTGCCTTGCTGAGGGCCTGGGAAGGAATAGGGGCAGAAGATGCTGTGGATGGGTTGGAAAAGTGCCTGCAGATTTTGAAGAGTTCAGCTGTGTTGTTGTTGGATCTATTGGACACTCGTCCCTAAATGTGGGCTCTTTTTTGGCATGGATGGGGAGTCTGTAATGTCTCTGGATCAGGTGGTAGGCCAGTTTGTCAGAGGGTGATCCTTAAGTATGCCACTTCCATTCAGCAGCCCTGCATTTACATTTTTGATCTGCAATATCTGAGTTACGCTTGGAGGCAGGTTTCAGGCGGATCATCATGCCTGAGGGAAGGATGTCAAGGGTGTTGGTGATGGACAGGTAAAGGTTTGTGAGGGCAGAATCAATAGATATGTCTGTGGTGGGCATGCTCATGTATGAGGTTGGCATAGCTTTAGGAGGAGTTGTCACAGGGCCATATGGACCCAAGTGGGAGGTGAGGAGGGAGTGGTCAAACCAAGAGAGAGGGGTGACAAGAGGAGTAGAGAGAGTGAGGTTGGAATGGATGATGGCATTTAGCATGTGTCCAGCAGAATGGTCAGGGTCAGAGGGAAGAATGGAGAGGGATAGGGAGGAGCAGAGGTCGGTGAAGAGGAGGGTTGATATGCAAGGGGAGTCTAGGTGGATGTTGAAGTCACCTAGTAATAGTAGGTTGAAGGTGGTAGAGAGTATGGAGAAACATAATTTCACCCACTCGGAGAGGAAAAGATAAGAAGTGCTAAGGCGCCAAAAGATGGTAGCAATGGTCAATGTGGAGGAAGGAGAGATGACCAATTTGCACACTAGGTTCTCAAAGGACGAGTAGTGCTGAGTGGGTAGAATGGTGGAAGGAATCCATTTTGGAAAGATTAAGGCAACTACACTGAGGTTTAGAGGTGATCCTAAAGCCATCAGGGGGGAGTGAGTCAAAGGATGTAACTGAACTGGCGTTGAACCAGGTTTCAGTGAGTGCAAGTATGTCCAGGTCAGTTTCTTCAAGGAGAAGTCAGATGTCAGGAGTGTTTGATGGCTGAACGTGAGCTGAGGGTTGCCAGATGGTGACGATCAAAGCCTTTGAAGGATTTATGAGGTGGAGTGGCAGGGCTAGGAGCACCAATATGGAGATGTGGAGTGGAAGGGGTAGAAGCGGGAGAGGCAGGGGAAGGAAGGAATTTGATGAGAGAAGACAGGAGTCGGTCAAATAGGAGTAGACATTGATACAGCAGCGAGAAGAGAAGAAGCCTGCAAGGAGGACTTACCACTTGGTGCTGCCCCTTTAAGGGAAGAGCACGCGGCAGAGTGATGTTGCACTCTGCCGAGTGCACTATAAATAAAGGGGGCATTCTCGGCTATGTTAGTGAGAGCGGGGAGCCTGGACACAGCAGACGTCTCCGGCTGAGTCTGTGGGGTTTGGGGGCTCACTGGAATCGCCAACAGGATCACTGAGAGTCCCCCAACAGTGGTGACAAGTCCGGTATATTGCCCGGGCCCGGCGGTGAAGCTTGGAATAATTTTTCGAATGGAGCGGATGACAAGGCTTGTTCATTCCATGCCGCGGGCCGGGTAGATACCACGCGGCAGGCGGCCATTTTGGAACCTTGGCAGTGGATGTTCACGGCGCTCCGGTGGGGCCTGTGATTGAATTCCAAGCCAAATTTTTGGACACAATGATAGTGGGCAGCCATATCTGCCTACACATGCCCAGATTTTGAATGTTTATTTTAGTTTTGGTCGAATTACATCGAGTGAAGGCTGGGTCCTGGGAGAAGGATGCTTAGGCCTGCTTGATCCCTGGACCTCCCTGGCTCAAGTTTTGGACCATCTGTGCTGGATGGTGGATCCTCCACACTATCCTACAGCTGAGCATTTTCATCTTCATCATCATAATCATTATCATGACCAGCTGCCATTTTTAAAGCACAATTTTGGACTGGTGGACCCTGTGGCCTGCAGCATCTGTTACAGATCATCATCATCATCATCATCTTCATCATCATCATCATCATCATCATGATCCGGACTGGACTGGTGTACTCAACGGCCTCTGAGGCCTGTGCTGGCTGGGTGAGTCTCATGAGTGCACCTGGTGATCAAGCCAGGGGGCACCCTGCAGACCAGCAGTTACCTCAAGGTCAGTCCCCACCTGTGGTTCACCCAGTTGTTCAGCCTGTGCCCCAAGTCATGGCACAAATACGGGCCCCTGCGGTGCTCCAGCCAATCCCGGAGTTTGATGTCTCAGGCCCTCCATCCATTCTGGGGCCCCGATGGAAACGGTGGGTTGACCGACTGGACATGTATTTCAGGGCCACCATGGAGACTAACGACGACTGTAAGCTGGTGATGCTGCTGTATGCTGCAGGGCCTGCGGTGCAGGAACTATTTGAAACACTTCAAACTGCTGATGTCTCGTATGGTGCAGCCAGCACAGCTCTCCAAAACCATTTCATCCCATTAGCCAAAGCAACTATGAGAGGTTTGTTATGTTATTGGCTCACCAGAAGGAGGACGAGACTTTAGACACTTTTATGGTCGTCTGAAACGCCTGTCTCTGGCGTGTGCATGGGGTGACCCAGACAACATGATCAGGACTCTCTTAATTCAAGCTTGTTCGTCAAGGAAACTACAGCGACAGGTACTGAGGGAACCTGGGACCACCGTTGCTTGCCTCCTGGAACTAGGGCGCTGCCATGAAGTCTCAGAAACACGTGCGTCCAAGACGGAGGCAGGAACATGCCCATCGAAAACAGAAGAGGTATGTGCGGTGGGGCGTGGTGGCAGAGGGGCCAGGAGGCACGGCTGGAATTTCCGCAACAGGGGCAGGAGAGCTGGAGAAGCACGCCAAAAGTGTGGCTATGACCTGCCCCACACTTTCGAGTGTCCAGCAGTGGGGAGAACCTGTGGGCTGTGCAGCCTTGCTGACCACTATGCACGGGTGTTCAAGGCATCTCTGCCAGTAATGGTGGCCAGAGGCCCGGTACAGTCAGGATTCCTGCGTCAATCCCGCCCACCCAATGTGGCCCAAGTCAACCAAGGAGAGGAAGGTGCCCAAGCGGAAGAGGAAGAGGAAGAAGACGAGGAGAATATCTTCTTCGTATCAAGTGTGGAGGCCCTCAAATCGAAAAACAGATGGCAACCGAGGTGCACTGTGGCAGTAAACAAATCCTCTGTCCCAGTGTTGGTGAACACGGGTGCATCTGCCAACGTGATGGCCCATGGACACTATGATATGATGGACACCCCACCAAACTGGTCACTCTCAGGGCTTGCATCTTCACATTCGGAGGATCAGAGCCGATTCCCCTGGATGGCGCATTCGTGGCCTATGTAGAACACGCAGGATCGAAAATCACGGCGAGATTCTATGTGACTACGGTTAACACGAAGACGCTACTGAGCTGCGCCACGGTGGAAGCCCTCGGCATTGTTAGCTTCACGTACTTTGTGTACATGGAAGACATACATGACCTACTGGATAAGTACTCTGCCCTGTTTCAAGGAATCGGACAATTGGCTGGTGACCCGGTAAGGCTGCACATAGATGAGTCTGTGCAGCCCATCGCTCTGAAACACCGGAGAGTGTCCTTCCATCTGAGAGAACTGGTAGACAAAGAGCTGGACAATAGAGTAAACTTGGACATTATTGAAAAGGTTGAAGGTCCCACACCATGTGTGTCCCATATAGTAGTGGCAACTGAACCAAAACAACGCGACTCAGTAAGGATATGCGTCGGCATGAGGCTTCCCAACAAGGCCATCAGGAGGGAACGACACCTGAAGCCAACCATTGACAACATCATTGCGGAACTGCAGGAAGCTTGTTTCTTTTCGTCCTACATCCAGAGTCGAGGTACATAATGACTTTTACCACCCACAGAGGCCTGTATAGGTATAAGAGACTCAGTTTTGGGGTGTCGTCGGCAGCCGAGGTGTTTCAAAATATCAGCGTCGACAACCTGGTATTTGCAAAGACTGAGGTAGACCATTTATGCAAGTGAGAGGGTGCAGTCACTGGGCCTTACGCTCCACAGGGAAAAGTGTGAATTCTTGCGACCGACCATCGAATTCTTTGGATTTATGTTCAAGGAAGGTGGTGTGTCACCATACCCCAGGAAGGTGAAGTACATTAAAGAGGCCCGACCACTGGAGAATGTGTCTGAGGTGAGGAGTTTTCTTGGGATGGTGACGTACTGTGGTTGGTTCATCAAGAACTTAGCATCCAGGTTGGAGCCCATAGGGCCCTCACTAAGAAAGAGATGGCGTGGCAGTGGGGCCCTCTTGAACAGGCGGCATTTGATGATATCAAAAAACACCATGGCGTTATTCGACCCAGCACTCCAGTCGGAGATAATTGTCGATGCCAGCCCGTTCGGCCTGGGAGCCGTACTGATGCAGATCAGCCTGGATGACAGCTTTCGCCCAGTGGCGTATGCAAGCAAGGTGCTGTCTGACACCGAGCAGTGCTGCTCCCAGATCGAGCGGGAGGCCCTGGCCATCCTGTGGGGGTGCAGACATTTCAGGCTGTAGGTCATAGGAAGGCTAGTGACTGTTGTGACTGACCACAAGCCGCTGCTTCCCATTCTGGCGGGATCCTCGTCAAAACCTCTGGCGAGAATTTAACGGTGGATGCTCACACTCCTCGAGTATGGGGTCTCGCTAGTGTACAGACCCAGTGCCAACAATGCGTCAGACTATCTGTTCCGCCACCTGAGGAATGGCAGTGCTGATGCACTGGATGCATGTGCAGAAGAAGCGGATGACCACATGCAGATGGTGGTGGAAGCAGCCACCCCAAATCCCATGGCCCTGTAAGAACTGGAGGCAGCAGCTGCTTGGGATGAATGTTTTCGCATCCAGAAGACCACTATGCAACAGGGGTTGTGGAAGACGGTGTTGGAATCCATGGCTGGACGCACCCAAGAAGCAAAAGAGGTGCTAGAGCAAATGTGGAAGGTGACGGAGGAACTGTCGTTCGTAGCCACAGGCCTCCTGTTAAGGGGTAACCGGATCGTGGTCCCCCAAGCCAAGATCCAGGAGGTTATAAGTCTGGCCCATCAAGGACACCAAGGGGCCGCGAAGACAAAGGGCCAACTATGCCTCAAGGTGTGGTTCCCTGAACTGGAGCGGCGAGCCGATGAACATGTGGCCGCATGCATCTGGTGCCAGGCAGCATCCCCCACACAACGAGAGCCTGCCATTGAGACCATGCCCAGAGGGACATGCCAGTGGGAGGTGGTGCATGCGGACTTTGGGTCCACCACACAGGGTACACACTTCCTGGTGGTGGTGGATGAGTACTCCCAATACCCAGAGGTTGAGTTTGTGGACTCTGTGGCTTTTGATTATGTGATGGTGACTCTCGAGAAAGTCTTCCCCTCTCACGGTTTTCCCCATACCCTGTGCTCAGACAACGGGGCGCCCTTTCAAGGTGAGTGGTTCGCAGAATTGATGGACAGGTATGGGGTTCAACATCTGAAGATCACCCCGCTCTGGCCAAGAGCCAACGGGCAGGCAGAAAGGCTGATGCAGACTTTAAACAAGACATTCCGCATAGCGCAAGGCCAAGGACGATGCCTAAGAAGAGTGCTGTACCAATTTCCGAGGGTTTACCGAGCCACTCCCCACACCTCAATGGGCGTGGCACCAACTGAAGCCCTGTTCAAGCGGTGCCCCCAGGGCTGCTACCAGAGGTTGTTGAGAAAGAACCTGGGGTTATCGATGATCAGCAAGTGGAGCAAGATCACTGACTGAGGACTGGGCAAGAAAATGCAAGGCGATGACTCTGCCCCAACACCTGGCCCCTGGGGATGTGGTGCTGATACGAAATCAGCAACCCTATGGAAAGCTATCCCTCCCATATGAACCGGAGCCGCTGGACGTGGTAGCTGTCAAAGGATCATGGTGACGGCATCCGATGGCAGGTCGTCCGTCACCAGGAATGTGAGTTTCTTTAAGATAATGAGTGATACAAGGACTGACCCACCCTAGAAGCAGGACCGCATGGAGGTGCCTGATGAGGTTGGAGGTGCTGGACCTTTCCCTTCGTCTCCCGCTGAGGGAACACCTGCTGAAGGAACGCCCGAGCCAGAGGCCAGCAGGAGGTACCCCCTGAGGACAGGGCGAGGAAATCCTGCTCGTCTCACTGACTACGTGATAAGACATGTATCCTGAATGACCGGTGGGTCATTGTAGTCGTTAAGGAGATCCAGGGTGGCTGTGATTAAAGGGGTGCCACGGAAGGAGATGTTTTTATTTGCACTGTTTGATGTGTTGTTTGTTTTTGGTGGAATTGTTAATGTTAATTTGTTGTCCTCATGAAAAAGGAGGAGTGTGGTGCTGCCCCTTTAAGGTAAGAGCACACGGCAGAGTGACGTTGCACTCCACCGTGAGCAATATAAATAAAGGGGGCGTTCCCGGCTGCGTTAGTGCGACTGGGGAGCCCGAACACAGCAGACGTCTCCGGCTAAGTCTGTGGGGGCTGGCGGCTCACGGGAATTGCTAACAGGGTCACTGAGAAACCACCGATGGTGCCACCATTAATAGAAGTTAAAGCGTACGGTGGGAGAGTGGCAGTGAGGTGAGAGCTCCATAGGTCAGGAGATGGGACGGAAAAGAGGATGTCAGCGAAGATTTCTCTTTAACAAATGTGATGCACTTTAGTTTACTTGACTTCCAACTATCTCATATTCCATGCTGGTCTAATTTGATATAATGAATTGAGCCTCAGAAATAAGTCTGTTTATTTATTGACTCAACATATTTATGTGTTTTTAATTCACTCTCATGCACTAAGAACTTTATGGTGGATCAAGCACGTTGTCAATTTTTCAAGTTGCATTAACAGTTTGTTTATTATGTCTATGAAAACTAGAAACATGGGAATTGTAGTGTTTTGTAAAATGTCTGTTTAATGTTTGCATCCATGACTAAGCGGTGGAGAACAGTGAAACGTCAGTTGTTCTTTTGCACAATAATTGTATTTTATCTGCAGTAACATGTCCTAAAGCATATTTTTACCTGCGGTGGTTATGAATGCGTGTCATTTGCGCATTCACATGTGATGTGCAGTGCCCGTCCAAAGCAAGAGAATTTGCTGCACTTCCCTGTTAGATAACTGTTTAACACATGTTTAGCACAAGTTGCCAGAACTCTATGAACAGGCTCCGAATAAACAAATGAATGCAGTTGAGGAGCAGCCCAGGGTAATCTACAAAAGGTTTGGGCGGCTCAATTAATTCAACAAGGTTACGGCAGGCATAAATGAGTGCGGAGGGCACTGATGCCATAGGTCCAGGAAACAGAGAATTGTTAGCCTCTGGTCCCAGTCGCTTCTCTGGTCCCTCTCTCAGCCACTTTAGCACAGGGCAGATTCCGAGCCCTCCTCCACCTCTGTGGCAGGATGCCGTAGACTGCTGCTTTCCCCGTCACTTCACTCTGGGATGAAAGTATGGTGTGGGGTGGTGGCTTGCTGAAGCGATAGCATGGAGTTCTCCTACATCCTAAGGAGACCTCCGGTCCTTGACTAAGACTGCCACTTCGCCCGCTGTTTCACTCTGCTTTGCTCTAGGAAGAGCTTATAGAATAGTGGTGTGATAGCAGGCGTTGCATGGGTCCTAAGCAGACCTCTGTTCACTGCCAGAGACTGTGGTTCCCCCATGCTTTGCTCTGGGATAAGCTTATGGAGTGGCATGACGTGGTGGCATGAAAGTGCAGCGTTACTCTCCTGTTCACTGCCAGAGATTTCCACTTACCCTGCCACTTCTGACTATTGGTTCAAAGCTATGACTTTAAATTGGCCTGAAAAATGAGTATGGTTATTTATATAGTGCTAATGCCAAAGGGTATAGATATATAAGCGGAGACTGAGTATAGTAATGAATGGGATGGAGGCCAGGGGGTGAGAGTCTGATGGTGTTTTTTGAAAGCAATGTGTTAAGGTTGGAATTTCCTGGCCGAAATGTATTTAAAAGGACAAGTAGCTGGGATATGTTTGTGGAAGCATTTGAAAATCAAGGTAGCTACCTTAAATATAGCCAATGTAAATGATGAAGAATGGGTTTTCCAATAGGACTCAACAGGTAGAATTGGTTGTTATTTTTGCTAAACAATTCTCCAACATCTGAAGGCGCTGGATAAGGTAGTTTGGAGCACCCATGTACATGGCATTGTTTTAATCAAGCTTGAATCCATTGATGGACCTTATGATAGTTACTAGTGGTCCTTTACACACATAGGGTGAATCTGGTGAAATAGTCGAATATCATAACTAGAAAGTCCTCCTCACACATTTATATTTGAGCAGATGTTTTTCCTCTTGCATTTCTTTTTTATATGTGCCCTTTTTTCATTTTGATATGGCATCTACAACGCACCTGTACACAAGTGTTTATAGGCACCACAAGACAAGGGAGGAAAGACTTAGGGAGGAGAGGACAAATGATCCAACTAGGCCTTGTGTCATTCAGATCATGCAAGTGCGACAACAGAAGTGAAAGAGGAGTAGAGGGGGAAGAGCAAGGGAAAGGAAAGGGGGATGTGCGATCAGGGCAGCATGGCTCTGAGTAAGTGCAGCGAGGACAGCGCAGCCCTGGGTAAGTGCGAGGAGGCAGAGGGGCTTTAAGGGTTACAGTTACAGCCCTTAAGTGCACACAAGGCCCAGAGGCAGTGCAAAAGAAGACTGGTCGTGGAGGAGCCTGGTACCCAGTGAGACTCTGAGGGAACCAAGCAACCATTTGGTGCATCAGACAGGTAAGTTAGCATGGGAGCAAGAGAGTGGAGGCAGAGGAGAAAAGAGGGGTCTTGAGCTGCTTCTGGAACTTCAGGTTTTCCAGCTCAAATCTTAGAGGGGCAGGGAGACTGTTCCAGAGGGAGGTGCCTGCAGAGTAGAGCAATCTACCCCCCACTCTCTGCCTAAATAAGCTGTTAGGCGGAAACCTGTGCAGTTCCCTCTGGGACCACTGCAAAAGATTTAGGACTACAGGTGTTTGGCAGTAAACCCACTTGGTAGCAGTCTGTACCACACAGATTCACTTGGTAGCTGTGGCTGAGCAGTCAGACTTCCCTCAAGAAGAGTTAAGCAGTATGTGGAGTATACAAAATAGGGCAATTCTTCACAGTAAGACAAGCAAACACGGAACAAGGCTTCAGTGTAAAGATATAAAGGTATTTATTTATAACGGCACATCTATAGAAAACACTATGGCACTATCACGGCAAATACTTCAATTACAATTACTCTATGAAGAGAACAGATCAATCCCCCTAACAATAGTTCGACAAGTCTAGGTTCTACCAGCATCACTTATTTGCAGACAGAGGTGTATGCCTCAACCTAGATGGCACACTAATATTTGTTAGGACGGGAGAGAAAAATAAGCAGGTTACGAAATCAACACGGTCCCAATACTGAACGGATGAATGCAAGGCAAGAAGACAAAAACCACGATAGATTATAAAGTTCAGAGGCCAGGCCCACTCGGAGAGAGGCAAGGTGATTTGTCCCAAAAGTATCTTAGTGGAAATGCGTTTGAGTCTTTGAAGCAAATTGTTATCGGCAGATTGGACCAGTTCAGAACAACACGCTAGAGAAAGCTTGGAGGTGACCCTATGGAGAGGCGAGGATTAAGACACCTCACTCTATCCGGCAACAAGGGAAGCCAGGCGGACACAGTACCTTGATTGTGGAGAGGCAGCTCCGGCGGGGGCAGTTGTTCCTGGTGGTGGATGCACGTCCGGTCTTTGCCAAGAGAAGAGAGGATCTCGTCGTCGAAGGAAAGTTGAAGATGCTTGCACCACCAGGGAAGGGACCAGCCGCGGAGTGCTCCGTCACAAGGCACCACCTTTTGGTCGCGGTACAGGGGTCGTGGCTATCTGGGTGCCGAGGTGCTCTGCATGGGCAATTCGACCACTGCGTCCTGAGGTGAAGAAAAAGCAAAAGGGATTGGTTGTTCCCACCAGTCAGGGGAAGAGACTCTACGGCAGGGAGATCTCCTCTGTCGTCGGGAAGTGGTGAGTCCGTTCAGCAGGGCTCCACCGGAGGTGTCGTCGTTGCAGGTCGGCTCAGCTTTACCCTCGTCGGATTCTTAGGTCCTGTGGCGACTTCTGAAGATCCAGTCCCAAAAGCCCTGCTTTTATGAGGAAGACCCCCATTCATTCAGCCTAGCTGTCAATCAACACATGCTAAGTGGTGAGCGGGGAGGCTCACCACTTGGGCCAATCACACCAGAGTGCGACCGGAGTTGGCAAGGCAACTCGGTCCAGGGTGCCTAAACCCCCCTCCCACACCCCTGTGGTAACCCAGACAGAAAGGCACCACTTTGGAGGGTCTCTGTACAGAAGCCTGCCAAAAGTGGACCAAAGGGCTCAACCTTTGGTTTAGGAGTCACAGAGACGAACACAGACGCCATTTTAAAAACCGAGTTTTGGCGGAAAATACCATCCGATAGACTTATTTAAGATAAGTAGACCGGTGGTACGTTAGAGATTAACGAGAAACAGTATCAATCTCTAACAATGGGAAGAATCCCATAGGGTTATATTCGGGGTCGAATATAACAAGTAGTTTCCACTGCCACCAGCCAAAACTCGACGAGGGGGGGCGGGACAGTGCCCACTCGAATAACAGACCCAGGAGTAATCGAATTACCCCTACTAGTACGTCCACACTAGGATGGTTTGTACTAGTTCCGTTAGTAAATTTAGGTCTAGTAAAGCCAATGGTGACTTTACATGCCCAGGGAGACAGTAGTCAGTCCCCGGGTATGGAGTCTATGAGGGAGGTCCGCTAGGACGCCCCAGTGTTACGGCACGTAGGGTGCGGTGTAACACACATAGAAAAACATATGAGACCCTATGGAGTAAAATACCCCATAGACCATAGAACACATTGATATTCAAAGGAATTACACACATTCATGTCCAAGAGTGGGAGAAAAAGAGTCTCACTCTTGGCAGGATGGAAAAAACAAACTCCAGCAATCCAGCAAAGCTGCTGGGGGACTCACTAGGTTAGGAAATTCAGCCTAAACAGAGAATTCTCCCTAACATAAGCATTTGACCCTCAAAGATTTGGAGGTAACTGAGCGAAGGGCTCTAGAAGGAAGGTATTTCGAAAGAGAGTTGGATGTAGTGTGGGCCCCGCCCCAGAAAGCCTTTCGGATGATGCAGAGGGTCTTGAACTTGATCCTTGCAGCCACCGGGAGCCAGTGGAGAGATTTCAGAGCTGGAGAGATACGGTCCCTGGGCTTGAGGTCAAGGATACCTTTTGCAGTCTTGTTTTGGATTTGTTGAAGGAGGCGAAGAATAGAGGTAGGCAGATTGAGAAAGCGGCTTTTGATTTGTAATCCTTTTGAAGTATAAATGTGTGAAAGAGGTTTAATTAGTGAACAACATGTTCTGGAAAACGTTGCTTGTGTTGACCAAGAGTTGCTCAGGGTGACACACTATACTTTGATTACTGTTCATGAATTACTGCCATTTTATGGAGAAAAGGCCCAAATAATGAAGTCTTTGCCAGCCTATGTGAGCGTTTCTATCTCTGTGTGCGTCTGAATCTTCTTCATCTCTCTTGCTAGCTAGCTTTGTCTGTTGTGGCCAGTCCAGTAATGAAAAGTTAGTTTTATCGTTGTTGAGACAGAGGCCATGGGTCCCCATTGAGGCTTGGATGTGGGCATAGATGGAGTTTAACCAGGTGTGTCATCGGTGTAAGAACCGGAGGGTGAGAGCAGAATTTGAGTGTCATCTGCATAGTGTATGTAAGCTACACCTAGGGAGTCAAGGAGGTCGAAGAGGGGTTTCGTGAATATATTGCAGAGCATAGGCGAGAAGCAGGAGCCGCACAGGCGACGCAGGAGACTTATCGCAGCTGGACGCCCATCTGCCCTTTTTCCATGCCTCGAGGGACATATATTGTATGATGGGCGACACCATCTTTGTGCAAGCAGGCCTACAGTCTTGGTGATTGGCCAGCTTGTGGACTCTTAAAGCCAATCAGTGTGCCGGCAGGCAAAACGGCCCATAAACAAGGCCCTCTAAAAAGGCCCTGTCTGGTCCTCTACGGGCCTGGAGTGCCTCTGATTCCCTGGTCAAACTATGAGCCGTCCTCCTGACTTATTACTGGACTGTTCCCTATGTCACTGGATCCTAGTCTATAAATGATCCCTGCAGACATGAAAGTGAGTTTGGCTGACTTCCAAAACTAACTCTCCTGAAGCATCTACTGTGCCTTTCACCTCTTTCCTTCCCGCCTCAACTAACTTATTTTCTTTCACTGCACTTGCGACTTCCATTTGAATTTGGCATTAGATCAGTGCACCATCTGCTTTGCATTGTTTTGCTGCCTCCATTTAAATCGAATCTAGTCATGTTTAGCATTAGATCTGTTGACCATCTGCTTTGCATTGTTTAGTATTACATCCGAGTAACATTGCATTGTTTTTGTTGCTTCTGCTTTCATAATCGAATTTAGGTGTGTATAGTTCATTCATTTCTGTACCACTTATCTGATGTAATTCTATACCTTCTGGTTTGCACTTTCTTTTCCAACTTCATCTACTAGGCCTTCTGGTGAGTTTAGCTAGAACTGTGCTATGCAGTCACTCCTCCTTCATTCATTGTCTAAACCTCTTCCGACCTACGGCTCTCTCCATTTCTCCTATATTCTCTAATTGCTACACTATCACCTATCCCCCCCTCTCAAAGTCTGGTAGGAAAAAGCACAAAAAAGACCCATTGCAGACATCTATTTCAGCGCTTTGTAAGTGATTTCAATCCGACACACACCAAAGTCAACGCCTAGCATGTAGTGCACAACTGAAATCCTTATTTATTTTTGTCTAAAAGTTCTTTATTCTGAATGATATACCACTCATATCACGCCCTTCTCCTGGAACCCTCCCGGTCACACTGAACCAGGAATAAGGCTGGTTTGCAAAGGTAAATATTTATTTATGTATTTAAAATGTAATCACACTATTTCTTAGGAGGTACACAACCATCACCAATGGGGTGAGGTAACACTGAATAATCTCTTTAATAGGCAAGGAGTAAGTAGTGAGCAAAACAATTCAGCATGGAAATACTTTTGTGTGGGTTCGGATCAGATAGCACTGTGGTTAGAGGTTCCGCCTGCACACCCCTTAACTCCCAATAGACAATGTAAAGAGATAGGAGGCGAGAAAAGGTATTCAGGAATGGCAGAATTCAAACAGAATATCAATCCCACTTTCCCCCTTTCAGACACAAGAGAAAACGGAATTGACTGTCAAGCTGTCAGAATGGCTTTTAAAGTTATCTTTATGATGGACCGGCCAAAAACACCAAATATGGTCAAAATTGCTGAAATTGGGAGCCACTTTGGGTAGTTGCACACAAACACAAGCAATGATTTAATCCCAAGAAAACATTTGAAATCTTAAAATTCAAGTCAGAAGCAATTAAAAGCTGTTTTACACAGCTGTTTTACACGTGCAAACATTTCCCAAAACGGAAATTCGCAGCAAACTTTTCACTGCAAGATATTCGCAATAACGGGAGAATCGCATTGATATGGAATTAAGTTGAAATTGTGTTTCTATGACAAAGACTAAGGGAGTTACAGATGTTTTAGTGAGGTTGTTTTTTCAGGATGGGCGCAAGAGGAAAACAGGAATGCACTTTTAAAATGACAAATGGGTTGCTTACACTAGAGGATGACTAATGACAAAACAAATACCACACAGGAACACAGTCACTTGATATGGGTGACTGCCTGCTAAGGAAACTCGCCTTCTTCAGAAGAGAAAAGGATCAGCGCAGAGATAGTTTAACGATGTAAGTTCTGGAGGGAAGATAGGATGGTTTGGAGAGATGTTTCAGACAATGCAAAGATACTCCTAACAATATAGGTTATGAATACAAGATAGGATGGGTCAAAGATAGGGATAAGACTATGCAAAGTATATATGCTAGTGACACAATTCTTCCTATTTATACTCACAGGTCAGGGAATTGGATCTGGGTTAGGACAGACGGCTCGGTACATCGGACTGGCAGGATCAGCAAGGTGCTCTGGTCACGGCACAGGACTGGATCGGATCTGCCCTTCTTGGTTCTGAGGATATTTGCTTTCAGCAGGCAAGCAGTAACAGCACAGCCCGGCTATATTATGTTGCTTCCCCCTAGGCTTGTGGGGTTCTGTTCTGGGATTTGAGGACTAGCTGAGAATGGTTCAGCTATGCAGTGGGTATTTTTCTTTGCCAAGTTTCTGGAATCTGGCGCAAGGAAGATGTAGAGTTCAGCAGCAGGGTGTTCTGCCAGCCAGCAATTAGATAGTACGTGAATCTGTCTGTCCTTATGAATGGTGAGATTTCTCTATTTATGCTATGAAATGACATCATGAAGGAGGTGTGTGGGCCGGTTTAGCCTAAGTTTGCCCCTTGGAAAGGTGATTGGGTCAGAGTCTACTCTCTGCCTTGATAGGAGGAGAGAAACGGAGTATCATCTTTATGGTGCAATTTTATGAGGCTGAGAATCCACCCGTAGCCCCTGGAACACAAAATCTACTTTTGGCAAAATACATATTTCTACATGTGCAACATCTATAAAATCACATATACAGATTACATATTTTACATAGCAGCTATTCCTCAAAACCCCGTAACTGTGGGATCTTGTCTCTGCTTTTCACCGAATTTTGCCCTTTTCACTAGGAACACAATGTCCAATTTTTAAGCAATGTTCTACAAGTGTGCGTGTTTAACATTGAAATAAGTGTATAAAGTTTCACAATTCTAGCAGAAATACATTTTGCATAAAATCATATTTCTTGCCATTGCTGTCCAGAACATGTCACCGCAGTTCTGGCGCCTCTTCATCCGTGCAGCCAGAAATTACATTAACAACTCTATTATTTTTTTTTCCACAATTTTGACTAGTAAGTTATCAGTCTTTTTAAACATATGTTCTCTGTCCATGTTTATCAACAAATGTGTGTTTGCCTCCACCCCTTGGTCTCACCCTGGAACCCCAGGAGCCATCTCTTATGTTTGTTCCTTGCAGAGACCATTTACGACTGTCTTCACACTTCGAATTTCCTGAGCTGCTGCTTGTTATTGTTCCTTCTGCCTCTGTAGACCAGGTACTTTCCTACCCTGTAATTAACGCCTCTGCGTGATTTCCTGCTGGGGGGAAAGACCTTCCTTCTGTGAGAAAAACCTGGTCTTCAAGTTCTGCAGCTTCAGCCAGGTTTAATTTAATTGCTAAATTCTGTGGCCTTTTCCATAACACAAAACAAACTTGTTGTATCAAATACAGCTAGAATTCTCATTCAAGATTTTAAACCATGGGATCAAACAATTACAATATGGGTTACTATCAGTAACAGGCCTCTTAGATTGCAAATATTTGATTTTCAGTTTATACATGTTAAAGTTTAATCAGGCAGGCCCCTGAGAGCTGTCATCACAGCAGCCCTCAGCTGCACAGAGATGTTTGACAGATCCACAGGCAGGCCACTTTTGCTGTGAAAATCTCTCTATGCTTTCAGCCTTTAAGGACCTTGTAAGTTCGCAATGATTTCATAACTAAGTGAATTGTAGCACCCAGTAAGAAAGTTACATTTTTTGAAAGGTGTTTTGTACCGGCATTCTGAAGTTTCAGCAACACAGAAAAAGAGATTTAAAGCAATCTTGGAGTTTCATTTAGCAAAGCACTGCTTGTTCCTTCTGCACTCCACTTTCAATTGTTGTGGAGCCCAGTGACACATTTCAGTAGTGAGAGCTCTGTTCCACCACCGACAAAATGCGTGGCAGATTGGGCAGCCATCTTTTTGTGAATGGAAAAGCGGGATTTCCGGGTTTTTGGCGTGCACAAGGGCTTTGCAGCCAAGCATTGCAAAGTGTGTCAATACATCTAAAGAGGTTTTCACTGATATCCTCTTCTCTGTACCCTCTCCAGTTCTATGTTCTCACCATCTCATCTCTAATTTCTCTCCTTCCACATGCTCTTCCGTTGACTGTGGCACCAAGTGGGAAGTCCTCTTGTCTGGTTTCTCATCCTCATGTTGCTTCATTAATGTATATCACACTGGCACCATCCTGGTTCAGGGTCCACAACCCAACATCCTTCTATTTGACTGGATCCTGCATTCTCTCATGAACTTGCTTCCTTCTCCTGCATCTCCCCATATACTCTCTCTCTCTCTCTCTCCCTCTGCTGACTGGTGTACCACTGTACTCCACCTCATGTGTACCACTGTACTCCACCTCATAAAACTTTCAAAGGCACAGACCTCCTCCACCTGGCAATGCCCGCTCAGCCAACAAACACTCGTTTGACATCTCTTTCCATCTTGAAGACATTGACCCTGACATTCTCACTCTTACTGAGACTGTGTTCAATGCCAGCTCAGTCACTGCCTTTGACTCCCTCCTACCTGATGGCTTCAAGATCATCTCCAAGACCCAACCACCCCGCACTGGTGGGGCCATTGCTGTAATCTTCCCAGAGTTGGTTCCTGCTTCCATTTTACATACCCAGTCCTATTATTCCTTTGAAAGCCTAGTTTGCAAATTGGTAATCTCTCCCATCTCCACCCTGACCATTTCTACCATATACCAGCAACCAGGCACCACCCCCCTGTTCCTCTCTAAATGGGCTGACTTCTGCTCTTCCTTACTTTCATCCACCTTTAACCGCCTCCTCCTAGGTGACTTCAAAATTCAATTGGACTCCCCTGTGCTGCATCAATTCTTTTCACTGACCTCTGCACCTCTCTTTCCCTCTTCATTCTCCCTTCTGGGCCAACCCACTCAGCTGGACACACTCTGGATGCCCTCATACACTCGGACCTCCCTCTCTCCTCCCCACTAGTCACACCTCTCCTCTCTCCTGAACAGACCCTTCTCTCCTCTCTGCTCACCTGGGTCCCTTTGACCCCGTGACTGCCCTCCCTAAAGTCCCACCTACCTCATTTTCTAACATTCGCCTGATAAAATGAGTGACTGCGGCTGCCGTCGTCTCCACCTTCACCCTCTCTGCACCTCTGACTCTGCCCTCAGCAACCTCCACATGTCGATCACCGACACTCTTGACATTCTTGCCCCAGTCATGAGGATCCACCTGAAAAGTGCCTATAAGCGTAAAACCTGGTACGACAACAAATGTGTGGCCCTGAGATGAAAGTGCAGGGCGGTAGAGCAGAAAAGGCTAACCTCAGGCTCATCCTCTGACAAGCTAGCCTGCCACTTGCTCCAAAGGCAATACAGACTCGCCATCCATGCTAGAAAAGAGCCCACATACAGGCACAGGTGTCTAGGGCTTCTAACAACAAGATCTGCAGGGAACTAGCCAACCTTCTGCAGTCCTCCTCCCCTTCTCCTTCCCAGGTCCTCTGCAATGCACTGGCCTTACACTTTGCCGCCAAAACTCAGGACATAGTGACCACCCTTTCTACACTCCCTCACAACACATCCCACACCCCCTCACCACCATCCCCCCATCCTCCTTCCTCCTTCTCCTCCTTCTCCCCTGTCACACCAGAAGAAGTTACCAGAGTTGTCCGCTCCATTAAGGTCTCTTCTAAACAGGTCTCCCCTTGCTCATCTAGGATCATAAAGAATAACATCAGCTCTCTTGCCCCTGCACTCGCTGATTTCTGAAATCACTCTTTGACACTGGATATGTTCCCTCCCCCTTAAGCACTCCCTTGTGTGCCCACTCCTGAAAAAACATCTTCAGACCCTACTTGTCCTGCCAACTACCACCCTATTTCCATCACTCCCTTCCCGGGGAAGCTGCTTGAGAAGCTGGCCTTGCCCCAACTCAACTTACACACTGAACATGTTGGTGGTCTCCTTGACCATCAATCTGGATTCTGAGCATCCAGAGGCATGGAAACTGCTCTTCTGAACACCCATGAAGAACTACTTGTCGATCTCTCCTCTGCCTTTGACACAGTCATCCATTCCATTCTCATACAAAGGCTCCATGATCCCCTCAGAGCGGGCACTGGATTGGCTGACCTCTTTCCTCACTAACCGCTCTTCCCAAGTCATCCTGGGCACCTTCTGCTCTCCTCCCTCCCTCTCCACATGTGGTGTTCCCCTGGCATCTATACTCCCCCCTTGCTCTTTAACATCTGCCTTGCTCTCCCTACATGCCTCACCACCTCCTTCTCCTCCAACTTGCAGCATTACACAGACGAAAAACAGCTCTTTTTCAAAATCTCCCAACGGTCTCCATGGCTCAAGAGGCATGACCAATTTCAGCTTATCCTTCTGGCTCAATAACAGAAACAGCATCTTTGTGTTTCTTGTCTGGTTCTGCAGTCCGTTTTTTTTTTTTTTATCAGCTGCCTCCTTCATGCTATTTCCAGTTTCCTTCATTTTGAAGAATGCAGTTCCTAGTAAAACAAGCATTGACAATGCCAACAGTTTGGGATTTTGTGTAGGCATGGGAAAGGCACTTGTCATGCACATCCAGAGTGGTATTAACTACCCATTGTTGAAAGCAGGTGAAAAATGGTGGAGTAACTGTGCATCTAATAGCAGTGACTGGAAAAAGCTTAACACGCATGCACAAGCCAGAAAATGTTGACTTTAGCAATGCTTGGTTTAAACAGGACTTGAGTGGCTTTGGGAATGCTTGTTTTTAATAAGACCTCAGTGAAAGAAATGCAGAGTGCTTATTAATCGAGAGGCTGAAGGCAGGCCTGGTAAGACATTTTTATTACACCAGTAGCTTGTTTACGACTCCCATGAAATCATTAACTCCTAGAAGACTGCTTTGAACAAACAGTAGCAGGCACTTTGAATTGAAATCCTGATGGTAAGACTTGATTAAAGCAAGCTCAAAGAGTTCCGACAAGGAGGTGTTTCGGGCAGTCACAGGCAGGGATGGGTGGAAATGGCCATAGGGATTAGCAGGCAGGCAATGAAGATAGATTTATAGTAGACCATATTTTCTTTGATTGCAGCTTGTTATTTTTATTCATGTTTTGGTCATCACTCTGAGACACATTTGTCCCTTATTGACACTTTATACAAATTATAAATACATACATTTAAGTTTGTCTCTGTGCCTATGTTCTCTTTATGCGTCTAGTCTTTCAGCGTATCTCATTGCGCATCTCTTGCACTGTCACCTTTCTTTCTCACTCTGCTACGTTACCTTTCCCTCTCTCTGTAGACTGAGAATGCAACGCTGGTACCGTCAGTCCATCCCAGTATCCACCTTACCAGGCTGAGCCATTCATTGATGCAAGAGTTATGAAACAGAAGTTTAATAGAGGAGGTTGTTGAATTGAGGAAAAGAGGCAGTGGTTTCCCAGAAACCGAGGGACAATCACAGGGCCCACCTCTGAACTGACCACAGTCAGTCAATATTTTCTATTTGTAAACAACACTTTTTACAGTTTCACCAATTTTTTGTAAAAGGTTTTACTGGTTTCTCAAAGATTGTTAAATCAAATCGTATACATACACATATTTTCCTTAAACTCAAAATAAAGAAATGAAATCATTCTTTCAATGATAGATCATTCAATGTAATCAATTTGTGTTAACAGTTTTTTACAGTTTCAAACAGATACATCAATTTCTTCTGTCAGCATAGTTGTAAACAATATTTCCTGGTAATCTGACACAATAATAGTGCACGACGCGTTTCGGGCTAAGCCCTTCATCAGGTCCAATATTTGTCTGTGGTCCCTAAAAGTAAACAAATAAATAATGTTTTAGTGTTTTAATTCATGTTCCCATATCTGTTTGTAAGGCTTGGTTCCTTTCTCAATTAATTGTAAATCGACTGACCTCTGTCCTTTTGATGTCCTCCAGTTGGTAAAGATTGTTTACTTCGTTCTATTCCACTTTGGTGGTCCGAAAGATATAAGAGTACGTTCTAATGAAGAAAATAGGAGTGTCAGTGAGGCTGTTGAATTGAACCTAATACAATATTCACAAAATGCGACCACATCTGAGATTGATTAATTTATAAATGTTCAAGCTGTGATGAAGGCACCATAACCATATTGTATTCCAGTGGACATGTGTTAAGAAACGCATTGATGTATGTGTTACAATGGTAAGCAACTCAATCAGAGTCATACTGTTGTTGCGTAAGACAAAAGAAAGAATTCTGTAGGAAGGGTGGAATAGGGCATTACAAATGGCAAAAAGGCAGGATGACTCATTTATCACAGTTTTTCGCTTTTGTCTGGATGGTTAGAACTTCCATTGATTTTTATTTGCATCTCATCTTCTCCGTGGGTTAGTCCCCATTTGACACGCCTGGCATGCCTTATCCTTGTGCAAGCACCCAGGTTATGTTTCTGCCGTTCGTTGTCCCTGTTTTAGTTCCCAGAACTCTTGCAGCTATTCTCTCATGTTCCCTCCCCAGGGCCTCAGCCTCCTTTTTCTTTGCCTTTCATTTGACAAGAGATTGTACCTTTGTCTTCGGTGTTCTGTCTTTGCCTAGATGTTCAGACCTTTTCTTTCCATGCTTCAATCTTTGTCCATGCTTCTACCTCTTCTCTTCCCACTCACTCTTTGGCTTCGAGTCTAGACTGTTCTCGCTCCACTTTCAATTTGGCAACAGACCCTGCTTTTAATGTTGCTGCCTTTTCACATGCAACACTTTTGCTGTTCTCTTTTGGGGGGTAAGGTGTAACCCTCATCATCCTTTCCTGTATGTTCATGGGCCAAAGCCTGTATCATTCTGTCCCTCGAATAGTGCCCCATTCACCTTTGTTCTTCTTGGGGTGATTCTAGAAGTTCTCTTCCTCTCCTTGTCTTCCACACTGTTTATTTCCTGTTCCTCTCTTCTCATCTTTTCTTTCCTCTTCTCCCTCCACTTTATGGCTGGATTTTATATTTCTATTTTACCTCCCCAGGTTTTACTTTCTTCCACTTGTTGGGTTTGGCTACTTCTACTTGCAATATTTTCTCTTCCACTGCTACCGCATTCACCTTTCAGGTCTCACAGACGGCTTCCTGCTCAGTCTTCTGATGTCTCCCTCCTGCACTATCCAGCCCTGGCCTTCTTTTCTAGCAATAATTCATCTCCTCAATGTCTCACTATCTCTCCTTCGCTGCTTTCCTGGGAATTTTCCTTTAAATATGCCTTGGGTTGAAATGCTTTTCTCTGCCTTTCTGTACATGCCATGTGGTCTGTCTGAGCATGCTTCGTAGCAGGACAGCTTTGTAGTTCTGAATCTGGGACAGGTGTTTTGTGTGCGACTGCAAGCTACTCTAATGAGGCTGATGTATTGACCTGCCTCCTCTGGTCGCAGCACTTACTCTTACCAGAGTCTTCTCTGGCTCCCTCTTGTACAAAGTGTGTTACTTTATAGGTTATGAAGTCCTTTTGTTGGACTGAAAGGCTGAAGCACTCAGTGGAGTAACTTTGCTGAGAATGTTGGGGGCACATGACCTCTGAAGAAAAGGTGCCCCAGCCAAATTAATGGGAACAAAATGGTATGCCATGAAAGTTGGGGGGGGCAAACACCCCTGCCCCCCCCCTAAAAGTATGCCCATGGGAGTACTGTTCTCTCATCTACTCATCCGAGCCACCATATACAATTGTTTTGCCAGATCCTGCCTGTGATTTCTGGATCTCTTCTACTTTGTTCCTTCCAGTGTTTTGCCCCTGCCTGCCCCATATCAATGGGATGTCGTTTTAGCCAACCTTACTCTACTTTCTTTTAGTTCCCCTGGTTTCCTTCCCTTGGCCTGTCTGGCTGATTTCTACAGCTATCCAACCTATGACCAGGAATCTGGTCTTCCTACAATGGCTCTTCTGTGTTGTCCCAAATTATCTCTAGTATTTGAGGTTTTCTAAGCCATATGTCCTCTGATATCGGAGTCCATCACCAAACACCCACCAATTCGTTACATCAGGGCAGCATGGCTTCTGGAAGGGCCACCCTTTATCTACGAGAAACAACCAGACAAGGTAAGAGTGAGTGTCATTTAGTCCAGTCCTTGAAATGTTATGATGCTAAAATATTGCAGCCAAAGATGCCACTATTGATCAGCAACAGGCCCTCGTTACTTTGGGCAATATACTCATACTGGACCCTCAAAAAAAAATCTGAGGACACAATTTAATAGCAGGACATGAATCCACATTGCAATTTTTTCACTGAAACTCAATTTATAGGCATGAACAGGACAGTTCGCCCAGAACAAAAACATGCACATTTTCCAGGGATTTTGCAAGGCCAAACATTGTCTGTTTTTCCAGAGGTTCGAGATACAAACTTCTACTCAGTTGGACCTGGTGTCTACATAAAGGCAGGCAAGTAGAAACTCGGACCAGTTGATTGATTGCATTTGAAAAGGAAGGAGTGGCTCTTATTAAGGAAGGTGATTGTAACTTAGAGAACCCATAGGTGTTTTGTAGGCAGAGGAGAGAGAAAAAGCACAGAGGACAGGCATGCAATCTGCAGTTAGAGAGAAGGCCAAAGCACTAAGAACCCCATGTGCATTTACCCGTGGAGGACATTTCTAAGCACTGAGGACCCCATGTGCATCTTGTAGGTGTAGGGAAGGCCAAATCACTGAGAAACCCACATGCACTAATTAGTGATAGGACCCTAGGTTTATTTACTATGTGATGGAGAAAGCCAAAGCACTGAGAATGTTATGTGTACTTATTAGGCGTGGAAGGTAAAAGCAATGAGAACATCACATGCATTTACTAGTCTTAGGAGAATGCCTAGCCCCCAATGTTTTTTCAAGGCAAACGCGAAGGCCTCAGCACTGAGAACCCCATATGAACTCCAATTTCAAGCTACTCATGCACATTTTGCAGGTACTCCTTTAATATGTTTGCCTCAACCATCACCCCTCTAGATCAGAAGCCACATCCTCCCTCTTATTCTCCATCTCCGTCTCCTCATGCTCCATCTCCACCTACTCATGCTCTGTCTCTTCTTACTCAAGCACTATTTGCTACTCTTCATCCACCATTTTCATTCCTTAACCACCATCTGCCCTTCCCCTTCCACTGTGTCCCCCACTTTATGCTTTGTCTAAACCTCTGCAGGCACCACTTCAGTCTCCATTTGTTGGCTCACTCTCTCAAACTCTGACATGGAGGATTAACAATCTAGCTGTTTGTCTTTAACCCCTAGCACATCCTCCAAGTAAAAGGACATGCTGCCTAAGGTCCCACAGTGCAAAGCGCAAATGTGCCTAAATCACATTATGTGCCTAAGTTATCAATGCATTAAACACACAAGCAAACAAAGGAATCTTTGCAATACTCACAAGCTAGTAACATGTTCTCAAAATGCACAAAATGTGGGGCAAGTGACTGAGTACAGTACAGAAAGACCTGCACACCATTCTTTCCACAAACAAACACACACAGGGCAGGAAATCGATAAGGAAACATCTTTTGTTGTTTAAATGTTTAGGATCTCAGAAGGGGAACACGGGAAGTTACAAGAGAAACATTATTTGTTTATTTTTGGATTTATTACACACAGAACACAAGCACCAGGACAAAAGGGATAACAAAGGGATCATGAAACAGCAATAAACATCACTAACAGCTAACAAACTCCCCCCAAACCCTACTAACACTCCGAATCTCACCACAGATCCTCAACAGATCCTTCAAAACCAGCAGTTGGTCTCCTGCCAACTCCTATCTTGACAGCCAAAAAGAAAACACACAGTAAGCAGGAATATAGTTGGGCATTTTAAAGGACCTGTACCTGTTTCAGAGTGGCTCAGGGTTTATGACTGATTGAGGTCCCAGTATTCCTACACAAATGTGAGTGCTATTTGCCAGATGTTTGAGGAAAACCCCAAGATGAATTCCTTAACATGTGCATTTTCATTGCCTTTCATAACCAACAGCTAATTTGGTATTGCTTACTCAATGGTGGGCTATATCATTAGGAACGTAGTTGGTAGCACATTGTCATTTTTTATGACAAATAAAGGGTATCCCTACATATTATCCCCACCAAATGTATCGCCGTACATATGGTCCTTTGTCTCTCCATAGGCAATATTTTTGGGGGGGATAATTTGTGGGAGTGGGGGCTGCGGGGGTGTCCCCTCCTCCCAGGGACCATGGCTCAATATGGCAGGTAAAATATGGTGATATTTTTGTATCGCAATATTTTTGCGGGAATATTAACACATGGAACTAAATAAAGATACCATGCTTGATGATCAAAAAGCTGCTGTGCAAGCTTTTAAGGCTTTGTTTTGGGGCCCTGATTGAGCCTTCATATTTAATAGCTACAAGGCTTGTAAGCCATGCAAACAAAAGAGAAAGTAACAACTACCCCATAAAAAGGCAACAAGGAGCCAACATACTCCACTGACAGGTGATTATTAACACTACCCTGCTTGCATGTTTACTCATTCACCTCCAACCACTTTTCCCAATGTATCCACTCCCCATCTAAAAGCACCCTCCCTCTGAAACTCTCTCCTGACCAATATCAGAAATGAGCGTGATCATCTATCATTCAGAAAATTGGTGAAAACGTGGTTGTTTAATAAATTTGACTAATACCTTTCTTACCTGCTTTGTATATCTAATCTGATTGTTTACACTTTACTTCTGTACAAATGGTGTGATATCCCCGGGTCTGGCCGTTACACAAATGCAACAAATAAATAAATAAACTAACACCCACTTCTTATGTCTGCCTCATCTAACCAACCTCCCACTAAATCTTAAACTTCTACCTTACACCAGTGATGGCAATCGCACACCTACTGAACACAAATAGAAAGATTGCCAAGCTATGAACAACGCACCTCTTTCAGTCTCTACTCCGCTCCCCCACATTAGTGGTTGACAATGCTCTAAAGCAGTTTCTACACTTTCAGCATTTGGGATCTCATTTAATGGTATCCAGGGTTTCCTATTGTTGGCTGATGTTTTTGTGTTTTCCAATTCCAGTGGTGTTTGTCGAAGGTTTTCAATTTCTTTTTTAAAATCTGTGTTTATCAGAGCTTACCTATTGCTTCCCTCACAAAATCGCTGACAGTCATGTTTTCTACAGTATAAACACAAATGTAAATTGTATTGCTGAATGTAAATTATGCATAATTGTTTTGATACAAATAAATCACATGTTATGCTGATGCAGTCCTTCTTACTTCTTTGCATTCTTAGACCTGTAGTCATGAATTTACAATGGGAACAAAAATCTACATATACAACCATGCAAGGAATCAAATAAGAAATTGATGGGTTCCAGTTGCCTGATTGGAACAAAATAGGAACACAAATTAAGTTTGCAGTGAGCCCTAAAACAAGCAATATCCAAATACATCACTGTGAACAGGTGATGAAGCGGAAGGCACATGGGGACAGAGTCAAGATTATATGTATATTCAATTATACATCTACATTTAGAACAAAGAACTGATACAACATTTGCTTCAAATCCACTTGTGTTGAACTAAGTTTTCTCATCACACAGATAACCATTAAGCACTTAGTAATTTAAAGAGTCTGCATGTTTACTCATAGGACAGCTTAACCCGGTCTGGGACCATAAAACAGACCTGGAAATGTGTTTGTGGGCATTAGGGATTCTAAATCATAGATGCAACTGCTATTTTTTAATCAAACTGTACAATCACATTTTGCTAAAAACCTTCCTTTCTTTGGTCCATTTCCCAAATAGATTTTCAATTAACTAGTATTTGATAAAGAATCACTGGAATACACTTGATGAAGTAGCCCATTTGTGTCTTCTCTGACAAGTGGCTAACAAACACTTTGCAGCCCTGCAGTCATCGGAATCCAATAATTAACTCCAAATTGCAACTTTTTAAAATACATGGTCCATACAATAAATAGCTATAAAGGAGAACATATCATATGTCTAATTTCAGTTTGTATCATATTGAGGAACGAAAATGTCAGAAAAAGTCCACTACATGACAGCACTGACTTTAATTTTAGTTTTCAATTTAATTTGGGATTCCGTGTGTAGCACGGTCAGTGCCGCTATCTACAGTACATTTTCAGATAAACCTATGGGTTTATTTCTAGGGGGAAGACATTGGATTAAATTGGATTTTACTGAAATCCAAAAAGCCCATTTACCCAAATGACTACACCACCTAGATAGAAAGTACACCAGCACACAGTAATCCACTACTTCCATCCTGCATCCATTAATACCAAAAGTTTCCATCGACCACCTGCTATCCCATTACCAGTCCCGTTTCCTTTTTATTAGCACAGCAATGTGCAACAAGGCCAAGAAATGTCAGGAGAGCACTTTGCAAGACACTCTTCTTCTTCCTCTTTTGAAGAAACCTAGATGGACTTCCACCAAGGAAGCTTAGCTAATGTTGCTGTATGACTAGGTGTATCCAAGTAGTAGCTTGGATAGGGTATATACATGTACACAATGCACTCTGTTTCAATGAAGTCTCAAAGAATACATACAAGATCAGCTAGCTTGTGTGGCATGTATGTATGCATTTTGATAGTATTCATTGAATATCGCACTATCAATTTGACTCACAGCTACAACCACCTGGGACTCTGGATCCCAAATGGGCACTATATAACCAGTGAATACATCCAAACTCACCATAGCACACACAAAACACGAAAACCAACACAAAACACTACCACACACAAGACACACTGGATCTTACCTATACAGTTATAATGCACAAGGCCTCTCGGACAAACTACCAAATACAAAACAACACACACAGATACCAGTTCCTCCTGGTTCTGAATCTTTCCTCTCCCCCTATCCACACTAACCCACCACCCTCCTCTCTTGCAGAGCCAAGTAAGTGCTTGGAGACTGTCCCTGGGTAGTGGTATGTGTTAGAAATCAACAAAACACAGCATAACATACCAAATGATGTACATGACAAGAATTACAAGGAGACAAAGGTGGTCCCAGAGTAGGGTGTAATATACTATTCCTAAGAATGAAAGAGTGCTCTTGCACCGAGTGAGGGAGAATGAGTATGGGGAGATCTAGGTGTAGGCTCAATGAGTTGTTGATTTTACTAAGAACAAACATTGAGATTAGTGTTTTAACTGAGTGATGGGAGAGGTGGAGTCAGTTTATATAATGATGAGTGGGTTCACTCTCACAGCCATGGCAGCGGCCATAATTAGCTCCTGGAATATGAATTCGCAAAACATTGAGAAACATAAGGAATGGAGCGTTGTCAAAGTCCATTTACTACCTACTTTGTTTGCCTCCCCATCAGTCTGAACTGATAAATAGTTTCTCGGAGGAACACATGCAATTGCTTACAATCTAGGGTCCACTCGCTGATGAAGACAGGCATGGGAGGTGGACCTTGGACCTTTAGCCAATACTGTGGTCAGAAGGGCATTCATATTACGTGTGTCCCAGGGGATAGGCAGAAAACCAGACCACACACCTGTAAAACAGGGGCAGTAGGTGGATGTTGCCATGGTGAGGTCTCAGTGTGAAGCTGTTGTCCAGGGAAAATGGTCTGTCTTCAATTCCTTACAATGACCATACAATGGGCTGATCATCAGTATTCATGTCGTGGTGGACTGTGTAGTCTCATGCATGGGCTACACTGCACTGCACGTTCTCATGGAGAAAGACCAGACATAGTTTATACACATCATTAACTGGTCAATGCTTGCCTCCAAACAGGCCAATAGTGCTACTTCATGGTCCACATGCCAAGGTCATATCATTTGATCTAATAGAAATCCCAGCCTATCCAAAAATGTTTGGGCTGCATTTGTTGTGTCATTATAACACGTAGATGAAGTGGGGAACCTGCCCAGTCATAATGCCCTCTGACTTGTGTCTGATAACCAGTCTACAAACAAAACACTAGTGGAACCATGGTTCCAGAAACAGGAGCAGTCACGATCAGTTGAGTCCATGATTACTTTCTTGTCTTTGGTGTCTGGAAGATGCAAAGAGAATCAGAATATCTTTGAGGAACAAAATCTCCATATTATACATCCTCAAAGAGCATTCAACTTCTCCACTGGCATAGTGTGAGGTAGTTGAACTATTCAGCAGTACCTGCTTCCTTATGAAGATGAAGAAAGAGACACTGTGCCAATATCAACAGGGAAACCTCACTAATTGCCTGATGACACCATCACATTTGCCAGCAAGCACTTTCCTCTTCTTCATGCCTAAGAATACACACAGGGCCTCATTACGACTCAGGCGGTAAGGGTTTTACGGCGGCGTAAACAGCGCCGACCCTTACCTCCTGAGTACGAGGTCCCTTAGCGCCATGGCGGATTTAACACCTGCTTTTAGCAGGTGTTAAAATCCATGGCGCTAAGGGACCATGGAGTTAATTACGCCACCGTAATTTACGGTGGCGTAATTAACGCCTTCCCCACTCCCATTATGCCCTATGGGGCAAAAATGGGAATGGGGAAGGGTAAATGGGGATTGGGGACTTACCGCCCCGCCAAGGTCGGAATGGGGCGGTAAGTCCGCCAACCACCATGGCGTAAACGTAGTTTACGCCATGGTGGTAAAGTCACGGCCCAGGCGGTAACTTACCGCCTGGGTCGTAATGAGGCCCACAATCTCAGGCTATGCATTTACTTTCAAGTCCTTTGTGCCATCACTATAAAATTGTGTTAGCCTCTACTTGTCATCCCTGACACCTATGAATCCTGACGGTAACCTAGGGTATTTAACAAACTTAGAAATAAAGGCACATATCACTTTCTCTGGCTCAAAGAAGGGGACCATTGTAAACCAGGCTTCCCTGCACCGTTTGACCATTATAAATACAGAGTGATGCATTTTAACCTCAATAATATGCCAGTCATCTTGGAGATTTGGTCTTCTCAGGTATGCTTTATGAATATGCACTGACATACCTGTACAATGTCTTGATGTATTGCATAATACATTCACACTAAGTCCAGTATGCCATGAAGTATATACAGTGAACAAAAGCCAATCATTTGGTGTTACAGGCAATACAATGTGAACTTGAGAAAAACCTGGTTCAATGCCTTGAATAATGTTTTATATAGTGTAGACCTGGTCATGGGTCGACAGAAAGTCCCTGCTGTGCTTGATTGGCCTTCTTTGCCCATGATGAGAGAAGCACATCACTAGCAAACTAATATAGAATATGCCGTTTCAGTGAGAGTTCACTGTACTTGCAGCATTTGTTGAAATAAAGATGCCTTCATCTCTCCACGCTGCCAAGCCGACCCAAACCTACCTTGACATTCATCAGTGGGACTGATCCTTCAGACCTTGCTCGTGATAGGCCCATAAACAACCAGTCTTCTACGTTTACCTCGTGTGACCAGAACAGCTCCATTTGGCCATTTGTGAAACATGCCTTTAAAAAGAGTTACCTCCTGAATTGCTCCAGACAAACCATATCAATATGAACAGGCCAATGTAACCGCCAATTCCTGCAAGAAATTGAATCGAGGAATAACTGCAAAATGCATTGGGAAGTATGCTTTCATAATCACATTTTTGTGAAGTTGGGTTTATAGAGTGCTTTTGCCAAAGCACTGTACAGCGTTAATCGGTGATACAATAATGAGGTATGATGAAGGTTACAATAAACAATGAAAGTTATGATAGCCAGTCACGTGGCACAGTGAGTAGAGCGCTCACTCTGACAACTGTGCAGAGCCTGCTAACGCAGGTTCGAATACAGGCAAGGCCAAACTCAGCCTTTCATCCTTTTAAGGTCGATAAATGAGCACCACACACCGTGGGTAATAATAAGCAACGCTCAGATGCCTGAGGGTTCCTAGCACTATATGTATGCGAAATTATTATGATCAAAGTAAACTTGAAAACATGAGAAAAAGACAAAAACAACATGGGAAAGACCTAATATAGAAAGGCAGCATAGTGCAGAGTGTGTGGTGCTAGAAACACAACTGGGCCCAAGAAGGATTTGAGATGGCTAGGTCTATAGGCAGAGACAAGAGATGAAATTCAAGAAAATGTGAATACACTTAAATGCAATGCAGAGGAAGTGGAAGTGGAAAAAGTCCCCAGAGTCAAAAGGTAGCCAAGAAATTGGACGAGGAGAAGATGTAATGGGGTAATGGGTAGAACGATTAAACGGAAGACATACAACAGAGTTGTAATTAGAGCAATTAGGTGCAAGGTGGTAAGCAGGAAGAACAATTAGGAGGGCAGGACCCTATTCAAGTTGTGAAAAGATCAGAGAAGAGCAATTTTTGTGAAATTTGCAGCGATTAAAGGGACTGGAAAAAAGCCATATTTGAATAGTGGAGAGAGATTAGAATCAAAAGTATTGCAAAGATTGTTAGCACAGGAGGAAAAGAGAAGGAGCGGATGGGGAGAGCTGAAGCTGGGAAAAATGCTTCAAATTTAGAGGAATTGAGATTTAGAAAATAAGCATTCATTCAGGGCTTGATGCAAGAAGACAGGCAAATAGATTAGAATGAAGGGAGTCCGAAAAGAAGAAAACAAATGTTTAGGATCACAGAAGGGGGAACAATGGGAATTACAAGAGAAACATTATGTGTTTATTTTTGGATTTGATACACACACAGAACATGCACCAGGACAAAAGGGATAACACAGGGATCATGAAACAGAAATAAACATCACTAACAGCTAAAAAACTCCCCCCAAACCCTACTAACACTCCTAATTTCACCACAATTTCTCAAAAATTCTTTCAAAACCAATAGTTGGTCTCTTGCAAACTCCTATCTTGACAGCCAAAAAAAATCCCAAACAGTAAGCAGGAATATAGTTGGGCATTTTAAAGGCCCTGAAACTGTTTGAGAGTGGCTCCAGGCTTATGATTGATTGAGGTTCCAGTATACCTACCCACATTTCAGTGATAATGCACAGATGTTTGAGGAAAACCCCAAGATGATAATGATGTGTTATTTATATAGCGCCTTAATCCAAAGCGCTTTACAGAGCACATATTTACATAGAATATCAACCAACCGAAATTGGTACCTTATCATGTGCATTTTCATTTTGCCTTTCATAACCAATAGTTAGTTTGGTATTGCTTGCTCAATGGTGGGCTATATCATTAGGAACGTAGTTGGCAGCACATTGACATGTTATATGACAAATTATGATACCATGCTTGATGATCAAAAGGCTGCTGTGCAAGCCTTTAAGGATATGTTTTGGCGCCCTGATTGAGCCTGTATATGTAGTATCTACAAGGATTGAAAGCCATGCGAACAAAAGGGAAAATAACAGCTACCCCATAAAGAGGCAACAAGGAGCCAACATACTCCACTGAGACGTGGTTATTACCACTACCCTGCATACATGTTTACTCATTCCCCTCCAACCACCTTTCCCAATATATCCACTCCCCATCTAAAAACACCCTCCCTCTGAAACTCTCTCTGACCCAATATCAGAAAAGAGCGTAACAATCTATCATTCAGAAAATTGGTGAAAATGTGGTTATTTAACAAATATGACTAATACCTTTCTTTCCTGCTATGTATGGTTCATCCTAGGAGGATAGCTCAACGGCAACGTGCTTGCCTTGGAAACAAGATGACACGGAGCAACATGGGTTCGATCCCTGGGTCCGCGCTTAGAAACCTCTGGGTATTAAGCGCGTTATAAATAACCTATCATATCATCCAGTTGTTTACACTTTACTTCTGTACAAACGTGAGGTCTGAGCATTAAACAAATGCAATCAATAAATAAATAAACTAATACCCACTTCATATATATGCCTCATCTAACCAACCTCCTACTAAATCTAACACTTACACCTTACACCACACCGGAACACACCACTGATGGCAATCACACACCTACTGAACACAATAGAAAGATTGTCAAGCTATGAACAACACTCTTCTTTCAGTCTCTACTCTGCTCCCCTACATTAGTGGTTGACAATGCCCTAAAGCTTTTCCTGCACTTTCAGCATGTGGCATCTCCTTTAATGATATCAAGGTTTTCCTGTTTTCTGATGTTTGTATTTTTCCAATTCCGGTGGTGTTTATCTACGGTTTTCAATTTCTTTTTCAACAATCTGTCTTCATCAGTGCTTACTTATTGTTTTCCTCGACAATCGCTGACAGTTGTGTTTTCACCAGTGTAAACACAAATGTACATTTTATTACTGCATGTATATTATGTATAATTATATTTAAACAAAAAAATCCCGTTATGCTGATGCAGTCCTTCTAACCTCAGGTTCTTATACCTGTAGTCATGAATTTATATTGGGAATAGACATCTACATATACAAACATGCAAAGAATCAAATACTAACTTGATGGGTTCCAGTTGTCTGATAGGAGCAAAACAGGAACTCAAATTAAGTTAGCAGTGAACCCTAAGACAAGCAATATCCAAAGTTAAAATACACCATGGTGAACAGATGATGAAGAGGAAGGCACATGGGGACAGAGAGAGGATTCTATGTATATTCATTTATATATATACATTAACAATTAAGAACTGACAAGACATTGTTTTTAAATCCACTTGCGTGGAACTAAGCTGCTCATCACACAGATAATAATGAATTACTTAGTAAAGTATAGAGTTTGCATATTTTCTCATTGGACAGTTTAATCTGGTCTGGAACCATAAAAAAAAGAGCTGGATATTTGTGTATGGGTTTTAGGGATTCCAAATCACAGGTGCAACTGCTATTTTTTAATTAAACTTTACAATCACATTTTGCTAAAAACATTTCTTTTTTTGTCCATTTCCAAAATAGACGTTCAATTAATTAGTATTTGATAAAGAATCACTGGAATACAAAATGACACTTGATGAAGTAGTCCATTTGGATCTTTTCTGACAAGTGGCTGATAAACACTTTACAACCCTGCAGTTTCGGGAATCCAATAATTAACTCCAAATTGCAACTTTTTAAAATATATGATCATACAACAAATAAATATAAAGGAAACATATCATATGTCTTATTTCAGTTTCGATCATATAGAGAAATGGAAATGTCTGAAAAAGTCCAGTACATGGCAGCACTGACTTTGTTTTAATTTTCAATTTAATTTGTGATTCCATGTGTGGCAAGGTCAGTGCTGCCATCTACTGTGCATTTTCAGAAATGTTCAGATAAACCCCTGGGTTTACGTCTTGGGGCAGACATTGGATTAAGTTGTGTTTTACTGAAATCCAAAAAGCCCATTCACCCAAATGACTACACCACCTAGATAGAAAGCACACCATCACAAAGTAATCCACTCTTTCTGTCATGCATCAATCAATACAACAAGTTTCCATCTAGACCCTGCTATCCCATTACCAATCCCACTACCTTTATTTTAGCACCAAAATGTGCAACAAGGCCAAGAAATTGCAGAACACTTTACAAGACTTTCTTCTTCTTCTTATATTTCTTCTTCTTCTTCTTCTTCTTCTTCTTCTTCTTCTTCTTCTTCTTCTTCTTCTTCTCCTTCTCCTTCTTCTTCTTCTTCTTCTTCTTCTTCTTCTTCTTCTTCTTCTCCTTCTCCTTCTTCTTCTTCTTCTTCTTCTTCTTCTTCTTCTTCTTCTTCTTCTCCTTCTCCTTCTTCTTCTTCTTCTATTTCTTCTTCTTCTTCTTCTTCTTCTTCTTCTTCTTCTTCTCCTTCTCCTTCTTCTTCTTCTTCTTCTTCTTCTTCTTCTTCTTCTTCTTCTTCTTCTTCTCCTTCTCCTTCTTCTTCTTCTTCTTCTTCTTCTTCTTCTTCTTCTTCTTCTTCTTCTTCTTCTTCTTCTTCTTCTTCTTCTTCTTCAGAAACCTAGATGGACTTCTACCAAGGATGCTTAGCTATTGTTGCTATATGACTACGTTCATCCAACTAGTAGCTTGGACAGGGTATCCAGAATGTACACAATACACTCTGTTTCAATGAAGCCTCAAAGAATACATTCAAGATCAGCTAGCTTGTGTGGCATGTATGTGTGTAATTTGAAAGTATGTATTGAAGATTTCAGTGTCAATTTGACTCACAACTATGACCACCTGGGACTCTGGATCTCGTATGGACACTATCTAACCAGTGCACATGTCCAAACCCACCATAAACCACACAAAATGCTAAAACCAACACAAAACACAACCACACACCAGATGCACTGAATCTTACACATACAGTCACAATGCACAAGGCTTCTCGCACAAACTACCAAATGCTAAACAACACTCACAGACGCCAGTTCCTCCTGAATATATCCTCCTCACCACACACACTAACCCACTACCCTCCCTCACCTGCAGAGCCACACAAGCACCTGGAGGCTGTCTGTGGGTGTTAGCAGTGTGTGGTATAACAAAAATAACACAGCAAAACATAACAAATGATGCACATGACAACAATTACAAGGAGATGGAGGCAGTCCCATGGTAGGGTGCCTTTATTTTATAGAGTATAGGCTTATTAGCCTGACATGTATTGGAACCTGAGCCTGGTCTTGAACCATTCAAGAAGGGGGATAGTTTTGATATCCAGCTGGAAAGCATTTACGTCGAGTAGAGCAAGTAAGGAGAAGAAGAAGAAGACGCAGGAGGAGGTGCAGACGTCCTTGGGGACAGAGAAGTAATAGAGAGAGGTGGAATGGACAGTGTGAGAAGGAGAGTGCAGGGAGATGCTGTCAACAAGAAGTGGTGTGGGCAAGACCATGGATGAATTTGAAGACACAAACAATGAATTTAAAGAGACAGTGGTCTTGCATTGAATGCCAGCCAGTGTCCCAGGAGATTGGCAGAAAACCAGACCACACACCTGTAAGATAAGGGGAATAGGTGGATGCTGCCTATAGTGAGGCCTCAGTGTGAAGCTATTGTCCAGGGAAAACTGAGTATCTGTAATCTACTATTCCTTACAATGAGAGAGTGGTCTTGCATTGAGAGCCCGCCAGCAAGTGGTGGTGTGCAGAGGTGGTGGACAATTACAATAGATTGTAGAAGGTGTGAGTAGCTAAGCTTAGATTTTTCTTAAGGGGAGAAGGAGTAGAGGGAGGCCTAGGGGTAGGCTCAATCAGTTCTTGATTTTACTGAGAAAAAACATTGAGATTAGTGTTTTAACTGAGTGATGGGAGAAGTGGGTTACATGTAAATAATGACGAGTAGGTGCACTGTCACAGCCGTGGCAGTGGCCATAATTAGCTGAAGTTGCTGTCAAAGAAGGTGAATAATTATAGTGAGACGGAAAATAGTCTGGGCAGATACAGAAGAGAATATAGGTCCAAATATATTATATTTGGCAATAGAATCTAAAAACGGAGAAACGTAAGGAATAGACTATTGTCAAAGTCTGTTTACTACCTCCTTTGCTACCCCATCAGCTTGAACAGATAAATGGTCTCTCAGAGGAATGCATGCAATTGTTTACAGTACAGGGTCCACTCTCTGAGGAAGACAGACATGGGAGGTGGATCTTGGACCTTTAGCCAATACTGTGGTCAGAAGGACATTCATATTATGTGTGTCCCAGGCAATGGGCAGAAAACCAGATCACACACCGGTAAGCCAAGGGGAATAGGTGGATGTTGCCCATGAATTCAGCCAGGCAGAAAGAGACTTGAAACCCCAGTGCTTGTATGAATAATAGTCATATATAAACAGTCAAAAGAAATACAATTACGTGGTTGGTGGTAATACTGCCATGGGTGATTGTATCTGTGTGTGGTCCCCTGCCCAGGGATACCAACAAACAAAGACTCAACAAATAATACAATCACACTGCACAGGTTAACCAACAATGTTTATATAAGAAGAAACAGTAAGTTGGTCTCAGCCGACAAAGAGCATTCAACTGCTCCACTGTGATAGTGTGAGTGGGTGGCACCATTCAGCAGGACCTACTTCCTTTGTGCCAGTGTTTCTTTCTTCATCTTCCAAAGGAAGTAGGTAAATGCCAAATGGCAAATGAGATGGTGTCATCAAGAATATGGTGAGGTTTCCCAGCAAGCACGTTCCTCTTCTTCATGCCTAAGAAGATAGGCAATCTCAGGCTATGCATTTACTTTCAAGGCCTTTGTGCCATCACTGCAAAATAGTGTTAGACTCTACTTGTCATCCCTGACACCCATGAGTCCTGAAGGTAACCTAGGGTGTTTACCGAACTTAGCTTAAAAGGCGCATATCATATGCTCTGGATCAAAAAAGGGCACCATTGTAAAACATCCTTCCCTACAAGTTTAACCATTATACATACAGAGTGATGCATTTTAACCTCAATAATATGCCAGTCATCTTGGACATTTGGTCTTCTCAGGTATGCTTTACGAATATGTATTGACATACCTGCACAATATCGTGATGTATTGCATAATTCATGCACACCAAGTTCAGTATGTCATGGAGGATATACAGTGAACAAAAGGCAATCATTTGGTGTGACAAGGAATACAATGTGAACTTCAGAAAAACCTGTTTTAATGCCCTGAATAATGTTTTATATATTAGTACCCCGGGTGGTCGCACCCACCAAGCAGCAACTTACCTGATTGGGTGAAACGCAGTCTTTACCTGAGCCGGATTCCCTTCCTTCTTCGGTTCTCGTGCTGCAACTTCAAAGGACATTTCTTCATTGTTGAACTGCGTCTCAGTCTCCGACAACACGCTGCGTCATTTCATCTGTGGAAAGATTAAAGGTGAATCTTTAAAGCTCTAAGAACAGCCACACAGGACACAGGAACGAAAACAATGAACAATAAAAATGCTTTTGAGAGGAACGCGGTGAGCAATATAAACTTTAATCTCCTTGACTCCCACACGTTACAAGAGTGGATGGAAAGCAGTGACACTGAAATAAAAAACAGACAACACTGTCACACTGCTAGTAGGGCTTCTGCTATCTCTACCAGTGTGGAAACATTTAAAGAAGACATTCTTCTGTAGACAATGTGGATTTGAATGCCATTGAACTTGGGAAATGCGAAGAAAACACCTATCAGGCAACACAATGGGCCATTGAAATATTTAAAAGTTGGCTTTTCCAAAAAGGGGACAGTACATCCTTTGAAACAGAACCAATACACTCTTTGGCATCACTTCTTCGTCATTTTTATGCCGAGGTTCGCACTGCAAGTGGTACTGAATACCAGCCACAAAGCTTAATTTCATTGCACTCTGGCATCAACCGGCATCTTAATAATCCACGCTTTAGCCGGAACATCAACATAATGCACAATGAAGCCTTTTTAAGTGCAAATAATGTATTTGTCAGTGTAATCAAACATCTACCTAGAGCTGGCAAAGACACTGCAGTGACCAAAAATGCTATCTATCCCCAAGACTTGCAAAAATTACGTTCTTCTGGCGTATTCAACATTCATTACCCAGATACCCTACAATACAAAGTCTGGTTTGACATTCAGATCCATTTTGCTCGTCGTGGGCGTGAAGGTCTTAGATTGTTACCCGACAATGCTTTCACCATTGTTACCGATGAAAATGGAAATCAGTACACAAGCCTCACATTCAATGAAGTCACTATGAATCAGCATCCTCTTTTAGAAAGAGACCGCAGCAACCTACGTGGCCGCATGTACGCCATTCCTGATGCCCTTGACTGCCCAGTGAAGTCACTAATCCAATGGACTGGGGTGTTGCACAGAGCAATGCCAGAGGTTAAGATTAATTCTAAATATTCCAACCCTCACCTCTTTTGTTTTGCTGAAAGCATTGTAGGACAGAATTAGGAAACTCTGGAGCTGGGAGATTGAAAAGATGATTCAGGCAATCAACAGTATTGAAAGCTGCAGCATGATCATGAAACAGAGGTGTTGTGCAGAATGTAAGTAGTTATTTACACAAAGTAAAGGGGTTTCCAACAATGGGTATTGAGATAAATTGAGCCCTGGGAATAGTGTGCACATTCCAAAGCCTTGAAGAGGAAAGGAAGAAGCAATATGAGGTATACATTTTTTTAAATAGAATGCCCAAGCGAAGTGTTCTTTAGGAAAAGTGGTAATAATTGCATGTTTAATTTCTGAGGAAAAACTGAAATAGAGAGATTGAGAGATATTGCTGTGGTGGTTAAAAAAGGAAGTAGTAAAGGTTGAACCCTGAGATCAAGAAAAAGAAGGTAGTAGGTCTAGCAGAGAAGCGGTAGGATGAGCTTGGGATCCAAATGTAGCAGTATACAATTCAGGAAGAAGAGCATAGTATACAGATGAAGAGGCAGCTGATGTCAAGGAAGTGGGACATCGGAGCATTATGACATTATATCCTTAACTGTCACCAGCAGATCAAAAACCACAGTTACTGCATTCTTCACAAACATTTTTCTATGTGTGCATGTACCTTTCTTTAAGAATTGAGTGTGAAATGCGCATCCTTCTGTAAGCCAGTCAGGGTACATGCACTTGTGCTTTTTGTAGGGCAATCTCTTTGTCCTATGGGTTGCTGCCGGACTCGTAACATTTTACCAGCGCCTGACTTCTCGGTACCACTGGGAGATTCCAAGTTTGGCAGAACGGGAAGTCAGGCGCCAGTAAAATGTAAGTCCCCATTCCCATAGGGAGTGGTATTCGGAAGCACCAGCACCGTTGTTAACGCTGCCGGCGCTTCCGTGACGGGTCTGCCTACTGTAGCCACTACGCCTGGCAGGGTCAGACATGTTGGGTGCAGTGGCTATGGCAGGCAGATACGTAGGTTGCCGGCCCGGATACAAGGGTGCCGGTGAGCTTACTGGGACCCTTGTTTTCTGGACCGGCAAACTTGTAATGAAGCTCAAAGTGTTGGTTTCATGAATGTGATTCCTCTGTATACAGAGGTTCAACGAAGGACATGTTCCAGCAACATTACTGGTACCCCACATTACTAAAATGTGTTCAAGATGAAATGAAGTCCTATATTGTATGTGGCCAACAAAGGGCATCACATACAACACCAGCAATTCTCCATTGTATTTTTTTCTGCCTCCAATTGTCTAACCAGTGGTACCAGCAGCCTTTATTATAGACATTTTCCCTTCGCGCAACCCTTGTGGTTCTGAAATCATCAGTTGCAGATTCCCCTACCTAGTCCCACCTCCTGTGCCCTCCCCTAGGCCCTGATTTGTCAAATATCCCTGTGCAAGACGAGGGCCTAACCTTCTGCACACATGCTTCCTGGACATTTTCCAATCCTGGCAGGCAGGTAAGCCTGATGATCCTTGTGCCCTTGGCCCATCCCAAGTCCACCTTGGTGCTTGCACCCCCCCAGCAAAACCCTTGTGGCTCTGCAAATCATTGGTTGCAGCTTCCCCAGCGGAGTCCTGCCTCCCGCACCCTCCCCAGGCCCTGTTTGGTCAAAATATTCCTGTGCAAGATGAGGGCCTAACCCTCTGCACACACGCTTCCTCTCCATTTTCCCATCCTGGCAAGCAGGCAAGCATGATGATCCTGGTGCACCTGACCCACCAAAAGTCCATCTTGGTGCTTGCCCGCCCAGCGCAAACCTTGTGGCTCCGAAAACATTGGTTGCAGCTTCCCCAGCAGAGTCCTGCCTCCCGCGCCCTCCCCCAGGCCCTAGTTGGTCAAAATATCCCTGTGCAAGACGAGGGCCTAGCCCCCCCGCACACACTTCCTGGCCATTTACCCATCCTGGCAGGCAGGTAAGCATGATGATCCTGGTGTCCCTGGCCCACCCAAAGTCCAGCACGACCATCGTGGCTCTGAAATAATCGATTGCAGCTTCCCTATCCAAATCCTGCCTCCTGCACCCTCCCCCAGGCCCTGATTGGTCAAAATATCCATGTGCAAGACAAGGGTTGAACCCTCTGCAAACACGCTTCCTGGCCATTTTCTCATCCTGGCAGGCAGGTAAGCATGAAGATCCTTGTGCCTCTGCCCACCCAAAGTTCACTTTAGCGCTTGCCCCCCCAGTGCAACCCTTGTTGCTCCGAATTCATCAGTTGCAGCTTCCCCAGCTGAGTCCCGCCTCATGCGCCTTCACCCAGGCCGTGATTGGTCAAAATATCCCTGTGCAAGACGAGGGCCTAACAACATTTTCCCCTCCTGGCAGGCAGGTAAGCATGATGATCCTGGTGCCTCTGGCTCACCCAAAGTCAACCTTCGTGCTTGCCCCGCCAGCGCATCCCTCGTGGCTCTGAAATCATCAATTGCAGCTTCACCAGCCAAGTTCCGCCTTCCTTGATAGGAGTCTGAATGTTACCATGTGTCACATCTAGACAGTACTGTTGATTGTTAGACATTGCCAAATGTTTATATTATTGTGAACGTTAGCTCGTGTCACATCTGGACAGGTCTGTTGAATGTTAGACACTGGAATATTTAGTCATTATTGTGAAAGTTAGCATGCATCACATCTGGACGGGGTTGAGAATACTGACTCACGTCACATCTGACAGGACTGTTGAATGTTAGCCATTGCCATATTTAGACATTATTACTACTAAATAATTACCCTATGCACAAAACTATGCATACCTAACTCACACGAAAATCCACACAACCATCTTCTCGGTCAGCAAACTGCACGCACTTTACCACACCGCAACAACCAACAAACAACACACACACCGAACCAACAGCACATGAGGTCTAGCTTTGGTCCAACTTTCACACCAAAGCTCAGCACACAGTGAAAACCGAATTGAAGCTGTCAACAGCACACCACTTCGCTCACTTTTCTATTCCCTCATCACCCAACTAACCCACCACACCTTCATGTTTACAGATCCGCCTGGGCACCTGGGGACCAATTCCGCTGGTGACGGTGCACTGTACAAATACCTTTAACACTAACATTAACATTCAGGTTTAAAGCACACATCAATACAGCAATCATGGCACTGTATTAGCAAGCATCAAGCAAGCCCATTGCACTCCTTTGCTCAAGGTACCATTAGAAACCCACATGGACTGTCTTTTTCTGGAATATATCTTCAGACTCCACTGAATGGATGATAACATCATCTCAAACCGTGGCACTAGTGCATCTTCTGCTTGTGGGATGTACTCTGCAAGGCACTCACTATCAAGCTTGCTGTTTCTTCTAGGCACTCATAGTCATTTTGGTGAATGGCCTAAATGAACATGTCTATCGAGCACTTAAACTATACTAATGCTTGTATGCTAACATTATGCAAAATCATTGAGTTGAATACCTACCCACAGTGTAGTTTACAAATAACAATGTTGTGCACTTATCCATTAGTTATAAACTGATTATTCATTTCATTGGTGTGCATACCATATCTTTTCTCTCATAGCATAACAGATACTATGGGGCCTGTTCGAGATATTGGGCCTCATTCCGAGTACGGCGCTAACCAATGGCGCTATTAACGCCTTGGTTGACGCCGTACCCGGACCGGCAGCGCCTTGGTGGATGGTGGAATTACCGCCCCATTCCAAGGTTGGCGGGGCGGTAATTCCCCAATCCCCATTTACCCTTCCCCGTTCCCATTCTTGCCCCATAGGGCATAATGGGAGAGGGGAAGGCGTCAATTACGCCACCGTAAATTACGGTGGCGTAATTAACATCAAGGTCCCTTAGCGCCATGGTTTTTAACACCTGCTAAAAGCAGGTGTTAAAACCTCCATGGCGCAAAGGGAACTCGGAGTATGGCGGTAAGGGATTACCGCCACCGCTCTCGTTAGCGGTGGCCGCTATCCCTTACCGCCATACTCGGAATGAGGCCCATTGTCTAGAGGGGATACACCTAATTTTGTGGTATTCTATTATTGTGGTAAAATGGTGTTAGGTTTCACTGTAGTAATGCATTGGTGTCTTCCCTATCTATAATGATAATGCTCCCCTCAGAACATACACTGATGTCTGTATTCCAATTTCCGGCCTCATAAAGTAAAATGTATTGGATTTATTGCACCTGTATTTTGACAGGGTTACTGCCTATCCCCAGAAACATATCTATGATGCAGGGCTATTGCCTTGATGGCAGATCTGTTCATCTGTAAACATGCAAAAATGAAATACTGAACACACGCTCACTTTCTAGCTGCAGAGCCCACAATGGATCATTCTCATGAACACATTTACCATTACGCAATTGCCTTTATCAGCAGATTAATAAGATGACCCAAATGCCATAAAAATGTATCAGAACACGTAGTGATTTTTGCAATGTGTCTTTATCTTGACAGATAACTTACCAATCATACACTACAACAATTGTACATGGACACATTTGTCAGTGCGAATGTGGAGAAGCAAGAAGAAAGAAAAAACAATTTCAAAAGACACAACTCAATAATGGAATGATCTATAGTCAGCTCAACCCCTACCTTGAATTGTGGGACTTGGCAGAAGTTATGCTTAATAAAAAAATTTGTAATATCAGAACTGCATTCACTTTTGACATTTAAACATTACACATGAAATGAGTTTCCCCTGGCTAACTATGAAACCGCACAATTCAGCATACCCTCACTTATTGAGTGGTCTATTTACCTTGAAATCTGTCGAGATCCTTAATCTGCTATCTCTGGAACACCCCTCTGTGTTGGTTTGGCAGCCAAAAGAAGTGTTGAGACCTCCTCACACTCTGTCATCCCACAGGAATGACACAACTTCTATGCCAGGATAACTGCTTCTACAGTCTACCGCCCGTCTCCTCCTGTCATCACCCAGGAAATTTCTGAAGCTCTGCACTGCCGGTCTGATCCCACACCCCATGTCTCTCTTCCTTTCAACAGCTACTCCTGTCATTCAACACGACCTGCCCTCTGTGAACATCCACATATCATACGAGCTTCCTCAGTAATTTTCCCTTCAACACAATAGCCTTGCAAACATATCTGCAAAAACTGCTTCTTGCACATACAATGGTGCTTTTTGAACAGTGCATATTTCAGCCTCGCAGTTTGTGCCATGTTGAAAGAAATTACAGCCAGTAAAATATATGTGCCCGCTTTAACTTCAGAAAAGCACCCACATTCAATTCATCTCATCTGAGTCCATTTTGACTGATTTGTTAATGACAGGTTATCAGTTATGGGGAAGGGGTTGTTAATTGATTATTTCATGTTAGCATTTATGTACATAGTGCAAACCAGACAGATGATCTATTTACCCTGAAGTAGACCATTCTGAAATATGTGCCAGTGTCAGAATGTGTGCATTTCATTTACGATGTGCACCGGCCATTCATGATGTTTTTTATTTTCTACATAAACCCCCTACCACTATTTATTGCTTCCTTTATGCAAGCCTCCATTGCAGCCCATGAGGTGCTGCTGCTTCAAGATGGCCACCCGCACTTCTCTTGGGCAAACCCGACCCTAATGCACACATTGGACACACACTGGACCTGCCTCAGTGCAAGATTGGCTGCCTGCTTCTTCTTTTGGCCAATCCCTTGCCAGCAGAAAACAAGCTGGCCCAACCACAAAGGAACACCCATCAAGGCTGGTGCCTGTCTTGAACCCATCTACGCCAAATCCACTGGAGGAGCAGGAGCTACCTCAACTGCCAGAGCAGTTCCCCTGCCTTCGGAGGGCCTGAGATCCACCTAGATGCAAGGTAGGACCCAGAGCTCAATCTGCACCATATTTGCACCCCGTACTTCTATCTACGTTTTTCACCGGTGGATCAGCTGGTAATACTCACTATCAGCCAGTGCCCCACCTACAAGCTGGAACAGCCTGCACATTTTGCTAACTTTGCCTTTATTTGCAGATAATCACATCAGCCTCCATTGTAGCCCACGAGGTGCTGCTGCTTCAAGATGGCCGCCCGCACTTCTCCCGGGCAAACCCAACCCTAATGCACACAATGGACCTGGCTCGGCGCGAGATTGGCTGCCTGCTTCTTCTTTTGGCCAATCCCTTGCCGGCAGGCAACAAGCCGGCCAACCCACAAAGGCACACCCATCAAGGCTGGTGCCTGTTCTGAGCCTGTCCAAAGTTGTCAGAGGCCAGGGCCAGGAACTCTGCTCGTTTTGCGCCGCATCTCTCTGATTCCTTGATTGTTGGCACCAGTATCCAGTTATCTGGTAAGAATAACTCTGCCCTCAACTGTTCGACATGACCGAGACTTTATTTGTCCTAATGTTTACTACTCAGATTGCGACCGGTAAACACCACTCGACAGGGGAGTTGCTAGGTCTGGAAAAGACCCGGGGCTAAGCTGATGTCGGAACTGTTGGGACTGGGGGCTAGCTAGCCTTTTGGCTGTAGCTCCTGAGATTCTATCCGGGGCTACAACCAAAAGATCAGGGGCTATAGCCCCCTTAGCCCCCCCCTAGCAATGCCCCTGCCACTCGACCATATGTGCAATTTGTTTTACGTGTACCCGCCTCGGGATTTAAGTCTTAGTCAATAGTTTCATAGGAATGCATTTCCTTGCCATTTAACCTAGCCTTATAGTGTCGTCACCCTGACTTGCTCGCAATATTTGCACCACTACTTGTCCACCACCAACAGGCTCCGGTGGCATCTTTCCGGTTTGCACAGCGCCCCTGCTGTTCTGACCCGGCTGGCTACTGCATGTTCTAGAGACACGCGCCAGCACTGTCGATCCTAGCCATCTGTGAACATGCTGAACTTAGTCGCCTATGCCCACTCGGCATTTATTATACTCACGTTGAGTCTAACCTGTGATCTCTGTGACCACCCTGCCAGCAGCACCCTGCCAGCAGCGCCCATATCATGCTTAGCCCATGACCTTTGTGACCATATTGCTAGCTTTGCCTATATTGTGCCTAGCCTGTGAACTCTGCGACCATGTTTGCTAGCATTGCCTATATCATGCTCAACCTGTGATTTTTATGACCATATTGCCAGATCTGCCCATATCATGCATAGCCTGTGAACTCTATGACCATTTTTGCTAGCATTGCCCATATCACGCTCAGCCTGTGATTTTTGTGACCACATTGCCAGCTCTGCCAATATCATGCCTAGACTGCTTTTCCTGTGACCGCTGTGCCAGCATTGCCTATTTTATGCCTAGCCTCATAGTTCTACGACTATCCTGCTCTATGTTTAGCCTGTGAACCGTGTGATCACACTGTTAGCTTTGCCTATATCACGCTCAGCCTGTGGTTTTTGTGACCATATTGCCAGCTCTGCCTATATCATGCCTAGACTGCTACTCCTATGACCACTGTGTCAGCACTGCCTCCTCTATGTTTAGTCAGTGACTTCTGTGACCATTGTGCCTGCATTGCCTATTTTATGCCTAGCCTCATAGTTCTGTGACTATCATGCCCGCACTGTCGCTATTCGTTTGCCCACCCTAAATATAGTCACCAGCGCCTATTCTGATCTGAGCTACTGCTTGCGCCTTACTCCTTGTGGACTCCCCTTAACTACTCTATATGGTACATTTGCCTTCAGATAGACTCCCCTCACACAAATTATGTATATGCCAGTTACTTACACAGTCCTACTGAAAACTATCCTTCACCTACTCATTACAATAGACATTAATATGCCTCAAACTCTTGCCCTTTTCGGCGTCTATGACACCCCCTAACAATCCCAATAACCTAAATGACCTGTTCACCAGACCATGTAATCTCACCCAAAGAAACCTCAAACTTTGTGCCAGAGTCCCCAAAATGTATGAACCCCCAGCCAAATCCCTACACCTCCTCTCTAATAACCTTTCTAGAAACCTAAGAAGCCCCCAGCCTGATACCAAAACTTCCTCGCACAAATCTACCAATACTCAGTACCCACTCCAGCTCAACAGCCAACTCTCTCGAGACCCCACCACTCACCCAAGTCACCACCACAATACCGTGCCACCACCTACTGAGACCACATTAATAAATGCCAGGTCTATGGTGGCACATGCCACAGAATTAGCTGACTTAATCTCATCTGAAAAAATGGACTTCCTCGCTATCACGGAATCTTGGCTTCATTCAGCAGCCGGCCCAGTGATTAAGTTAGCCATTCCGGACGACTATACCCTCCTAAGGATAGACCGTACTACCTCTCGAGGCGGTGGCCTAACCATAGGGCCTCATTACGACCCGGCCTGTAAGTGAATAACGATGCCGGCAAAGGATTACCGGCATCGCTTGCCGCTCCGGCTGATTAGGACACGATAATCAGCTATTAGCGGCACCGTAATTAACGGTGCTGTTAATAGCGCCAGGAGCACGGGCACACGACCATCCATGCCGCCAATACCGGCATGGCGCAAACAGGGGATCATCACAAGTCAGGCGGACATGCAAATAATGCCCTATTGAAGCCCGAAAAGTACCTTACCGGCATGGAGCTAATTCCGGCATCGCGGACCACCCGTAAACAGCCATGTGCAGTGTTCCCAACTGCCACAGGTGCACACAATCAGCACAGGTGGAGGCAATACAGACTGGGCCAGCACAAAAGGAGCACACCCCCCCCTTCCCACACCCAGTCACACTCCACAACGATTCCAATACTACTAGCAATGCTGGGGCTGGAGGACCTGATTGCAGTGGAAATGCTGCAACAACAACAACTGGCAGCACAGAGGAGACGCAGGAGGAGAAGGAGGGCGAGGCAGGGCCAGCATGCCCCACCAGTGCAGCCAGTGGCACCACGCAGGCAGCCCCCAATCCCTCACATCAGAGCCAGTCCATTCAACCTAACCCCTGAGCAGATCAACACCCTGTACCGTCTGGACCGGGACACCATCACCACCATTGTGGATATGATAAATGACAACATTGTCAGCCTGATTGAATCATGCACCGCCATCCCACCACTACTGAAGATAGTGTCTGTGCTCCACCTCCTGGCCACAGGCACCTACCAGCACATGGTGGGGCACATGCATGGCATATCACAACCATTATTCTCACGTACGCTGAACCAAGTGCTTGATGTCCTCCTGAAGCACACAGGCGACCACATTTCCTTACCACGGTCTGCCCAGGAGATCTCAAACAACAAAGTTGGTTTCCATTAACTGGCCGGCATCCTTGGTTGCATTGGCGGCATCGTCTGCACCCATGTGGAATTGGTGGTCCCACATGCCATGGAGGTAGCGTACCGCAACCGTAAGCTATACCACTCAATCAATGTGCAAATGGTATGTGACTCAAACAAGATCATCACACATTGCTGTGCCCGATACCACGGATCAACCCATGATTCAATGGTCCTGCGGAACTCCACGATACCACGCTACATGGAGCGACATGCAGGGCAGAGATCCTGGCTTCTCGGTTAGTCACATGTTCGGCTCATGGAAATGTGATGTGGGTAGGTGATTGGGGTAGAGATGCATACTTCACCTGGCTGAGATGGGGGGGAGATGCATACTTCACCTGGCTGAGATGGGGGGGAGAGTTGCATACTTCACCTTGCTGAGATGGGGGGAGAGATGCATACTTCACCTGGCTGAGATGGCGGGGGGAGATGCATTCTTCACCTGGCTGAGATGGGGGAGGGGAGATGCATACTTCACCTGGCTGAGATGGGGGGGAGAGATGCATACTTCACCTGGCTCAGATGGGGGGGCAGATGCATACTTCACCTAGCTGCGAGTGCCTGAGAGAATGGACCATGCTCATAGCCCAAAGCAGCCCAGACTGGAACTGACACCTGACCACATAATGCAAGATGAAAGCTGCCCTACCATGTAAATGATGCAGTGTCACAACCATTCCATAGCCATCTACATGTGCATTGTACCTAATCAGACCGTATCCCTCTCAACACAATGCAGCTACAAGCAATTACTATGGCCAATACACAGCACCAAATACCATCAACTGAAAGGACAGTCCCCCATTACTGCGTACAAAGGAGTCACATGAGGGTCAAATACATTAATACACCACTACACTGACACAGAGGTCCAACAAAAGTGCATGTCACCATTTGTTGTGCATAGTGAGATCATCATGAGGCTGACATCAACGGGGCCAGGATGAAAGCATACAAATTACTGGACATCAGCCAGATCATGGAAACAACCGGTGTGGACTAACACAGTGCATGAGCAGTCACAAGGACCTGGATCCCCCTACTCACTAGTTGATGGCACGCACACCAGTCCATAAGAGGAATACACACATAGCAGTCACATCGTGTGTCTCCATTCATGCATGGGAATGTGGTTGTAATCAGGAAATCAATGCATGCTATGGTGTCATTGATCGAGGTCCCATATGATGTGATGACTTACACATATACATTGTTGACCACATGCAGGTGATGCAGGCTATCCCTTGAAGAGGTGGCTCCTTACCCCAGTCCGGAACCCACAGAACAGGCACGAGGAGGACTACAATCGTGCACATACACGTACCCGGGTGGTGATTGAGCAGACATTTGGCCTCTTGAAGGCACGGTTTTGCTGCCTCAGCAGGTCTGGTGGGGCACTCCTGATCCACCATAAGAAGGTGGCCAAGATCGTCATGTGTCATGCTACACAATATGTGCATCAGACGGAATGTGCCCCTGCCCCCTGACGCTGAACTGCAACCACCTGATGATGAGGATGAGGAGGGTGGGGATGGGGCAGCACCTCAGGGAGGCAGCCATGCACAGGAGGGACGTGCCATGCGTCAGACTCTGATCAACCAATGTTTCTAGCACACATGAAGGGGAAGTGTGACATGGAGGTGGCACTAGGGGCACTGGGTGTGTCAGGGACATGGACACTGTAGACTGTTCACCAATAAAGCACACGTATGCAATAAGCAATGTCCACACATGTGAATCATGAGTTACCAAAATGTGTATTAAAGAATAATAACAAAGTGCGCAAGCCCTCCACCCCACACACCGTCTTCCCCCTCCCCCCTCAATTCCCCCACACACACCCTCTACCCCCCTCAACTCCCCCACACACACCATCTCCCCCTCCCCCTCAACTCCCCACACACACCGTCTCCCCCCTCCCCCCTCAACTCCCCCAAACACCCTCTCCCTCCTTGACTTCCCCACACATGGTGTGCAGTAGCTTGCACCAGTAGTCCACATGGCACCAGTATGCATGGCTGTGCCTACTGCCCTCCCCCTCTTCCAGCACCAGGTGCCCCCCTGTCCGATCTGCGCAGGTTCCTGCCAGACCTACGCACGGGGCTGGTCCTAGTCGAACTAGCAGTCGAAGATGTTCCCGGTTTTTCTGGCAACTGTGGTGGAAGCATGGCCTGCATTGCTGCCACCATTTCAGAGAGGACGTGCCACACTGCTGCCAATCAGCAGAAATGTCCTTCAAGGATGACTCAATAGCTGATTTCAAGGATGCAGCACATTCCCGAATGTCATCCCTTGCCTTGCCACATTCTGTTATATGCTGCGTCAACAGGCCTGTGAGTTCCTGGCGCCTCTGAATATCCCGGGTCCCCTCTTGGGTGGTTGGGGCTGCGGTGGATGTTGGAGGGGTTTCCGACATGCTATGTTCCTCGGGCACAGTTGGCGTGGGGCTGGGAGTTGCAGGCCATGAATGAACCATAGACAGCCTGTGCATGCTGCTGTCGTGCATGGGGACAGTTGTGGGGAATGCAGGGGGCCTGTGGAGGTAGTTGCAACATGCAGCTGATCATCTTCCTCATCATCAGAAACTGCTGCTTTGGCAGCTGTCTCACCCACTGTGCTGCTGGCAGCCGATGCAGTCCCTTCTGCCACTGCCACTTGGGTGCTGGTGGCTGTTGTGGGTGCTGTAGTGGGGGCCGTAGAGCACATTGGTGCTGTGGCCTGTGGTGTTTTCTTGGCCTTCCGCTGTGGTGCCGGTTGGCCTAGACCCCTTGAAGTGGAGGGGCAGTGTTCTCCCTCCTCGGCCCTGGCCTTCTTACGTGGTGTGGCATCTTCCTCCCTGGTGTCCTCATCACCACTGCCTGAATGCATGCCTGTGGGGGACCAATAGAGGCAGAGGGGTCTACAGGCATCGGGCATGCATTGGGGTTGCTGCATTCATATGGAATGGCAGATGATTGACTGTTAGGGAGAATTCTATGTTTAGGCTGAATTTCCTAACCTAGTGAGTCCCCCAGCAGCTTTGCTGGATTTTTGGGGTTTGTTTTTTTCTCCTGCCAAGAGTGAGACTCTTTTACCCTCACTCTTGGACATGACTTGAGAGTGTTTCTGTGACTTGCTATGTGCTTATGGGCTATGGGGTATTTTTTCCCCATAGGCTATCATTGGTTTTTGAATGTGTGTTACACAGCACCCTCAGTGCAGTAACACAGGGGTGTCATAGTGACCCCCAAACATAGACTCCACACCCTGGGACTGACTACTGTCTCCCTGGGTCTGTAAAGTCACCATTGACTTTACTAGTCTTAATTTAGGAACTTAACCAGTACAAACCATCATACTGTGGAAGTACTGGTAGGGGCAATTAGATTGCCCCTGGGTCTGTTGTCGAGGGGGTACTGTCCTGTCCCCCCTTGCCGAGTTTCTGGCTGGTGGCAGTGGATACCACGGAAATATTCCACCGGAATATTTCGCAATGGGATTTCCCATTGATTTTAATGCACCACTTTTTGGTGCAATGTTAAAGATACCGCCGGTTTATTTATTTAATATAAATTCACCGGTTGGGATTTTTTGCCAGAACCCGCTGCCAAAATGGCGTCTAGGTTCCCTTCAGTAACCCTGAACCCGAGTCGAGCCTTTGTTCCACTTTTGGCGGGCTTCTGCACAGAAGCCCTCCAAAGTGGTGCCATTCTGTCTGGGTACCACAGGGGGTGTGGGAGGGGGTTTAGGCACCCTGGACTGAGTTGCCTTGCCAACTCATGTCACACTCTGGTGTGATTGGCCCAAGTGGTGAGCCGCACCGCTCACCACTTAGCATGTTTGAGTGACAGCTAGGCTGTATGAATGGGGGTTTGCTGCATAAAAACAGGGTTTTTGGGACTGGTTCTTCAGAAGTCGCCACAGGACCTAAGAAGCCGAAGAGGGAGAAGCCGAGCCGACCTGCCAAGACGACACCACCGGTGGAGCCCTGCGGAACCGTCTCACCACTTTTCCCAACGAGGAGATCTCCAGCCGGGAGAGTCTTCTTCCCCTGACTGGTGGGGACAACCAGTTTCTGCCTTCTTTTCGCCTCCCTGAAGCATCTCGTGGCCGCCTTGCCTGTGCCAAGCACCCCGGCAACCGGGATACCACTTTTTACCTCAACCGCGAAAGAGGGGTAACATCCATTTAACCGGAAAACTCCACGGCTGGTTTCTTCCCTGGTAGTGCAACGACCTTCAGCTTTCCTCCACGTCGAGATCTTCTCTTCCTCTGGACGACGCCGGGACGTGCAACCACTACCAGGAACAACTGCCACCGCTGGAGGATCCTTTCCATTTTAAAGGTACCGTGTTCCGCCCGGCTTCCCTTGCCACCGATTGTACGGGGCAGATTTAGCCCTCGGCTCTCGAACCTGGGTAAGCCTGGGACACCCTAACTAAACTTTTCTAAACTTAGTAAAACCTTTCCTACTCACCTGTAAAGACTTGTGACATTGTGTGATCTTGGACATCTTTTCGCCTAGCTTGCCCTAGAGTGGGCCTGGCAACCGAACTTTCTTGCTCCGCAATAGACTGCCTTTCTAAACTTACTGTGAATCTCTGAAAAGTGTTTTACCTTGCTGTTTTCATTACTTCTGCCTTTTCCCTCCCTTTTTAACTAACTTGTTGGAGTGCCATCTAACGTTAAGCGCTCACCTCTGTTTGGAAATAAGTGGTGTTAACTTAGACTTGTCCAACAAATAACTAGGGATCTACATATAAGTAATAGTGACTGTGTTTTGACTTACTTACCTTTTCTGTGCTAGTGTAATTTATGAGTGTGTCTTTTAAATAAATAATTATATACCTTTACACCTAGCTCTGGTCAGTGTTTGCTTGTACTACTATGCCTCTGGACTTATTATGTATGCTCTATATACTGCCTAACTCTTCTTGAGGGAAGTCTGACTGCTCAGCCACAGCTACCAGGTAAATCTGGGTGGTACAGACTGCTACCAAGTGGGTTTACTGCCAAACGCCTGTAGTCTTAAATCTTTTGCAGTGGTCCCAGAGGGAACTGCACAGGTTTCTGCCTAACATTGACATTGGGGCATTGACATACGGGTTGCTTGGCTTTTGGGTGTCTGATGCATGGAGGCGTCTGGCCTGAAACATATGGGGTGCATTGTGCATTTGGACAAGGTGATGCTCTGCACTGCCTGTAGGCAGTTTTGTACTCATATGTCTGGTGGACCCTGCTCTACATCATTGAACTGTCAGTTCAAGTGGACATCATCGTGGTGGTATTAGCATTGTATCATTTGGGACACCTACCTGCATCGGCTGATGACGGGGCTCCTCGCTCCATGTCCCCGACTCCGTGAATTGCCTCTGCCCCTATGGTGGTGGTGCATATCTCCTCCCATGGTTGTAATTTGATGGGGGACTCCGCACCGCCGCCTGTTGCCATCCCCAGGTTGCGGTTGGTGGAGAGGATGCTCCGCATGCGTAAACTCAGATCATCCCAGCGCTTACGGCAGTCTTTGGGAGTGTGGAGTGTGGTGCCAACGGCACTGACCTCCACCCATATTTGTTTTTGCGCTGCACTGCAGCACGGGTCATGTCTGTGGAAAACACCACATCTGCATGTTCCTGCAGTGTCTCTGCCAGCATGGTTAACTTCTCTCGGGAGAAGCGCTCCTTGGGCAGGAGATCAGTGGATTTCTTGAAAGCTTTCGGCATGGTGAGATGCAGCAGGTGGTGTGGGAGGTGTGGCAGAGTTCTGGGGGTCAGATGGCTCCTGGTTGTGGTGGATGGCAATGGATTGTGTTTTTAAAGATGGCCGCCGTGCTCTTTCCCGTTCCTGTGCGATGACGCTACTTCCGGTTCCGCTTATTTGCAGTCAACGCTAATAGTGGTTACCGCTATTAGAGGTGACCGCTATTAGCGGTCACCGCTAATGCCGATGGCTTGGATGCTGGAAAGAGACATTTGCACTACAGACGACGCCGGAAAGGGGGATTTTTTGCCCTTTTACGGCATGTCGGTGGGGTCATTACCGGCATGGCGCAAAGCTCGTGCCCGCATACACGTAATAGGGTGCTTTTAGCGGTCTATTGCCAGCACGGACACGGTACTTCCGCCATGCTGGTAATGACTGGTACTTACCGCCCGGGTCGTAATGAGGCCCATAATTGCCAAAACTAGCCTAGCATTGAGACTTGCGTCTCCACTTAATGTAGATTCCTGTGAATTCCTGACCACCAAACTAACCATCTGAAACACCCAAACTATATCTATCCACCTAATCTGCAGAACTCCAGGCCCTCTAGGCTCCTTTGAAGAAGATCTCACTAACATCCTATCGGATAACCTCAAAAATGCTTCACCAAGCCTTCTCTTAGGAGACTTTACTCTTGGCTACAAAGACCCCTCAGATCCTAATGAGACACAGATTAACGATTCCATCGAAGAATTAGGATTTACCCAAAAGGTAACAGGCGTTACAGACACTAAAGGTAAAACCCTTGACTGGATAGCGGAGCATAACTGCCAAACCTCTGTCACTGCCATAACTCCTTTGCCCTGGTCCGACCACCACCTGCTCTCCTTCTCCCTAGAAGTCACAGCCCCCTATCATGCCGTCAACATAGCCCCTGCCATTCCCACTTGGAATGAAAAGAACATTACAGCCAAAAATGGATTCATCTGATCCTCCCTACCTTGAATTCTCTCCCTGCCTCCACAGACCCACTTAAATTGGTTGAAGAGTACAGTAAAGTAATTCTATCTGCTCTAGACACCATAGCACCTTGAAAATCAGAAAGTGCAAACAGAAAAAACATGTTAATACATGGCTCTCTCCCCACCTAAAAGCCATTAGGCTAGAGAAACGTACATGCAAACAAATATGGAAAAATCAAACAATGCAAGGTATCTTTCAAATGCTGATCCATATAATCAATAAAGAATCTGTTTGGATTTTAAAAATCAAAAATGCAGCTCCTAACGTGTTGCAGAAAAATAGTTGAAGCAGTTTAAAAAATTGGAGGGAAATGTTGTTTTAATGTTGTCCTTTACAATAAGTAAAAACTAACATGTGTGTGCTTACAAGTGCTAAACTCCAGCAGTGCACACATTAAACATTCTTCCTTAAACCCTTCCTTTACAATTAATGTCTATAAAGTGACACAGAAAGCTTTTCTGCAGGCATGGTATTTTAAAGGTTTTCATTCATTTTATTAAATGCTGCAGTCACATCTGGAATTCTCTCTGCTGGTTAATGCAGTAGGTATTGTGACACCACAACAGAAGTGTAATAACTGATGTCAGGTGTTGAGGAAATAACCATCACATTTGAAGATGAAGCCACTCAATTGACCGTCGATTGGCTTTTGGGGGACCCAAAACACATAGAATTTGACTGCTGCCTGCTTACTGTTTTTAAAATGATGAAATGCAACACATTGATATGGGATAGCAGCTGTGGCAAACCTTTGATACTTTTCAAAAGATGAGTTGTTGGAACATGAACATTCAAGGAAGCTGTGAGGTCAAAAACTGCAGCCTTTCTTGGTCCAATGCTTGGGAATGTTGCATCAGACCATTTAGTAAGTTCGTATGCACTGTTATTTAGTTGCTCCACATTCACATACAAATAAAGCTTTTTTATATTGTTTGGACTGGATTTCCTTTTCAGAAACCTCATGCAATAAATTCCAGCACAATTAGCTATTCATTGCAATACATGGTTCATGGTATCAGGAGCAAGTAGCACTGTACATTTCTCTTGCTGGCAAAAGGCTTTGTGGGACAGTTCAAGATTTTCAGCAAAGTACCGTGCTTATCACCTCTAGGACTAGACGCTAAACAAATAGTAAGCTCTGTGGCAGTGCAGGCGACTGAATGTACATCCTCTGTTCCCATGGGAAAGCGTGTTTTAGTGAAAGCCATTAAACTTCTTACATAAAGAAGATTACAAATCAAAGTAATAGACACATGGGAATTGTCAAAGTCATGCAAGAGAGGTTCCCACAGACTAGGTATCAATTTGATGTTTGGCATGTATTAAAGTCTGCGGAAAAGCGGCAATCACTTTATCATGCTGCTAACAAACGTTCACGTGTGCAAGCATAGACTATTATGTGTGCAAACATCTGCCTCTGAGTGAGAAACAGAAGCAGAGGAAGCCTGGATCATCTCCTCAGACAGTCCATGTAAAGAAAATGTGCAACAAAGGACTTAACAAAGATATGAAGGTCTCACAGAATTTTGCCATATTGGGCGTTAGTAGTTTTTCCACAACAGGCATGTCTCTCACATACAGGCCCAAATGGTTGCATTCCAGCATAGACAGATCACACACGCCTTGCTATACTTGTTCATAATGAGCATGCTGATTTGCTTGTGTTCAAGGTGAATTGTGTTATTAATTGAACATCAAAAAAAGGAACAAAAGGACTGGGTTGTCAAGCCTGTTTTCAAACTAATGGAATTTGACTTGGTGTGTAAATTCACTTGACAGTCTTGGAGATGGAAACACATGGTCTAAGAACAGGTGTTCTTCCACAAGCTGCATCTTTGCCCAAGATTATAGCTCCTGTGAAATGTTATGGTCCTGAAAAATATGGTTATATGGTTACAATGTCCTATTTACAAACTGCATTATATTTAAATGAAAGTAATACAATATAAATTGTCTTTATCTTTAATCAAGAGCAACTGCTTAGTTAACATGCCATAGGCTTTTAATATATCTATATTTGTAAGAAATGTGTTATTTTAAAGTGATTATTGATGGCAGGTATGAAAGATGGTGGAGATAGTGGTAGCATAATAAACTGTCAGGAATCAACTTTGTCTGATGTAGATTTAATTTGATTTATTTATTTTTATTGTTTAAAGTGCACACCTAGATCAAGAGCAGCAGAGCACTGTACACAGTGTGGGTAGCCAGCATTTGGTCAGGCATCTTTTAACGTTACCAAAGTACTGTGAGTTGAGGTCTTTGCATCAGTAAGTGCATCTGTTGGAATTAGTCCTTGGTCATGTGTTGTTGAAAAAAACATGTTTTGAGAGATTTGAGAAATTGGAGAATGATGCTGGCATTCCAAGCTATCACCAGGATTGAGTTCCAGAGGTTGGGTGCATGAAAATGGAAAGATTGTTTGCGGGTCCTCTCTTTGCGAATGAGCTGTGATTTAACCTAGTAGGTCGATTTGCTGTGATAGGAGCGTATGACGCCAGAATTGTGGAGCTTAGCCACCAGGTACACCGGCGTGCTAGTCGTAACTGCTTTGTCATTGATGCATGCAGTCTTAGATGATGCATGCAGTCTTAAACTGTATCATGGCCTGGAGAGGAAGCCATTATAGTTTGTGTAGAATGGGGTGATTCAGCCAAATTTCCATGCACATGTGATAAGACGTGCTGCAGCATGGTTGACTACTTTTAGGGGAGCCAAGTGAGCAACTAAGAGCCCCTTAAGGAGAGCATTTCCCCATTGATGCACTAGACCACAATGGCCTGCACCACAGACCACAAGTCCTGCAGCAGAATTAAGGGTTTGAATTTGCTAAGGGTGCTGATTCTAAGGCAGGCTGTTTGAGACTTCTTGGCTATGTGTTTCTGGAAGGACAGGCTGTCAATGGTATAGCCTAAGGATTTTGCTGGGTCAGAGAGTCAAATCCCTCTATGCGCATATCATTGAGCCACTGTTGGGCAGGTCTTTTACAGGCTGACCGATGAGGGCAAAATCAGTCTTGTAAGGGTTTAGTTTGAGGTGTGCAGTCGTCATCCAGATATGGATGATGGCTAGGTAATTGCAGAGACAAATGTTGTCCTGTGCTCTATTTACTGTCATACATAAATGAGTATTGTCTGCATATTTGTGGATGGCTGTGCTAGGGCTTTGAAGAGAGTTCCAAGAAGCTCCATGTGAAGGTTAAAAAGGATTGGTGAGAGTATAGACAGTTGGGGACTCAGCAGTAGACCTGGAGTTGGTTAGAATGCAACAAGTCCATCTAGATGTCCTAGTGCCTGCCTGAGGGGAAGGAGGTAAAGCAATCCGGGACAGTGCCAGAGAATCCCATCCTGTCTGCAAGTGGTGGTTGATGGTGTTGAATGCAGCCGAGAGGATGAAGAGGCATGAGTCACCTTTAGCCATGATTTGGAGGGCATCATCCACAACCTGAATGGTGCCTTTCCTGATCCAACCCTTGGGGCGGCAGCCTGATTAATAGTCATGTAGGTATTTAAGTTGTTTGATTCTGGAAAGTAGTTGGGTAGCAACACATTTTGTGATGATTCTGCCAATAAGTGGGAGGTTCATAACATGCTGAAGTTGGCCAAGTTGTCTGGATGTAGGTTTGGATTTCTCAAAAGATTTCATATGTGAGCAGTCTTGAGAGTGTCTGGCAATGACCCATCTGTTAGGAAGTCATAAATGATGATGTGGACCAAATTGAGCCCTGGGCTCATCAATTGTTTAATTTGAGGGAGGCAATTGTTTTTAGGAGATCTGGATGCTAGAGATGAGAGCATTTGGTCCAAAGGGGCATTGCGAGTGCCGGGATGCAGGATTTACCAATGCTGTAAGAGGTTGATGGTCTCTCATATTTTGACCCATGACATTTTTCCTGAGTTACTGGTGCCTGTTGGGCAAAGTGCACAACAGAATGTCAATTCACACATGTCAAAAACTATCAAATAATTAATTTGATCAAAAATGTATGGACAAATTGGATAATTCCTTAAGAAAATGCTTATTGGTGCTTCACACAGCAGCATTAATGAAAGTGTTCAGATATCACTAGCAGGGTTGGCTACATACAAATTATTTTCCCTATGAAGGGTCCTCTATTTTTTACAATGTGAGAAGACAGCACAGTCATAATTCACACAGAGTTTCTCATAACAATCTAACATTTAAACATCACCTATATCTACCAAGATGGAACATTGAACATTCATCATCAGCATTTTCAGTGAACAAAGCGAGTGGAAGTATAGTAGCTAAAGAAAATAGTTTATGAGTTAAAACTGTAATTAAATGTATGCAACTTTGAGACAATTATATTCAAAGAGGTATGTGAGAAAGGGGACAGATCACACAGTAAAGCTACAGTAAAGTAAAGTGTACATAATGAATTGACCTTATTTTTTTTATACGAAAGGTGTACACAGTAATAGCATATATTATGCATTTCCAATTTATCAGGCTAAATTGTAGTGATATAAGGAAGATACCAATAAAAGAAATGTTAGTGGACAGCGTATTGAAACCCTGGAAATCGCAATAGGGTCACATTTTAAGTGTGTTAATTCACTCTTTTCTGGGAGTTTGTGAAATCAAACATAAGTATTGGGAAAGGAAGAAGGCATGGAGTTAATTAATTGAAGATCATGTGTAAGATAAGTGTGTACAATAAACGTATTTGTTATCAGTATGAACCTACTCGCATCTGTTCTTTGCACAAGCTCAAATTCATAAGCAAGCGTATAGCAAGAATAATGTTTTCTGTTGTGTTTAGTTAATACACAAAGGGTTAGATGGGTAGGAGATGATGTTCATATTGTCAGATGTTGCTCATGAATGTACAATTATTGCAAAAGGCACATGCAAAGGTAAGGCTAAGAAAAAGTAGATACAAAAGCTAATTCATAGGAATGGTCAGTTGTAAACTTGTAAACCATGAACTTGGATGAAAAATATTAGACTCTGTGAACCTCAACTGATTACCTTTATCAATCATCAAAGGGATTATGTGGAAATGCGACCATGAACATGCAAGGGATTTTGTCATGCCACTGTATAAAATATTTTTACCTTTCGATTTGGATTAAGGATGTCTTTGTTTTATAAATAACCATATTTTTTTTTATTTATTTAGTTGATTTAATCAAATTAATGATTTTTACAAACGTAATCGAAATCAAAACGAAAAGGGAAGACAAACCGAAGTGAAACCGAAGAAAAAAAGAAAAAAAAAAAAAAAAATCAGCAATAAAGATGAGAAAAGAATTCCAAAGAGGCATACAATGTTGGTGAAATTTGGATGTTGAGTAGAACTTAAGTTTTCAAAGAGATAGAATAAACTTAAGAGTCTGTGTGGTAGCAATAGTCCAGGTATTTCTTTCTCCGCTCATCAGACGTGTCCACCACGTTTCCTCTTCCCTGGTATGTGATGCAGAAAGGTGTGGTAGCAGAAATTTCTCACCTACGGCTCTGGTTCCAGGGCAATTTAAAAGGAGATGGCGTATGGTTTCTACGTGTGTCTCGTTTTTGCAAAAACGACACGTGTTCGAGTTACTTTGTCCTCTGAGTTTTAGGATCTCATTTGTCGGCAGTAGATTCAGACGCGCTTTCAAGAACAAGTTTCTGGCAGCTTTATTTGAGAACTTGCTCAAGTAGTTCGGAACAATGTTTAGTTTGCTCTGATACGGTTGCAAATGGCTGACTGATTTTGCTTTAGATGCGTTGTTCAAGGTTTCAATCCAGTCGAGCTCACTGATTTTCCTTTTTTATTTTTAACGAATTGCCGATGAGATCCTGCTCCGAAGAGTTAATTTCCGAAAGCTTCTTTTTACGTGCCATTTCCCAAGATTTTAAGACAGAGGGGGAAGATGTCAATAGTTCCATGCGTACGATAGCTAGCACATGAGGACAGTCCAAAAGCAACAATTTCCTATACAGCATCATCGATTTAATTTCCATGGTCCCTTAATAATAGGCCAAGCTCTCTTCTGATCAAGGGGGCCGATGCTGACTTGGGGAGACCTAGAACAGTGCACCAAAATAGACCCTCTAACTTCAGCCACAAGTTTGTAGGTGTGTGAGGGAGGGCTTCTGCTGCATAGGTGAGGGATGGCACCACCTTCATCTTGTAAAATTTAATCAAGGGTAACAGGGAAAAACCACCAAACTTGTTGTCCATTGCCCGGCCTTGTGCCGCTAGGTTTTTTACTTTGGTCATTAAGCAACTTTGGAGGATTGCGTTTATACTCGAGCAGTCCAGTGTTACTCCCAAGTATTTGATAATGGCGACTTTTTCCAGTGCTGCCCCATCCAAGTACCAGGCTAGTTTTTCCTTTGGTCGTTTGTGTTTTTCCATTATCAGGATCTTGGTTTTGGCTGTATTTATAGTTAAATCATTTGTTTGAATGTATGCCGCCAGATGGTCAAGTTGACGCTGGAGACCAATAGGAGTCAAATCCATTAAGATTAAATCATCCGCATAGAGTAGTCTCGATGTTTTCGACCTGCCCATAGTCGGTGGAAAGGAGCGAATCGTTTGCTCTGAGGCTTTGAAATCGCTGAGGTAGGCAATGAAGAGTGACGGAGCAAGGGGGCAACCCTGTTTCACTCCGCGATCAACTGGGATTTCAGATGATAACAAACCAGCCTGAGTTAATCTCACTCACACCCTTGTTTCTTGATGTAATGCTTGAATCGGTTGGAGGAGTTCAGCCGGGCATTTCCAAAGACTCAGTTTTCTCCACAGGCGCCCAGGGTTTACTTGATCGAAAGCTTGCGCCAGATCTATGAACACTGAAACACTCGTGGGCCTCCTCCCAACACCTTACTTTTAAGTGCGCTGAGAAACATGATGTTAGTGGTTGTACCGCTGTTTTTTGTAAATCCCGTTTGAAACGGGTCAGCGCATTCGGCCTCCCTGGCCCAATCCTGAAATTTTTGTAGTAATAGAGAGCCAAACACCTTACCAACCGTGTCCAGAAGTGCGATAGGGCGGTAGTTTTTTGGATCTTCTTTCCAGCCCTTTTTGAATATCGGGACTATGATAGATGTTGTCCATGAAGACGGAATTTGCCTTGCCTGTTTGCAGCGTTTACAGATTTCACTTATCAACACAGCCCACTGACTTGGATATTTCTTTAGGTCAAGGTTTGTTATTCCGTCCGGCCGGGTGCTCGCGATGGTTTCAGTCTATGCAGGTCTTTGAGGATCTCAGATTCACTGCTCAAATCAATCCATGGTGCTGGTTTTGTAGTAAGTTCCAAGGAGCTTGACGATGCAGGTGCCTTGAACAGATTTGAATAACATTTTATCCAAGTTATTTCCCCAATAGGGTTTGATGGTAAGATCTTGTGAGGCGACAAAGAAGATCTTAAGAGCGCCCAGAACTCTCGGGGGTGGTGGCCACAGACAAGCTTCAACATAGCTTCGGCATCTTGTTGGTAAAAATTGCTACGGTGGTGCCTGAGCCATGATTTGTAAGATTTCTTTTCTTGATTCAAGGTTGCCTGATTTTCAGGTGAAGGAAAAACACTGAATTTTCTTCTGGCTCTCCTTACTGATCTCCGTCTCAAGACCAGTTCTTTGCTGTATTGATGTCTAGCACAATCGTTATTTTGTCTGAGGCCAGCAAGTTTACCTCTAAAAGGAACCAGAAGTGGTTGATAATCTGGTAATTGTGGGTCACTCAGTAGGTTATGCTCATTTTCAATTGCCAAATATTGAGCTTGTATCTTTAAGATCGAGGTTTCTGAGAGTCTTAGGCGATTTTGCTGGTTATTTAACTCCACTTGTGTTGACGTGACTGAGTTCACAAGCCTTGTAGTCTTCCATTTCAATACAAGCAGGTTATGGTCGCTGGCCGAGGACCTGCGTACCTCAAACGAAGTGGTCAAAGCTGCCAAGAGTCTGCTTATAAAGATGTGGTCAAGGTCCGCTGAGGAGTTACCTCTTTCCCAGGTGGGCGGCCTCTCACCTCTGGGGAATAAATCCTCAGCACAGAGCAGATCACGAGATGAGATCAACGACATCCAAGCCACGCCCCGTTTGCTTCTTAAGGTCGAAAAAAGAGGAAGGTCACCAGCTGAATCATGTGGTAACCAGGTGGCATTTAGATTTCCGCAGATGATTAGCAGGGCCTCAGGACACCTTACCCGTGCTTCATCAATTGAGTCCTCAATCAGTGCTATGAGGAATGAATCAGTCATAGCCGCAGGATTCCAATAGACATTGAAGATGATTAAAGATTGTGTTTTGGGCTTTCCCTTTTCCACCTCGGCATCAATCCAAATAACTTCCGTAGCCAATAAGTGAGTTGTCACTCTCAGAGTGTTCTTTAAGTGTAGGCCGGATCCACAGCGAATAGCAGTTATAAGGCCTTATGACGGTCGGCCAAAGGTTCCTTTAACAGCTGGAACGAATACCAAATCGTATCCGTCTATAGAGGGGCGTTCTATCATCCAAGTTTCTTGCAGATAGATGATATCTAAACACCCCAAGTTTAGATCTCCTTGTTTCGTTAGATGCTGGAATCCACAAGTATTCCATGACCCCAAAGAGAGATCTGGTTTACCAGTTAGTAGTGTAGAGGCAAGGGGTGCGGACAGACGCTCAACAAATTGCTATTTGTTCTTATTTATCATCCGTGCGTTGGGCAACCATGCCCATTGTTCCGCTGGTGGAGCTTGTTGTTGGAGTTCATGGGTACCGATCTCTTTGCCCCCCGGTAATTGATGTATGGTCCTTACGATTCTCGACCTGGGTCCCTGAGGAAATCTTACTATACCCAAAGGATCCTTGAGAGCAATTCCGTCTATCTTTGTGGCCGTTTTGGGACACAGACTCTCCTCTTTGCCACTGGGATTGAAAAGAGAAGACCGGGGAGAGGCATTCTGTAAAGCTGGCTCATTGTTTGTAGAAGTTTGTCTAGATCCTCTCTCCTCGCCAGGTCTTGAGTACGATTGTAGTTTATTACTCCTCATGGCTGCAGTGCGAGGAGTAATTGACTTAGTCGTTTCTGATGGTTTCCTGGGGGAGGTAAATGGAGCACTCTCTTCCAATTCAAACAGGTCAAAGCCCATTTTTAATAGATGTTCTGCCGCCTCTGAGATCCTCACTTTGGCTCAGTTCGTATGCACGTGCAAGTAAGCACATGCCATTTTTCCTTGATGAAATGGTTCGACCCTGGCAAGGTCGTTTGATTCGACTTTTCGGAGCGATGGTACGCATTTAAGAAGTTGTAGCAGGAAGCTTCTATTCAATATCACATACTTTCTGTTATTTGGCAACTGTTCAATTTTGAAGTTTCGTTTTGATTTAGAAGCATGTGCCATTGACCCTCGCTCTTTGTTTTCGCCAGATTTAGAGTAGTGCAACTTTTGCTTATCTTTCGTATTTGTAGCTGAGGAAATTTGCTTATCTGAAAACCGTTTGTCCCGTGTGGTATGCACCCATTTAGTTACAGAGGGGGAACTTGGTCTCAAAGGAGAATCATTTCTTCTAGCCCCCAGTCTTGCGCGAGGATTTTCGGAATTGACCTCTCCCCTTTCCACTTCTTGAAAGTTAGTATGGTGCAGTATCGAGCTACTGTCCTTCAGCGAACCCACCCCCCAGCTACACTTTTTTTGAAGCTTCTTACAGCGACATAATAACCATATTACTAAAACAGAAGCTAAAGTTTTACATCCAGAAGACAACCAAAATGGAAGAAGCAGATTAGAAGAAAATACATTTTTTTTAATTACAATTATGAAATATCATACATTTTGGACGTTAGAAACAAGGATTACACGTGTATTAGTGAACACATAAAAAAGAAAATGATGTAAAATGTATTCATAAGGGCAGAATATTAAAATGTTCTTTATCAACCAACAGGTACATCTACCTAATATGCAGCTGACACTGAATTTAGCTTATTCAAAGTCTGCTGTAAGCTATTTTGGGATACTTATCAACTCAATGCTATGGCCGTGTGTCACCCACTGCATAATCAGCTCACTAACTTACATAACCATATGCATCAATGGTCTTCCATCTGACAGCAATAAAATTGTCTGTTTGAGCATTGCGAATTACAGATATGCCTTTTGAAATATGCTTCTTCAATGGTAAGAAAATAGTTTCAATGGGATCTCGGTTTTTGGCATGACAACTGAAAATTACACATCACTTTTGGAGGGAATTATCATTTAGATGTGGTGTGCAATGAGTGTTTAATTACTTCTTGCTGCTAGGGGACTCGACCTTAGGTTGATCACAGAGTGTTATCTCAAGATGACGGATGGGAACAGGTGTGGGTCACAGATATTAATCATTAGAAATGTAAGTTATTCAGATTGGTCGAATCAGTGGCATAACACAACATTTGTGGGCCCCCTTGTGAGCCATGCTGAGGCCCCCCAGCTCTGCAACAACAAATCACGGGTCGTGCACACTTTGGGCTGGCCTAGATTACCGCACTTGTGCAATACGCTCCAACGTGCTGCTTCAGGGTTATGCCGCACAGTGTACTACGAGAAGCATATATATGTAAATATATATTCAGTAAAACAACTGTGTTAAACGGACGTTATGGTTCAAAGTAAAACCGAAAAACCGCTGAAATTCCCCAGTTATGGTAAGCTAAGCAACCATAACTCACGCCACCGTGCACTGCTAACATTAACACCCAGGACATCAAAGATGACATCACAAATGTGTGCTTCAACCTGGTGCTACATCTGCCTCAGCACCACCCCCACCCCTTCCACCACCTCCCCAAGTGCCTGAAGAGGGGAACAGGAGTGAGGATGTAGAGGAGGATGAAGAGGATGGAGAGGATGAGGTAGTGGAAGTCCCTACTACCAGCACTCGCCATGACTCTTGGGTGTGGCGGTTATTTACCATTCATGGTAACGTACCCAAGGCGTGTGCGAACAAAGTCACCTGAAAAGTGCAAAATGGTGCTCTGTCATGGGAGGCTTGGTTCGTACAGCTTTGGTACAACAACTATGAAGCGACACCTAAGGTTGTTCCACGGTGGGGCCATTCGCAAGGTTGTACCTTGCGAGGAGTGTAGTAGGTTGAGATCCTCTACTACATCCGATCCTGTCACCACATGGAACACTCTTGTGGGAAAGCGTATCCCTCCAGCTGCCTCACAGGCCATTCGCAATGCTGACGACCCTTACCTTTCGAGGGTCACAGTTGTGTGTATGTACTGTGACACAGTACTCTGCAGGGGGAGATACTTTGTAGTGCTTTTGAGATTACGGTCTCAGAGCACAAGAAGACCTGCCCACTATGTAAGTAAGGCCCAATCTACACCCTCCTCTCTCCACCCGCCCTTTCTTATCCCGTGGTTGGTGTCCCCCCTTACCCTCCTTTCCCCTCCTCTCCTAGTGTGTCGTGTTTAAAAAACCAAAAAAAAAAAAATAACAAAAATTTCAAAAAAGGCTCTTTTCAGAGCTGCCTTTCACAGTTTACAAATAAAAGTGGCAAATAAATGGAGCAGGGCCCTGTGTATTTTTTAGAAGTCCACGGACAGTTCCCGGACATCTACATTTTTGGGGTGCTGCACTATCATAACCATTGCACTTTTCTCTGGGAGGAGGTGGTGGCTCTGAAAAGAGCCTTTTGGTGGTGTTTGTTTGTGTTTGAAAAACTTGAAATGGTCAACACCTAGTGCAAAATGGATGGCTGAAATTCCCAAAAAGGTCGCAATGCATTTTGTACATTTCTCAGAAAAATCTGATTGCCAGCATAAGTAAGATGGACTCCATCTCTGCGAAAAATGTATGTGCTACGAAACATAATATTTTCATTCTGAAAAGAGGACATGCCAACATCTCTTAGAAAGGCACAAACAGTCTTATTGACATTGCGCCTCGCTTTCTCCATTTGTGGACCAAATGAAGAAGAACGCAGCCACATTTGTCTCTGCGCAATCCGAGAAAAAATTACTTGAGAATTTGGAAACATGTTGATGACCTTCCCAAGTGCTTCTTTCATTGCAAATTGCAAAGAAATTTCAGACACATGTCCTAAACTATTCCATCCACAATGAATTATCATTATGTCTGGATGATGCTCTGTTTCCAAAGTAGCACAGAGAGGTAGCAAGTCCAGCCACTTCATTCCATGCACTCCATGCCAGTGCACTTCCACATGTGGGAATTCAAGATCTACAGCTACTCCACAGCTTTCTGCATGCACCTTCAACCAATGTATCCACGAGTCTCCCAAAATCCAGACAATCTGTTTTCTGAAACACGCAGCCATAGCTATCTGTTCTTCTCTCAGGAAAAACACTTTCTGACAAACTCTCTCCTGACACAACACACCCACTAAACTTTACTGATCAATCCCTTTCTCTGCTCATTCTCATTTGCATGCCTCCCCACCCCAAAATCCCCGTATGTAACATGCCATGTCCGCAGACTACCGCCATGTCCGCTGACATATCGTAACATGGACAGCCCTTCTACCATTTCCACTTCACTCTCTGTGCCATTCCCTCATTGGATACAGCTAAGCAGTCACACAACCATCCACCAATCGCATCCAAGACCTCTACATCTAACTCCATCATCATAGATCAGCACTTCAAATGTACTGCTAATCACTCTGAGGACAAGTGTCATATCATTGGAAAGCACCTACTACAAGAACTACTGTACAAGTCTCCAAGATTTCTACTTGCAGCTGCATGCATATCCATATGCATGAACACAAACTACAGGTATGCATATTTTCTGTATAGTACATGTACAATTCTTATCAATGCGTATAAATAGATTAACTGTTTTTTAACCTGTATAACCTATAAAATGAACTTACTGTCATTTTTCCCATGTGCTATAATCAACTGTCACTTCCAAACCTATCTGCTATTTAATGTCTTTTTACACACACATTTGTAGAGCATGTTGAACTAACATACTTAAAGTAAAATATAAAGACTGCACATAGTCAAACGAAATTGCATGCACACACTATGTTCAGATATCAAACAAGAATACTTGTACAAAAGCATGAACATCAATGTCTAAATTAACATCAGTGCTATAAACACACAAAATTACAAATTTCTTTCCTTTACAATTGAAGTGAAGACCACTCTCCTGAAAAGCAGCAGCATAATCTGAAGTACAAACAACAACTCAGAAGAAACCTGCTCATTCCACAAAAAAGTAAGTTAAATACCACCATAATATTTTTACTATTACTCAAACACACTGTGGGGTTCATTCATGGTATTTCTGCGCCTAAAAACAGAGATTGTGCACCAGTCTGTCCACAAATCCCCATTTGTTAAACAGTGATTTGCAGGCAGAATGGCGCATAAATCCCCATTTTTCGACACACAAATGACATAACTCAGCCCCTAGAATTTTAATATTATAGAACAAAGAACTGTTTTATTTTGATACCATTAGATTTACTATTTGTGCTTCTCCTCACTACTAGCTTACTTTCTACTGTCATCTTAACCCCAGTTTAGTAGCACCTACATTAAAGAATACCCATCCCAACTAGTTGTAGTTGCCCAATGCACAATCACACACCATAACATACATCTTTATCATCATACTCAAACACTCATGCACACATCACACAGAACACCCCAACCCATAACTTCTTTATTTTTTTCAACAGACCCTAAAGAATGCCTACCAAAAATCAAGTCCATAGAAAGCAACTCAGAAGTAGAGCAAATGAAAATAGAAGTGTCCAAAATAAGCATCCATCTCAGCAGAATTTGTACAAGAGGTTCAAGCAAAACAGCTAATACAGTAATTTAGCGAAACAAAACAAGCTTCAAGTACAGAAACTTTGCATCCTCTATCAAAATATAAAACGAAAAGAAAACGATTAACAAGAATTCAGCTACCACTACTGCTAAAACTGTTCCTATAAATCTTGATATAGTGCCAAGTAAGCATACCAACAAAAGTATTTAGTCCTTCAAAATCTTATAAAAACAGGAGAGAAATCATGCACAACCCTTAAAACCTACCATAGAAAATTAATCTTAAAAGTTTTGATAGACAGTGCAATCCTTCTCAAAAGAAAGTTATTTATTTTAGTGTTAAACAAAATGAAACCACTAACAAAACTAATGACTAAATTACAAAAAAGACTTCTCAATAAACGAAATGTCAACAAAAATAACTTCTTAAATATCTGTGGTGGTGAGTGGAGTCACACCACAAGCACAGAACCATATTTCAATGAAGAAGCATACAAACAAAAGCAAACAAATACAATTGCCATACATAGCAGTGGACGAGGTTATGAAAAGGTTAATAATACCATAATGGAACAAGAAATACTGCTTCCAAAATTATCCCCAGAAAACTTAGAATTACCTCTCCATTCAACTGCACCAGAACGTCTAGTATACAAATGGCCATAAGTAAAGTCTTGCCAAAAGTCTTTCAAGTCTTTACGCCAATTCCTCAATCAGTATGTAGAAGGCAAAGACAAAATCGAAATGAAACTACTGCAAAATATGGATACCTGTCCAGTGCGCAAGTACACAGGACTATAAGGACATTCAATTAGCCTGCATTTCAGCAGCTATTTGCAAAACCACCTTCCATTATATCAAAATGATATCAACACATCATTCAACTATTAGACATCTAGTCTATAAACTGTACTATGCTAAAAGTCCTGCTTTAGCACTAGCCAATTTAAATAACATTCTTCTACATGGTACAGCCAAAGACCAACTTGAAGAAATCAACTATATCCAGAAAAAATATTTTGGAAGTGAAAGCCACTTTCAAAATGCAATAGCTTTACAACAGACTAGCAACAATTCTACACATGGCAACCTTCTAGTACACACATACAAAAAAGAAATAGTGAAATTCAAAAGTACATCTGCTGAAGTACGAAACCATGTGTGTGTATGTTGCCACAGAACTTTTTATAAAAGTAACACAAAAACTGTAGACCTAACATACAAAATAGAAGACAATTAAGATTCTAAATGATTTGAATTAGCTCTCTATTTTATAGCAGAAAACAAATACGAAATAACTGACCCCTTAATACATGCATTTACTGCACTATAAAACTTGACAACAACCAAACTCCTTCACGTGAGAGCACAAATAATTTGGAATTATTCCCACTACCAAAACCCCTGCAACAACTCAATTTATATGAGAGCATCATAATTCAAACAGTGCACCCCCTTCAAGAAATAATACGCCTTCAACCAAAAACAGCAAAATTACCTCCCTCTGAATTGGTGAAAGGCATTCACGGCAAAGTAGTGTATTTACCATTAGATCTAAAACAAAATGTGCACACTCTGGGAGTGCAACGTCCAATGGAACAATCTTTAATTATCTTAGTAAATGGTGTACCTACAAAAGACAACAAAAAAATTGGCAACAACTGGTAGACTTACATAAAGTTAGACAAGATTTGCAATATCTAAAAGACAATAATGAATACTACAAAGAAATTAATATTGAAGGAAACTTGAAGGAAACCACTGAAATAATTTAAGAGTCACCAGAAACTTTTCAATTTGAGCTTCTAGATCCTGCTACAGTATCCAATACTTTAGACCATTATACAGTTCATCCATTGCACTCTAATGACACCGTAGAAGATGCACTAGAAACGTACCAAATGCGACAAACAAAAGGATCACAAATCAGCATATGGGAAAAACATATAGAAGCACATGATTTTCCTCTACTCCTTCCTACTGGCAAAGGAGGAAAGTACGATGATAGACCTATTCAAATAACAGCATCAGAATACCGCTCGTTATGGATGTATTCTGAAGATCCCAGATTTAGACAACATGTGGAATACATATTCCACCTACTCTTTGAAAGTGAACTAACAACTCTATGTTACAGAGTTGCACATGCATTAAAATCAGGAAACCACTTTCAAAATATTTCAGCTACACAATTATTACAAAAAGTGCAAGAAAAAGATGAGGTTTTAAAATCAAGTATTACAAATCTATTAGCAAACATGCATGGTACTAAAGAGTACTGGTTCCGACGTCATGGAGATGTACGCTGTATGATAAGAAACCTTGGCCCACCCACTTGGTTTGTTACTTTAAGTTGTGCAGAATATGCATGGGAAGATTTACATGATTTCCTACGCATATCAAACAAAAACAAAACAAACATAGATATACTAACACCTGGAGAACTTTGTTCTCTGGATCCTGTTAATGTTTCAAGATATTTTCACCATTGCTTCAATGTTATGCTACATTTTATTTGTAATAAAATTGTTCCTCCCCTTGGAGAAGTGCAACTGTTCTTTTGGAGAAAAGAATACCAAGCCAGAGGAGCACGACATATCCACATGCTTTTATGGATTAAAGATGCTCCTAAATTTGGTCAAGACAGTGATGCCACTGTTTTACAGTTTATTGAAAAATATGTCACTTGTGAAATTCCATCGGAATCCAAAAATAGTGATCTTCATGCACAAATTTTACAATTTCAAAGACACAAATGTGGCAAATATTGTCGTCGCAAATACAAAAACAAAGGGAAATCCTACACCAAATGCCGATTTGGTTTCCCTAGACCAGTTACAAATACAGGTCAAGTGAACAACCTCATGTCTTCAGTTAGACATAGTGTTAAAGGTAAGTCACCTAAAAATACATATTACATAAAAAGATAAGAAGAAGAAAAATATATCAATGATTCCAATGCAATCATTGCCCACTTATGGAATGCAAACATCGATGTGCAGTACATTGCAGTCAATTCTACTGCAGTTGCACAATATGTCACAGCATACTTAACCAAAGCAGAAAAGACAGAGCTGCAGGACCTCTGGAATAACCTGTCATTGATAAAACAATATCTCAAAAATTATACAGCTTGGGCATAAAAATGCTCTCCCATAGAGAATGTGGATCCTATGAAGCAGCTGATCGTTTAACTGGTACTGCACTGTATGGTAAATCTGAAAATATAGTATGGCTAAGTCTTGGTCCAGCTAAATCTAGAAAAAGAATTCTAAAATCATACGAAGATATAGAAACAATAGCCAAACATGATTCCAACAGCCAAGCCATTTTAAAAAACAATGTATTGGACACATACTACCCAATCAGGAGTACCACTTTGGAAACCATGTGTCTATACCACATAGCCCAAAACTACATATACAAAAATAATATAAAACCTGATGAAAAAAAATGGTAAATACAGAGTGACAAACTGTGAAGGCAGCTTTGTAAAACTCATCAATCCAAATTTAATTAATTATATCAAATTGTCATTAAAGACCCCTCAACATAAAGAAATATACTACATGTCCCTGCTACAACTCTTTAAACCATGGAGAAAAGAAGAAGAAATAATAGATAACTATGACTCATATGAACACGCTTTCAAAGCAAATGAAAGCACTATAACTGATGTAAACTTTACACAGTACAAAACAATGTTGCACAATGAGCAGCAACACGAAGAAGAACTCCAGGCCCAACTAGATAAGGACACTCCTGACAGTAGTCAACCTTCTGTATCAGGAAACCAAGAACCACTGGGAGAGCCACTAATAGCAAATGAGGCAGAATTAGCAATGACAGAAGTAGAAAACACCACGTGTCAATATGAAGATAAAGAAGACTTAACTATACTACAATCAAAACTAAACAATGAGCAACGTAGCATTTTTCAAGAAGTAACAAAAGAAATTGCAAATGGTGTACAACATGAAAACAAAGAATGCACCTGCCAAAATTACAAAACTATACTATTGTACATCAGTGGTGAAGGTGGTTCTGGCAAAACATTCTTAATCAAAATCATCAGTAAGTTCCTTCAACAATTGACGAACAACAAACTGTCAGCTGTTGTTACTGCCCCCACAGGTTTAGCTGCCTACAACATAGGTGGTGTCACTTTACACCGATTACTACTCCTGCCAGTAGAACACCAAAACAAATTAGACTATTACAAACTTTCTACAGAAGCTGCAATGGAACTACGTAGAGTATTTGTAGAGTATTGAAACAAATGAAAATGCTACTAATAGATGAAGTGAGCATGGTGTCCAGCCTAATGTTGGCTTTGATTCACCTCAGATTACAAGAAGTACTCAAAACAAACTATGAAGAGCTCTTTGCAGGAAAACACATTATTGTTTTCGGAGATCTTCTTCAATTGACACCAGTAAAAGGTGAGCCTATTTTTAAAACATTAGGACACAAACTCTGCCGTAAAACTGTTGGCAGCATTGGAAATGTCAACCTTTGGCAACATTTACAATACAGAGAATTAACAGAAAATATGTGGCAATCTACAGATCTCACTTATGCCAACATCTTAAAAAGCATCAGAGTTGGTATAATTTCTAAAGAAGCAGAAGCAATATTGAAAACCTGACACATTCATGCACTTTATGGTGATAATACATGTGCTACAGATGAAATGGAACAATTAGCCCACAAAAATGTCAATTGTATGGCCTTAATGCCAACTCTTACAAGCTGTTTAAAATTCAATGAAATAATGTTAAGTAAAGAAATGCAACCAATAATGGAAATTAGCACCACAGACAAACTAGATGTACATGGTATGACACTACCCATGTGTGAACAAGCCACAACAAGGCTAAATGGTTTAGAAAAATCAATCTCAAACACAGCAGACTTGGAAAAGATATTAAAATTATCCTTAAATTGCAGAGTAATGGTTAAACGTAACCTTGATGTGGACCAAGGACTAGTTAATGGAGCACTCGGTACAGTTGTTGGCTTTCAAACCTACCCACGTGACAACGAATATTCTCTTTGACAAGCGCTGCATCAACACACACATACTTAGTTTAGTACTTCAGATGTGCTTTTAAACTTTGATATTTCTTTTTTGTATGTGTGTAATGAATAAAAGATCGACATCTGCAAGGTTGTAACTACTATTTTCTAAAGTTACTGGATTTTGTAACTGCTTTTCAGTTCCAAAATATTTGCTTTGGATGTGGTCTATTTCTTTGAGCAGTTCTTTGGCTGTGCTAAAGCATGACTTTTTGCACACTGCAGTCTCTGAACGAGATTTCGTATAGTAGAATTGTGTGTTGCTAACATTTTGATGTGGTGGAAGCTACTTTTGCAGCATTTTCAGAAATGCAGGCTAATGAATGTACTCATAGTCCTCTGTATTTGTGAACTGGACATAAATCTACAGTTTGTAATATTTTCATTTTTAATTTGTCTTTGGCTTTCACATACTGATTGAGAAACTGCTGCAAAGGTTTGAAAGATTGTTTTTGCACATTACACATTGATGTGCATGGCCATTTGTAGACGGGACACATTGGTTCGGTGGAAGAGAGAGTTTATTGTAAGTTTGCTGTGGATATTCTTGCCAATAGCGTTTCTTCTTCCATAATGGTATTGTCTAACTTTTCATACCCTCGCTCACTGCTATGTATGTCAATTGGGTTTGTTTGCTCGTGTTTGTTTAGCTCTTCATCAAAATATGGCTCTGTGCTGGTGGTGTGAATCCACTCACATGTACAGATGTTTGCAAATGTATCTATGCTGATATTGAGTCTGTTGCACAGTACTTTATGTAGTTTACTAGTTAATTTTGTTAGTGGTTTCATTCTGTTTAAAAGTAATTTTAATAATTTCCTTTTGAGGAGCTTTATACTCTCAGCGAGAGCTTCCAGGATCAGTTTTCTGTGGTACCTTTTAGGTATGGAGTGTGATTTTCCCCCTGTTTTTATAAGGTTCTGAAGATTTCTATGGTGGAACATATTTTGTCAAATTATTTTTTTGAAATGCTTACTTGTGGTTATGTTACCTTTGGTAGATGTAGTGTTTGCACTACTGGTAGTTGAATTCTTCTTAATACATTTACATTTAGTTTTACCTTTTGAAAGATAAGTCACACTTTTGTCCCTGCTACCTTGTTCCGTTTTGCTTAGTGACTGTATTAGCTGTTTATTTTTTTAACGTCTTTTAGAAGGTCTGCTACAGGCGTATGGGCATTTTACATGGCTTGAATTTTATCTGCTCTATTTCTGCGTTGTTTTATAAGGAGTTGTTTTTTGGTAGGCATTGTCTTGTGTCTGTTGGAGAAAAAAGGAAAGTGTGGGTTTGGAAGTTATGCAATGTATTTGTATGTACTGTGCATGAGTGTCTGAATATGAGGGTAGGCATACATAGAGGAGTGTGATACTGCAAAGGCCTGTTAGTTTTGGTTGGGAAGGCTGTACTGCTATTTGTGTGTGTTCCTGTGGGAAAGGTTTGCTTCAGTGTGTTTGAGAGTGTAATGTACTTGGAGAAGTAAGGACATTGCAATGGTTTCATAAAACTAGTGAGTGTCAACATACTGGTATTCTGATGACAATATAAACAGTGGACCTGGCAAGGTGCAATGAGTGAGGGTGAAGCAAGTTCTTTGGGCTTGGATAACATTGTCTAGTCTACAATACAACAACACTGCACTGTCTGAGTAACAGGCAGAACACTATAAAAGTACTGCACTTACGTTTTTAAATGTGAATAGTACGTTTCTTCTGGGTTTTATCTTCCAGCAGGGACGTCACTGGCTTTTAGCAGGTGGTTTTTCACTGCAATTGCAAAAGAAGGATGCTATTGTGTATGGGTGTTAATGGTACAGTAATAGCAGTTGGTGAACACATTTTATTAGAGTGTACAAGGATTTGTTGGCAGGAAGAGTTAGTGTGCGTGTGCAATTGTACAGCACTGCATACAAGTGGGGACTTTGGAGTATTAGCATTGTTGGTATGGGGGCCAGTGCTGCAGTGATAACTGTGCACTATGGGGCTGCAGTTTTGAAGTGTGTGTGATGTGTTTGCACTATTTGTTTTGGAAATGGAGTTTTAGAAGTCGTAGTAGAGTGAGAAAAAGGGCAGAAAGATGTAGAGATTGGAAAGGAGAATGCTGGCGTGTGTTGAATTTTGTTAAGTTTCTCACTCATAGATGCTCACTAAATGGATGCAGAAATCCTTTTTTCAGTTGTTGAAGTATTGTATTCAAATGTACAGATAGCACTGTTTCTACTGTACACATGCATTTCTTTGCTTTCCTCCAATGGTGCAGTTTGTCAATTGTGCAATGCATGTGCTTGGCATGCTAATATACACAAAGTTTCCCTTTTTTGTGTGCATTCTGGCCATTTCACATAGGATCTGGCACTTGCATGGGCTGTGTAAATGTTCCCAATGTGGTTTTGTTTTAAAACAAATAATAGGCAATGGTGCTGAAATTGAAATATGTGGTTTGCAGCTGTTATGCTAGTGGGCAGTAAAAAACTGTGAAAGCAAACAACATTGTAAGTAACTGTCAGTTGATGTGAGGAGATGGTACAAATGACAGTATGATTATTTGGTAAGTTCTGCAGGGCAAGTGGCAGGCACCCTGTTCATAAGCATGCACTATATGTACTTGCTATGCTTTGGTAACATACATGTAGTTTTCATTTTCTATGTGCATTACAATACATATACATATCTGGAGTTTGTGTTGCTGGATGTAGATGTGGATGAATCTTGAAGTAGAAATCAAGGAGGGTTTTACTGTGCTTTTGAATGCAGTTGCTTGCGAATCATAGAACATCGGTGCTCTGAGTGTTCAACAGTACATCTGCAGTGTTGTACTGAGTTGATGGTGTTAGATGTAGAGATCTTGGATGTGATTGGTGGATTGTTGTAGGACTGCTTACCAGTAGCCAATGGGAGAGTGCTTCAAAGTGTGAAGTGGAAAGGGAAGAAGAGCTGCCCCTGTGTTATGGGTCTGCGAACACCATGGTAGTCTGGGGATCACACGTGCTACATCCAGGGCTTTTCAGCATGCCTAGCATGCAAATGGGAGTGTACTGTGGGGATTAGCAAATCAGCTGTTAAGGGTGTGCTTTACAGGAAGGGAGGGTAATACTTTTTTTCATTGATGTGTTGGTTTTTTAGTGAAGATGGCTGGAGTTGTATGGGTAATGGGAGATTGTGTTGTTTCTGATATGGAGAGGTATTCAAAGGTAAGAGGTGTTCCTGCAGATCTTGGTTTTCCAGGCCTGGAGGCTTTATGGTGGAGTGTGCCTGGATGCAATGTGCAGGCACTGCTTGCTCGTTCCAAATATATGGCTACTTTTGGTAGTCCTGATGTTTTGGTGGTGCACTGTGGAGGAGAGTATTTGGGGTACATCAGTGCCCCAACTTTGATTCCTGAATTGAAGTTGTTAGAAGAGGAGCTAACGCTGCGTTTCCCAAGTGTAAAGGTGTTTTTTTCTGAAATGCTAACAAGAGCGCAATGGGAAACCCCCAATGTGTTGAATCCCCAGAAAAATGTTTGAAGGTGCCTTGTGAATAGAGGCATGGCTATATTTCTTCTCTGTGCTGTGATGTCTGTTTTCTCCAACAACAACATTGACCACCTTTGTGTGGTCATTTTCTTTAAGAATCTAAGGGATGCTTTGCCGCACCTGGTGTTTTTGAGGATATCAGGAATGGAAATAGGACTGTGGAGGCCAGTGGATTGGTCCATAAGGTTTCCTGGGTCTGGTGTGCAAGCAGAGACTGTGGCAGAAGGTCTGTTTGCTGAGAGGAGTGCAGATGGCTATGGCTTTGTATTTTAGGAGGCAGCATGTATGTATTTTGGGGCAGTCATTGATACATTGGCTGTAGGTGTATGCAGAGCACTGTGGGGTGGCTGCAAGTCTTGGATTCCCTCATGTGGATGTGCACTGGTATGGAGTGCATGGCATGAGGTGGCTGGATTTGCTTCCCCTTTGTGCCACATTGGTGACACAGCATCATCCAGATATTATTATTGCTCATTGAGAAGGAAACCATTTAGAACATGTTACTGGAATCTCATTGCAGTTCGCAATGAAGGAGGCACTTGGGAAAGTAATGGACATGTTTCCAAACTTGTGAGTAATATTTTCTCGCATTGCCCAGAGACAGATGTGGCTGCGCTCTTCTTCATTTGATCCGCAAATGGAGAAAGCGAGGCGCAATGTCAACAAGGCTGTTTGTGTCTTTTTGGGAGATATTGGCATGTCCTCCTTTCACAATGAACATATTACATTTCATAGAACCAACATTTTTCGCAGAGATGGAGTCCATCTTACTGATGCTGGTAATCAGCTTTTTTTGGAGAAATATCCAAAATGCATTGCAGCCCTTTTTGCAACTATAGCAAGTATTTTTGCAGTTGGTGTTCTCCACTTTAAACGTTTCATAAACAACAAAGAAACCCCAAAAAGGCTCTTTTCAGAGCCACCACTTTCTCCTGGAAAAGAATGCAGTGTTTTTGATGGAGTCACCACCTATATTTTTGAAAAGTCTGTGGACTACTGCACACTCTGCAGACTTCTCTGAATGCCCAGATCCCTGCACCATTTCATTGGCACTTCTATTTATAACTGTGAAATGTGGCTCTGAAAAGAGCCTTTTTTGTTGTTGATTTTTTCAGATTTGTCTATTTTTTGGGATTTTTTAAACATGACACACAAGGGAGGGAAGGGTAGGGAGAATAGGGAAGGGGCGCCCACCACAGGGATAAGCAAGGGCAGATGGAGATAGGAAGATGTTGGGTGCGCCTCATTGAGGGTGAAGGAACTTTCCTTCGTGGTGCCGGATCACAGCCTAAAACCCAAAAATCACAGTACACACACAAAACAGTGAGGTAAGGATCTACTGAGGTGCATATGGCCTGAAAGGCTGCTTGTGGAATCCTCTGTCCCACAGGAGTGTCCCTTGTGATGACAGGAGCAAATGTCGAGGATGCTGCACTGGAACTCAACCTACTACCCTGTTCAAAGGGGACGACCCTCCAAACTGCTGCTTTGTGGTTAGATCTCAGGTGTCGCCACCTGGAGGTAGTACCATAACTATACAACCCAGTTTGCTGTGACTGAGTACCATGCAGCACTCATTGCAGCAAACCTTGGCCGCACTAGCCTTAGGCTTACCACCAACAGTGGTAAAATGCCTCCACACCCAAGACTCACGTGGGCAGCAGGTAGTGAGGGCTTCCACTACCACATTCGCTTCTTCCTCCGCTGCATCGTCATGTATGTTCCCCTCTCCAGGCCCTTGGGGAGGTTGTGCTGGGGCTGGTGGTGGTGGGGGTGCAGCTGATATAGAGGCAGCAGGAGAGGTAGCCATGGATGCCATTTTCAATAAATTGTTGTCTGGAAACAGGAACAGCAGGAACACAACAATGTGCCAAATAGCTGAACAGCAACCTGCAGCACTAGTCAGCCACAACCAACAGCAATCCCAACTAATGCAGCAATTAACTGCCAATGACAGCAAGTGCTCTGTTCTGGAAATCCAAACACAGAATGAGCAGCAGCACTGGGGTGTGGCCTTTCATTGGGGTGCTGTGGAACACGCTGCAGCACTGCGATGTGGCCTTTTATAGGGGTACTGCGGAGAACTTTGCGGACAGTTGCGTGCTCTGCAGACACTTCAAACCCCAAGCTGGGCTCAAAAAGTTCCAAAAAGTGTCCAGGTCATCAGGGGCATGGTTTGGGACCTCTGCAAGGGTGATGTTTCACAGTAAAACACCTTGGATTTCTCAAAAAAGCACTTTTTGGTGTTCTGGGGCCTGGACCCTGTCCGCAAATAAGGACCAACACTCAACTTGGCTGCGGTCACATGGTGACGTTGCGGACGTCCAAGAATGGGATGGCTGTCCACTAGACACCTATTGCATGGGATTCGTTTTGCGCATGCCATATGTGTCTTAGGGAGAGGGATGGGCTCCCCGAACTAATCAAGTGTGTCACATGTGCACCGGACAGTTTCTGAACTGGTGCAGTGTTCGTAGGACCCAGGGGATGAGATGCCCATGTGCCCAGGTGTCCGCAGGACAGGGTTGGGGGTCCTCAAACAAATTATAATTATGCCACAACTTTGCAGACATGTCAGACAGGGTCGTTGTCTGAAGGACGCATGGAACGAGATGCTCATGTGCCCAGGTCTCCGCCAGACATGACTGAGGTCCTCAGACTAACTAAATGCTGATGCTTTGCATACATTCTGGATGGCAGGATGTTCATAGGAGACATGTGCATGCCCCCAAGTGTCTGTTGGACAGGGTTGGGGTCCCCAAACTAATTAAAGGTACATCACAACTTTGCAGACATGCGGCCAGGAGTGGACACCTCCATTTTGAATGTGGATTGTCCGGACCGGCATTGTGTCCATAGGACACCTCCATTTTGATTAATTGCGGACATCCCGACAGTTCAGTGCTCCACTGACTTATAACAGGGGTTTTAAAAAAGATAAAACACACACATAGCAACAGTATACTTTATTTACACACATACATACACATAATTATGAAAGGGAAGGGGTAGCAGAAATGGAGACATATACAGGGGAATTGGGGTTTTCCACAGGTTGGGCATTAGGGGAGGAAGGGATTGAGGTCTCATCATAACGAGTTTGTGGGGGTGGTTGGCTGGGACAAGGGGAAGGGGTACAGGTGCAGGTGGGGCAGTGGTATTTAATATTGTCCATCATATGTCTCTGTACAAAATCTTTTAAGTCAGCAAAGGTTTTAATTAATTTGTCAATCTTTGCCTCCAGGCTCACCAGTTGATTTTGTACATGGTTACTTTGGTGTTCTATATACTCATGGACTTGTGGAGGAGCTGATGCTTCTGGGGTATTCGCTTCATTTCCTGTATGTACTGTTAAAGAAAAGCATATGTGTCAGATACATGTGCAAGAATGTGAATTAATAATTGTCTTACTTTTCAAACTACATTGTGTACCAATGGAGTTACTGTCTTCACTCATTTCAAACCGAGGGGAATTCTCTTCAAGCCACTCCAGGGTGCTTGCCATTTCTGGGCAAAAAAAAGAGAAATAATGTTTCCTAGTATTGCATACAGAACAAATTGTGCAGTTATAGGAAAAAATGTAGTGTACTTACCACTTTGCCAGTATTTTGCAGCTGTCCCGCTGACAGTTGCTTTTCAGTTTGTATGTAAAGCAGCACTGAGGTAATACTGTTGGAAGCACAGGTTATTTTTCTTCTTGGTGTATTGCATTATGTTGCATACCCTATGCTATTGCACTGTTGCTTTCATAAGTACAGAGTTTGTAGACCTACTTCATTTTTCCTTCTAATTCACTTATATGTTACGTTTTCAACATGTCCAGTGTGTTTGCTGCACGCTACAACAATGTAAGAGTACCCCTGAGCTTTTGGGCAGTGTGGATGCTACCTGAGGTCCATGAACAGTCGCACATTCCATGGACCCTGTGGTTATCTGCTTGGGACTAGGGAGTTCAGTATGTTGTATGGTACATCTATACAAATTAAGGGTATCCTGGTAAAAAGCTATGAAATTCAGTGAAAAAACTTTGTTAATGGGACGTTATGGTTAAGTTGGGATCTACGTGATTTTTTTTCCTTCAATTTCCGCAAATATATATGTGGGGGCCCCCCACAACCCTCCTCATTTTACCCCTATACATTTATTATTCACTTTACCCCCCCACATATATATATGCAGAAAATTGTGGGTTGGACTTTTAGGGGTTGAACTTTTGGGAGTAGATCATTTTGCACAATACCGTTAAGTTGTGCTACTAAAAACTAATCAAATTCAGTGCAAAAACGAATTTCTGGGGTTTTTCAATTTAACTTGTATCCAGGTTTTATTAGTGCAAAGTAACTATAACGTCCCTTTAACCACGTTTTTGAACTGCATTATATAAGTTTTTATTAGTACAACTTAACCATAACATCCCTTTAACAACATTTTTTCACTGATATATATGTGTGTTTTAATGCATTACACAGAACAATTTCAGAGAAAAATTGGCAAAAAATCCAGGGCATTTGCACTTGTTTTGTAGGGTAACATCAGTCCAAAATCCAATATATGCAAGTCATCAACAGTGCACAGGAACATTAATGCTTTCAATTAATTGAATGCTTTGCTATTAAAATTGCCATGCCACAATGAAAACATGTCCAACTGGTTGCACATTATAGACCAGTCTAGACACATAATAACATATTACAATAAAGCATGCCAGGCCACATTCAGACATACCTAGACTAGTTGCACCAAAATGCCATCTAAGCAATAGCACTTATCATGGTTGTTTTATCAAAGATGCCCATAAAACTATACAATGCCACAGTAAGAAACAGCTAGACTGGCAGCACCCAAATGTCAGTCTAGCTTGGTAATTACACTTAGCAGGACTGTTTTATTAGAGATGCCCAGTTAAAAAAGTCAAGCCAAACAAAGAAACAACTAGACTGGCTGTACCAAAATGCCTCTCTAATACCACATATCACGCATGCGTAGCCTGGATATGGATTACATTATGATTAATCGCACAATTCCTGCTACCCCAAAAAACCCCTACTCTGCCAACACCCTACCCCAAGCCCCAAAATCATCAAATTGGCCCAGAATTACCTCCATGTCCCTCTTCCATCTCAAAGTGCTGACGTATGAGGCACCATGCCTCATAGGTAAGTACTAGGACAAGGAAGAGTGGTTCTAGGAGAAAGGAAGATTACAGGTAACTAAGCTAAGCATTACCTCCATGTCTTGCTACCTCATTCCAGTACTTGTGCATGAGGCAAATAATGGGGATATAAAGATTACCAATAAGTACTAATGGCATCAAACATAAGCAGTGTCACAGCATCATTGATTTGACTGGATTTCAGTCCTCTTCTCCACTCCCTGAAATTTTGGGCTATGTTGACTTGACCTGGCTGAACTACAAAGCTGTTGCCGGACATAACAGGACACACATGTTAAACTGTGCCTGTGTTTCGTCATTAATAAAGGCCCGGCAATTATTAACGTAAAGCATTTCACTGTTCGTTTTTAGGCAGCTGAAATTGTGATATGGGTTTTGTACTTGCATCCCAGGGGAGTGATTGGAAGGGTAGAGAGGGGACAGGAGTCTGCTCATTCTCACAGCAGTCCATAAGTGGGTGCTTTCAAACTTAAAGGAGAGAGTTAACTGCTTGTAACATTGAAGCTGCACTAGAATAGTCTCATTAGAATGTATAAAGAAGTTAGATGCCCCCACACAAATATGTTTGCCCCTCCGCAACCACCCTAGATGTTAGCGCCTCTCCCAACATTTGAACGGTTAGCCCCCCTGAAATGTAGGTTTTGTTGAGCCCCTGAACACACACACACACACACACACACACACACACACACACACACACACACACACACACACACACACACACACACACACACACACACACACACACACACACACACACACACACACACACACACACACACACACACACACACACACCATTCACCATACACATACAGGGACACACATGCACACCCAGTCACACATACATTTAAGTGTGTAACCTTTCACCATACAGGCACTCCCAGGCAGCCACCCATTTATTTAAGTGTGCACCCATTCTCCATACAGGCACACCCAAGCAGCTACCCATACATTTAAGAGTGCACCATTTCACCATACACTCACACAGACATACCCAGGCTGCATCATGCACTCACTCGTTAATGCACATTACATTATATATACACACTTACATGCATGCACACAAAAGATACTTGTTCTTACCTATCATCAGTTGGTACAGGGAACAAGACTTTCAGCTCCCTGCAGCAGCCAAGAATTCTTGTTCCCATCCTCTTCAGAGGATCTGGACACCTCTGTGTCAAGGGGTGCAAGAGAGCCCCATTACCTCAAAAAGAAATGTTTTCTTTTTGAAGTCACTTTGACTTCATAAAGACATTATTTCCGTTAAAGGACCACACCGGAAAATAAATAATTTCTTTTAGTCTAAGTTGCCTCCTCCCAGGACATGTGCGGGCCCCCGCACCACAGGGTTATGCGGTACCCCACTATGTTGAATCAACCACCTGGCTGTATCTTTCCTTTAAGCAACGGTTTTGGGGAATCCACACGTAAATGTCAAAAAAGTGAGGTACAGCAGCACAATTTAACCTCAACATTGTTGGCATCAGCTGCAGGGACGTCTTATGGGGGCTCCTTGAGTCACACCTGTGACCGCTGTGCTCTCCTTTAATAACCGTAAAAAAAATGTTTTTTTTTTTTAAATTGAAGCTCTTGGGCTGTGGCCAGTGCAATCAGGCTCTTTGTTTCTGAAGTGCTGGCTTTCTTCTTCAGATCTCTTAAAAAAATAGCGGGTTCCACAAGTGTAACACTTTGAGCAGTGACCCTAAATAAGACAGAATAGGAATAACAAATAAAGTGTCTTTCTGGACTTCTGTACAATAATTGCTAGACTCATTGAAGGTTTATTTCAGGCACACTTCAGGGGGTGAGTCACTGATTTAGTCTGTTCTTAAACACCTCAAATTCACATTGCAGATAAAAACTTCCAAAAGGCATTTATAGTAGAATAAGCATCCATTTTGGACTAAGTATTTTGCTTTTCGCAAGTTGCATTTATAGCATGTTGTTTTTCTGTTGTTGTCTCAGTTACGACTATCACAAGACATTCCATCTCCGTGTCCTCCGTCGCTTGACAACATTCTTGTGCCTACAAGCTTATCTACAGTGTAGAAATGTTTGACCATTGCACATAAATCGGCCTTTAATTTCATTGTGCAACAATTAATGCTTTGTTGTAATGTGTCTATGTTTCCTATATCCATGGCATGCTATTCAGGTTGTTAGTTTGCATGTATGAGGTAATGAGTGCCCAGAGAACCATGTGAGTGCACTGCTTTTCCTCTGCTACTCTAAATTCTTTAATACACAGTTATGAATCCTCACAATGGTATGTATTTTGCCAACCTCTGAAGCCTGAAAAGTAGATCCATGCAGGCTTGACATGTGGCCAACTTTGCACCAGACCTGCAGATGAACTGGCCCGCCGTTAAACCTCAGTTACCAATTTAATAGTATCCACTAGAGTGTAATTTGCTTTTTGACTTTGAGAACATTCAGACATGCTATTTCTCATTTTACTATGGCTGCTAAAATAGCTATAGCAGGTAAGATAGCTCAGTGGGTTCAGCACTCGCTGCTGTGATGTGTGAGGGGTTGATCTGCAGGTTGCAGGTTCGAATCCCGGCAAGCCCAACTCAGCCTTTCATCCTTCTGAGGTTGATGAATGAGCATCAACATCGGTCGGGGGATATTGTGTGTATATTTCTTCTATATAAAGTGCTTAGCTGTAAGTTCCATATAATAACACATCATTGTCATGTGGCCTTGGAAATCTGCTTCCATTCACAGTCGATTGGTAATATAACGATACATATGGTGATCCATTCTTGCATGAAATGTTTATCACATTATTTTTCGTAGTGTACTTAGGGATAATGCTATGTGATGCCACTCCCTGTTTTGTCAAGGGGTTAAAGGTTGTGTTCCAACGCTTTCTGTTAGGTCACTTCGTAGTGGGGCCAAATGACATCACTTCCTGTGATGTCTCAGAGGTCAAGGGGTGCGCAATGTCAATTACACTACCCCTTGCATTTTGGTGAAGTGACGTCTCTGATCAGCTGGAGCTTCACACTGGCATTGAGAACTAACTTTACATTTTCAGTGGCTATTATTCTAATAAACTACAGAGCAAATATGCTGTTTACAGTTGCGAATGGTTGATTTTGAACAGCCTACAAAATGTCACATTTGAGTAATGAATCGAATAAAGATGGCAGACTGTCCATTTGTGAATGAGAATACTCACGCATGAATGTGGTTTGTTCAGGCAACTTGATCCTACTTACCTTATTACCAAAATAATCAATTTTTGCTCCTCTGAATATTTTACACGTGCGGAGAACAATGTGACATTAAAATGCATCAAGAGGCTGTGCAGCCTGGAAGGCTGACTCAGCATTCACACCATGTACAATTACACTGAAGCGCCTCCGGGAAGGAAGGGAGTGCTGGGAAACGGGATAGTCATTACCCAAGCCGCGTGAATTAATTTGAAATGAGCAGCTGTTCTAAAAATAAGAATTCCCACATGCACGGTTGCCTTAAAAATGGCAGTCTTACATTAGTGACTAACAGTGGCAAGCTGCCCAGGCTTTATTCTCGGAGGCGCAGCATTTTGTATCTTCTATGCATACATTTGCACAGAGAAAGAGAAATGATGGCTTGGGATGTGATATCTCTCTACAAAAGCAATCGTGTTGAATGGGGCACTCATCCTTCATCAGGAGGCCTGTTAATGGTCAAACTTCGTTCTTTAAAATGCATATTTGAGCGGCCTACTCCATTCCAGCTATTATTTCTTTTTTATGAAGCAATATTAGCAGGTTGTAAGGGGTGGAAAACATGTGGTGACGGCCCAGGTCCGGATTTAAAAAGCCCAAATCCGGTAAGGGCCCATAACGAGTACTCAAAAATGTTACTTAGACAAAAAGCCCCAAGCTGTGGGCCATTACGCATCTGGTAATGCCCCTGGGGCCCATAGTTACATGGCCGAGCGTAGCAAGGGCCTTAATGAAGGGTCTGGGGGCATTACCAGACATGTAACTGGCCCACCTGCGAGGGGCTTGTTTCCATTAGTATCCCGGCCCGTTAGAACCTTTCCATGGTGGAGAATGGGATCTGCAGAGGACCGGCGTCAGGAACACGCTTCGACGCGAGAGGGATTACCAGCAGGTAAGGCTCGGAAAAGCCCCCATCGATGCGTGTATGCGAAGGTAAGTATGGCGTGCCGTGTACTAATATCTGGTACGTCCCTTAAACCTGGTAATATTGAAATAAGTACTTCGGGACAAAAATATGGATTGCTGGGTCCTGTTAAAAGAAAGATTCCATGGGCGTAAACCCATAGATTTGAAGAGGAAAAAAGAAATAAAACATGACCACCTTGGAAATGCAGGACAGGGTTTTGCACAGAGCCCCTATTTCATGTTCATGGTGTTTGTAGAATGTGTTTGCATAGTCCAGAGAGCTGTATGAGACAGCTGGGGAATGTGTCATGTGGCGTGGCACAGGAGGTAGGTAGGTACTTTTGGGCAGAGTGGGAGACCGTGATCATAGGTGAAAGAGAGTAGGGGAAGGCGATGGGTGCGGGAGTAAGATGATTTATTAAGGGGTCTGGGACAGAAGGCATCAGTTAGCAGGAGCGAATGTAGACTGTTATCATGAAACTAAGCCCCCAATCTGGCCTACCTGATTCACTGACACCCCCCCATTTTCTGATTTTATATAATGGACTAAACATGAGCCAAAGCACATCAGAGCTCTGTGCAAAAGCATAAAATTGCAGAAGAACCATACTATAGCGATTATATAAATAAATAAATAAATAAATAAATAAATAAATAAAAGAAACGGTTAACACAAAAACATAAATAGCAACATTTTTATTTTCTTCAAAATCATGGATCCTTTTCATTCAGTTTATACTCTATGTGGATAGAATTCCAAACAGAAAAAGCACCTACATTGAAGGACTGATTATTCACAGAGCGTTTTCTTATGGGATTGCACCATTGTAAAACGATTCTGTGAATTAGGCCCATAGTCTTTAACCAAGCAGAGCTTGGGATCTGAAGCAGAACTGCGCCTTTAAAATGAGTGCCACTTCTCTACATCGACATGACTTTAAGCTGCAAGCCAAATAAGGAAGGGACACATAAACTGTTTTATACGTTTGGAAATCTCATGTTTAACGTCATCCAAGGGAATTTCCTTAAGACCACCATAATGTGATCGGAACGCCCAGGCCCTGTCGTGGGCTTAGTTGTTGGGTGCAGCACCACTCTGTGCAGAGAAAGAGGTGTTTACGAGAGGCCTCTGAAGCCATGAACCACACTTCAAAAATATCATCTAGAATCAAAGGTTTTATCGCACTTTGAGCAAATAGATACTAATAAGAACAATTCAACAATCTGCCAGGTGAAATTCCAGGAAGGAATTCAGGACGAGGAAGAGGTGCAAAGATTTGTTGGAGCTGGAAGGATGGGTCTGACCAATGACTGCTATCTCCATTAGCAAAGATGTAACTGGAAGGTCAGAGTCATTCCGAGCAAAAAGCAGGACATCTTTAGGACATTTCAAGAAGTCCAACACTCAATCTACTTTGTGTCATGCATCAGAGTATCTATGATAAATAAGGAGTATTCAAGCAATGCTTTGTCTCATCCATGTATTGGTGAACTGGGGCATCCACTCAGTCATCAGAACCCCTGACGTTTCCATGCAACGGTTAAAAAGTATTAGTGGCAGTTTCAGCCCCATTGGATGTTCTTAGGGCAAATGGATACAGGAAGGCACAACACCACCATACTGATGAACTGAGAACTTGAATAAAGGCAGGGGGAGAACCAGTCAACTGGGTACAGTCAGTGTACCCACGATGCTGATGTAAACCATTTAACCAGTCTATATTGATCAAGTTAAAGGGCAATGTGAGATCCAGTATTACTAACATCCAGACATCTCTGCCGCTCAAAATTTGATAAGCGAAATTAATTATCCGCACGGCCCCCTTCTGAGTGCTGCACTCAGCACAAAAGCCAGCATGATAGTTAGGAAAGAATAGTGGCATTTCCAATAGATTTTAACTATTGACTGGCTAATATCCTTTTCATAGCCCTTTATAAAAGTGGAGGAGCTGTTATGGGAAGATATTTCGCAGGACAATTGAGATCAAGACATATTTTTATGAAAGGTAACACTATTCCAATATTTATGGGGGAAAGTAAACTACCATAACTAAAAGACGTGTTTATATCCCTTAGTCTTTAAGCAGTAATTAAAGTGAAGGGTACTTTAACCCATTCAACTGGAAGAGAGTCGTTAGAATAAGCAGCAGGCGGCGTGGATTTAATGATAGTAGACAACTTGCTGGATCTTACGGCAGAACTTCTATATTATCCTTATCATTTGTGTCACTTTGATGCTTTTCATTCTTATAGACTATTTGTTTGCTTCTGTACATTTAAATACAATTAGGAAAATAAACGATCATTTGGAGGCATTGATATCTTTCTGACAAAGTAAATCAAAAACTCCTTAGCCAATATTTGCCTTGAAAAGAAGCAAAAATAATTTTCCTGGTTCTCACAGACACTGTGATGGACAATACACGCACGCACTGACACAACACTACACCCTTATTGAAATGTAAGGTTTTCTTCCACTGACAGGCTGTCATCATATGGGACCGCTTGATGTGACATTTCACAAAACATAGCAACGCCATTGATATTGGACTGCAACATTATTCGAAACGGCACTGATTTATCATTCGGAGTACCAGCATAATTGTATGTATAATGTGTGTACATGTAATGTGAATTATGAAGGAATAATGATGCTGAAATCAAGAACATGCATTAGAGAACACCGAGGCTATGTCCCCACATGAAATGAAACAGCGCCTTTAGGATTTAAATCTCTTTGGCTACCTTCACCCCCTGCAAAAGCATGCATCGACAACATAGGTAAATAGCTTGCTGTTATGTCCATTTTATTTGGGTCCTCTTGGCTACAATCCCAGACTTAGTGCAGTGTGCAAAACACAACAATTTATATTGTGAAAGAATTCCCACACACTGATAGGCTGTTTTTTTTATAATAGCGCTCTTTGACTTATATCTGGATTTGTTCAAAATAGGACAGGGTCCAAATGCGGGTTATCAAAACACAGTTAGAAAAACTTAGAACAGCATAAAATACTTACCTACAAGGGACATATTCATTAGTAAAAAAAGCAAATGTGAATGTCTCTTTTCTACTGAGAAGAACATGGAAGATTTCACATCTAATATTGTAATTGTAATTGGTTATTTATAACGTGCTCAATACCCAGAGGTTTATAAGCACAGACCCTGTGTTGCTCCGCATCATCTTGCTTGCAAGGCGAGCACGTTGCCCCTGAGCTATCCTCGTGAGTAAATACATTCCTAGACAGCTCAGCAAATGTGAAAAAACTTGGAATCCTTTTTTTTAATTCTAAACCTCCCACAAGAGAACTTGGCTGGTGATGCAGAATTATATGTGCAACTTTGGAATGTTTTGGGTAACTCTGCAATCCTGCAAGTGACTAACTGTGTGAAGAGAAAAAGCCTCTATATTCCATTGTATGAAAAGAGCATGAGGTGACTCTTTTTATTATATTCAAATTTTGTAACTTATGCTTACCAAGAGCTTTGGAAGTTCTATGTTCTGTCTGCGCTGTTGACAGCGAGATCCCTCTCTTCACAAACACAGGCTCTCTCTCCCACCGTCAGTTACTGCAGTTCTGCAAAGGTCACCCGATACCCTCCTTCCTGCGCAGAATCTCAGCACACATGACCGCCTGGCTCAGAGTCAGCTCATTGCACATGCCTTCCACAGCAATCCCTGAAACTCTCCAACTTTCCTTCTTTCTCAAATCTCCTGTTGATTCCCCTTGTTCTCGGCAGAAGGCCCATTCTGCTCACCCTCTCTTCCTTTAAAGCCTTTTCCCTGCCATCCCACTTTTCTTATACCTTCATACAGAAAGTATATTATTTCACCACCCCTTGCTGTAAGGTCACCCATCAATCAGCACCTCCTCTAGTAGGGCAAGCCTTTCAGTACATTTCCAGAAGTCTTTAAGCTTTTTCCAATCGCCTTTGTACAGCATTTATCCCCCAAGCCCAAATGAATATTCAACATTCTCATCCTGAAGCTTCCTGCTCAAACAACGAGTTGTCTTTGCAAAATGAATTCTGCAGTTTCATCACTCTCTGAGCCTCACATCCACACACTGTGCATCGATTTACAACGTATACATTTTATTTTCTAAGACATCATCCACAGTCTGCACCTACAGTTTTCACCTATAGTTTGCACCCTGGGCCTAAGCTAACCCCAATCTAATCACTAATTGGATTTGTTTGTTTAAGATTAATTATTAATGGATTAGTACTTGGTAAGGTTAATTGTTAGTCCCTACACAATACAGTTCTATATACTTTGCTATGCCATGCTACACTATACTCTGCGCACTCCTTTTTTTGGTTTGTATGATTCTCATCAGTGTCTTAAATCAGTGCTAGGGCACACACATCGGCTGCAACAGCATTATCATTTTTACACTGCCATACACGTTCTAAAGTCTCTAAAATGCCGCTTCTTGCATGGTTGAAATTCACACTTCTTGTTCCTACAGCCACTAGTGATGCTCTTCAACAGAAATTTACCTACTAAAGATGATTTCATGTGGTCAATCAAGATAAATTTAGGAGGTGTGCTAAAAGAGCAGAATCTTAACATTTACCCTTTAACATTACCTTATATTAAAAAACCTAGTATTTATCCGTGGACTCAAAGATGAGATTGCATGGTAGTAAAGGCGTTTCTGATGGATAATAATGCCAGATGTAGATCTCATATTTTTGCTTTCCAGTGTTTATTTCCTGTTTTCGAATAAACATTGTGGTTTTGTTTGGTTTTATTTAATGTCTAGGTGGACACATTCTGTATCATCCTATCAAGTTACAATACATGTTTTTGTTCAATTCAGTTTATGAATTAATCAGGTGTGTTTTACTCCTCAAAATTGCAAATCAATGCTAGTTAGGTACTGCTTGTACAACTGGAATTTGATGATTCATGAACAACTACATCTGTTGTGAAAGCCTTTTTTTTTAAATTCTATGAACTTAGTCACTTTTTTTATACACCTGCGATTTGTCCTTCTAAGCGAGCACCCATATGGTTGCCACCAATAAAATGGCTCAAAATAGTGTCAAAAGTTTAGTAACTTCAGCCTTTTGTATTTGCTCTGTTTTTCTTTAAAGTGCCTGTCATTTTGCCATCCAAAGCGCACCTAGATGGCCATCATTTTTAATGTGTCGCACAATAGTACCAACTTGTCCAGTGAGTTTGCCCTCAAATGTCATGCCTTTTGACTACAAGATAAGACCCTTATGTTTGCACATGCACTGTTTTCACTTTCTTTGATGTAAGAATTGTTGACAACCGACTCTGGCAGTTATGTGGAAAGATAAATCCACTTTGAGGTACAACATTTTGAATTACACTCTAAAAAGCCCAATACAGTCTTTACACAGCTTAGTACAAGCGGAATGAGTAATGAACATTTCTTTTTCTTTTCTTTCTTGGTACCCACACAATTACCAAATATATATGACATTTTACTACTCTAAGAAAATATATACTTTTAAAGTTGAACCCCTATACACAATATAAGTTAGAAAGCCCCTGGTGTATTAACCCTAAGGTCAGTGATTCATAATTAAATATTAGAAACACACCTTGTTTCCCTTTCCTATATTTAGGTCCTGAGTGTATAGAAAAAGGACACATAGGGAGCAATTTTGCAAAAAAAATGTGCTTTTGTAATTGCTTATTAGTTGAGGTAAGTGAGTGACTGATTAATCCAGTTTTTCACAAATTAAATTGTCTGTACCCTTAGGATGATAGTTTTCCTCCTTTCCCCCCGCATGGTTATGTTTTGATTTGTTTCAATCTTTAATACTTACAGCCCATTAAACAGGTGCAACATTTCCATGCAGATAAACACAGGCTTGGCATAATACATGTCTGTATAAGTGGACAGATGTTCACCAAAACCGGGTTTTGTATATGAAAGGTTTAACATAATTTTGCACAAACTAACAGACTGTTAAAAAAAACCTTTTGTAGATTATGTTAACATTTTTGTATTAGAAAATGTGAACATATTTTCATTATTTATTCCTTTTACATGTCACATTCATGTCTGTATGTACCTATGATCGAATTTTAAAAGAATATTGATTTTCTTCTCTGTATAGGTGGTTCATTGTATTATGCCAACCAGAAATGCAATACATATACAACAACCGTAAAAGAAGCGGTTATTTTGTACACACTGTAGTGGACCTGGTTTCTTTTTCCATTTATTCTAAACATCTCTGTAGGAGAGCATGCAAACTGCAGGAGTAGTCCTAATGTTTAGACCCACACTATGACAAAGTCTTAAATATTGCTGGAGTAGCTCTGTGTTCAGGCAAAGCCTTAGAAATTGCAGACATATAGACTTGCTTTCTAGGGAACCCTTCAAACGTGCAGGAGTAGCCCCTGTAAGTAGTGAAGATGTAAACATTTCAGGAGTTGGCTGCTCTGTGGTGAAGCAGGAATATATACACTCACTGACAAAGTCTCACACATTGCAGAAATAGTGCCACCTTTGGCAAGGTCTCACCATTTTCAGTAGTAGTTCTGCGCTAGGGCAAAGCCTCAAATATCACAGGACGTGCTCTAATCTGTAGCACACGTTTACATATTGCAGCTACGGCGCAGCCCCCTGACAAAGCCTCAACATGTTCACGTTCTGCCTTTTGGCGAAACGTCAAAAATTGCAGAAGTAGTCCATTTTGTGTTGAGACCTTAAACATGTAGCAGAAGTGCCACCCTCTAGCAAAGCCTAGCAACTGCTCTGCTCTGCTCTGATCTCTGTTCTGTAACACAAATCTTAACAATTTCAGGAGTAGTTCTGCTCTGTGCTGACGACTTAAGCATTGCAAGTGTGATTCTTCCCTCAGACAAAGCCTCACAATTCCAGGAATAGTTTTGCTTTGTGGTTCAGCCTTGAACATTGCAGGAGTAGTTGCACCCTTTTAGAAAATCCACATACATTTCAGGAATAGTTCTCCTCAGTAGCAAAGTCTTAAGATTGCAAAGCAAGTTCCACACTCTATAAAGCAAAAAAAGGTTGCAGGAGTAGTTTCACTTTCTGGCAAAGACCTAAACAAATCTAGTAGAATGCATGCTCTGTTGAGGATCTTTAATATTAGCTATCACGGCTGAAGCTTCAGAAACTGCAGCTCTTCCTCCTTTGGAGAATCCCCAAAAATGTGCAGGAGTAGTTGTGATCTATAGAGATGTCTTAAATATTTCAGGAGTTGTTCTGCTCTCTTACGAAGCCTTAAAAAATACAAAAGTATGCCCACACTCTGGCAAAGTCTTCAAAGGTACAGGAGTAGTTTAACTGCCTGCAATGCCTCAAAACCTGCAGAAGTAGTTCTGCCTGCTTGCAAAGACTTAAATATTGCAAGATTTCTTCCCTTCTCTGTTGAAGCATTACAAATGGCAGGAGTGGTCCGGGTCTCTAATAAAGTTATACAAAGGGTAAGAGTAATTTTGCTCTGTTGTGAAGAGTATAAATTGCAGGGGTAGTACCACTATATGGTTAATCCTAAACTTTGCTGTAGTAGTTATCCGTAGTAGTTATCCTCTATGACAAATGATTAAGAATTGAAGGGGTAGTTTCACAATCTGGTGAAGCATACACATTGCAGTATTAGTAGCACTCTTCAGTGAAGCCATGACAACGTAGGAGTAGTTTGGCCCTCTTCAGCAGCCTGAACATTTACAGGACATGTGTTGTTAAGTGACAAAGCCTGAAAATTGCAGGATTATTGAAAATTTGTGGTGAAGACATAAACAATGCAGGAGTAATTCTGCATGCTGGCAAAGCGTCGGGCATTGTAGTAGTAGTTCTGCTCTCTTATTGGGACTTCACAATTGCAGGATTAGTTCCACTCTGGGGTCAAGCATTTAAAACTATGCTTCTGGAGTAGCGCGGTCTGGTGAAGCCTGAAAATGGCAGTATCCCCACCATTTGGCAAATACTTAAAACATGTCCCATTCTGGAACTTTCCTGTGTGCATGCTTAGGGTTATGTCCAGACCCGGGTTGAATCACAGTTACCCAACTACTCCAACAGAACACACCATCAGTCAAAATACTGTGAGACTTTGGCCTTCCTTCCCATGCTCCATTTCCACCAGAGCGGACACTGCTTTCAGTGTCTGAGTAATCACCACAACTACAACAGGGAACACATCATCATCTTCTGAATCAGTAGTGCAGTAAGTGTCTTATCATACGAGTTAGATCAGGAAATGTCTTGTCATAGTCATTAGGGATGTTGTGTTGGTTTATTTTAATAAATGACAGCTGCTTGAGAAGCATCTCTTGGATCCTGAAATCATAGCTCTAAGAGCACTAAAACGTCCTTCACAATTTATGGTAGAAGGGTGGCAGTTCAGGCTTTCAATAGTGACTTGGAAAACACTTGTGATCACACAGTCTGCTGATCCAACTAAAATCGAGTGATAATCACCCCATTCCAGAAGGAATGCTTACATTCATCCACCATTTCTGCAGTGGCACTACCATTGTCACTTCTTATTGCAGACTCTCATGCATTGAACATGCCTGAGTGGGGGGAGTTTGTGCCAAAGATTCTTCTGCTTATGCCCTGAACCCCAGTCACTTACTGATGGGAACGAAGAGTTACTGTATGTTATACGCATATTTTGATTGTGCTTCACAGTGAGTGTTCAATTACCTAACTGACTGCACTCTTGCTGTAATCATTGGTTCAGATGCCCCGTCAGGGAGTTCTTGCACATGGTGGGCATGTGTTCTACTGCTTCAAGAATGGTGCTGGAATTGTGCCACCTTGGCTTTAAAGTGTGGGTTCAGGAATGCCAACCCTCCAGGTACTCGATGTTATGTTATGTTATGTTATGAACACTTATAAAGTGCACGGTCGCCCGAAGGTATCATGGCGCTAGAACGGAGAACTGCTTAGTCAAGGAGAAACCAACAGAAGGTCCAGAATTAGAATAGATTAGTTTTCAAAGCTCTTCTAAAACAGAGGTGGTCAGCAGTGGCCTTGAGTGACAGAGGGAGATTGTTCCAGAGTTTAGCCACGGCGATAGAGAAGGCTCTGCCTCCGAGCCTATCCCGGTTAGATCTAGGAACAATAAGAAGATTAGAAGTGGCAGAGCGGAGGTCCCGATCCGGAACGTATCGGGTGAATTTAGACTGCAAAAATGTGGCACCCTGACCATGAATTTCCCGATGGACAATGCACAGTGATTTAAAATGAATTCGCTGATTCACCAGAAGCCAATGAAGTTGGTGAAGTACTGGTGTGATGTGGACGCCATAGGGAGAGCCAGTGGCTAGCCTAGCTGCAAGGTTCTGGATACGCTGAAGACGGTGTATAAGACTGATAGGTTGTGACAGATACAGCGAATTGCAATAGTCCAATCGTGAGAGGACTAGCGCGGCCACCACAGGGGGGCGGAAGGCTTCAGGACTCATAGGCATGACCCTCTTAAGGACCCGGATCTGGTGGTGGGTGGACTGGCACACGGCCGTGACCTGGTTAGTCATAGACACAGAGGCGGAAAGGATAACTCCTAAGTTCTTTACTTTACTGACTGGGCCGGGTGGAGGGCCAAGGGAAGGGGGCCAAAAAGCAGAGGTCCATAGTAAGGGATTGGGAGGGCATCCCACCAGCAGTACCTCCGTTTTATCACCATTTAACTTTAGCCAATTCTGATCCACCCAGATCCCGACTGCCTTTAGGCAATCATGGAGTCAGGCTGAGACCTCAGTCTGATCCTGATCCAGACGGATCAGGATTTATGTGTCATCCGCTAATGAGTGACAATTAAGCCCATAAGAAAGGATGAGACAAATCAAGGCCCAGATGTATATATTAAACAGAATCAGCGATAGAGAGGATCCCTGAGGGACACCGCAGGTAAGAGGACAGGAAGAAGAGAGAAAAAGTGGCATAGCGAGGGTCTGTGTATGATCTGAAAGAAAAGAGGTAAACCAGGCAAAAACAGAACTGGATATCCCAATCTGTGAGAGGCGAGAGAGAAGGATGGAGTGGTCCACCGTGTCGAAAGCGGCAGAGAGATCTAACAGAGCCCCAGCTCCGCCTGCATCGACAAGTCTGGACATGTCATCTTGTACAGAGACAAGGACACTTTCCGTACCTCTCCCTGGCCTGAAACCTGCCTGAGCATGATTAAACATTTTGGAGGATTCCAAAAAGGAGGACAAGAGAGGTGTAACCAAGGATTCCAGAAGTTTAGACAGGAAAGGAAGCAAAGAAATAGGGCGAAAGTTAGCAGGAATAGTAGGGTCCAGGGAAGGCTTGTTAAGGAGGGGAATGACCCTCGCGGATTTCAATTCTGGAGGAATGACAGGAATTATTTATTGCCATTGTGATATCAGTCAAGATGTCGGGTGCAATCGTCACCCTAATAGCGGCAGGAATGGCATCCTCCGGAGAGGAAGATTTGATCTTTAAAATGGCTGTCAGAACTTCTGCTTCAGTGAATGAGGAGAAAGAAGACCAACTAGCAAGGGTGTCAGTAGAAAGGGCGGGCACAAAGTTTGGGGTATCAGGGGGAAGTGTCGCAAGGGATTTAGCGATGTTAGCGCGAATAACATACATTTCTGTAGTAAAGGAAGAGGCCAGGTCATTGCACAGTTCTTGGGAGGGCTTAACCATAGAGGTAAGAGTCTCCGAAGAGGCTAACGAGTGCACAATAGAAAAAAGAGTTTTTGGTTTGCATAGAGCGTGTTCGATTTCCTGAGCGAAGAAGGTGGATTTCGCCAGTTTAACGCTGGCCAGATAAGTGGACAGGTTAAGTTTGTATAGGTCTCTAAGTGCAGGATCGTAGCAGATTCGCCATTTACGTTCAGCTTGTCGGAGTTGAAGGCGAGCAGTTTTTAGCTGGTCCGTAAACCAGGGTTGGGAAGGTAATCTGCGACCTTGAATCAGTTTCAGTCGAGCATAAAGGTCAGCAGAGGTAGTCAGAGAATGGGAAAGTGAGGTTAAAAATAATGGCTTCAGCGAAGCACAATTAGAGGCAATATGGGCACTGAGTGCCTTCAGGTCAACTGAGCGCCACGAATGCAGTAGCATCTTAGAAGAATGAGATTTACAAGGGGAAATAATTGGTCAGAAAGAGCATGAGACCAGGTGATGGTCAGACCCTGTGACTGGCTCGATCGGACTAGGGCATAGCAACAAATCTTTAGCAAATACCAGATCTAGGGTAGTGCCATGCGAATGGGTTGGAGCTTGGACCAATTGCTGCAAATGTAAGTCAGAAAGACTGTCAAAGAAAGACGTAATTTAAACCGAGTTAGACATGTTAGAATGCAGGTTGAAATCCCCTAAGATTACCAAATTAGCAAAATGCAAATTCAAGTTTGCTATAAGGTCAGCTAGGCCTTTGCCAAAGGATCCTATCAGACCCGGAGGGCGATAAAGGAGTAAAAGATGAATAGTCCTAGAAGGCGGGATAGTACACCGAATAAAGAGAGCTTCCACACTAAGTGTGTGGGGGCAGGGTAGCTCTGTAACGGTGTACTTCTCATTAAAAATAACTGCAACCCCTCCACCCCATTTAGGGAGCGGATGGTCGTGGTGAATAATGAGATAGGTAGGAGGGATCGCTTGCACTATGGCAGATGCCGAGCTCGGCCTGAGCCAAGTTTCTGTTAAACACAACAGATCCGGTTTCCTGCTGGTAAGCAGGTCCCAGATCTCGCCAGTATGAGCCGGCAGTGATCTGGTGTTTAATAGGCATAAAGTAGGGACATCTAATGTGGGCACCATGTGATCAACATTAGTAATAGGGAGAGGGTCTGTAGTGGAGGTAGAGTGGCTCCAGCCAGCTGGCCAGATTGTAACAACTGGTGCCAGGGAAAGCAAGGAGCATCTATCCAGACCGCCCCACCGTCCCTTCCCGGCACGGACGGGCACAAATGGGCACAGGCGGGCTTGCCTTAAGCGCGCCTTTGGCGAGCTGGTGGCACGCATACTGCGCCCGCCCGCTGCGCGGTCGAGCGATCCTGTACATAAGTGCACGGATCAGAATGAGAGCGAGGCAGGGAGGCAGGGCTCACGGGTGTAGAAAGTAGTCCTAGCCCAGCCAGCCCGGCTCCAACTGCCGGAGTAAATAAAACAGAAATCACCAAGCGCTAGATATGGCTGTCTAAAACAGGCATTCAAGTCTATTCTTCCAAACACTGTACAATTATACAGTTCTGTGTACAAAGGACTTTCCTTCTACTATAAATTTTAAATGCTAAAGCAATCACAATAAAAACTATTAAGTTAGCAATTTGTCAGCTGTCCTCAGAGCGAGCAGCTTACCTTTCATTTGAAAAAATGTTGCCTTTCATTGAACAAATGTACAGATCAACAAGATCCTGAGCATCAGGGTGGCATGGTCATAACAAGATCTTTTTCGCCTCCTGTGTCTCATGGACCATTGCCTCAAGACCCTGTGAGAGACCAATTGGAAAGTCTGCAATTTACGGATGTCATTGGTCACAATGCCAACATCAAGAAAATGAACTTGAAGGGGGATGAAATTCTTGTCTCCACAGAGGGAATGATGACCGCCTCTAGGCCGCAGACACCAAAATCTCATCGGGCCTTTGAAACACTGGCAACACTGGAACAATTGCACGAACAACTCTTACAGACAGAGCTACGTGCGCAAAAAGCTGAGGAGGCAGCAGAACATCTGGATGAACAACTGAGAAATGATTTGAAGAGAGTCCAGGAACTGGAGCGACAAACACCAGCAGAGAGCAAAACTATGCTCCCCAAGATGGTATCAGAAGGGAAACCATTGGTGGAAGAGCCAGAAAGAAATGAACCCTTGAATAACCAGCCCCCAACACCACCTCACTGGAGAAAGCAAATCAAATCTGGAAAAGGAAAGCATTAAATGTTTCAGAAACTATAAAGAAAAACAAGCAATATCCTGAGCATTGCCCTTTCTAGCTGAGCCGCTTCTGGCTCATCAGGCAAGTCTTGTTCTTTCTCAATGTAGGCAAGTTCAATTTAAAAATATCAATATATTGCAGAGGGATCATCTCACTGAGCGGCAACGCATAAAACGTAACATACTGCCTTGCCTCTTGAAAAGGCTGAAGAAGCAAAAGACACTGAAGACATTTACCAGCTGCCACAGAATGGGTGTGAGATATGCACCATCAAACCGTGATTGCAACTATTGAAATTGTCTGCATACAATGAGCAAAGGGAAATTCCTTTGAATTGGCATAGTATGTGTAAACTGGATGCGGTGCAAGCAGTGGCACACCTGCAGTTTCTGAAATACACTTCAAACACAATAGGTAATTGAAATGTGAAATTCTTTTTGTGCCACACCAATCATGGTACAGAGAGGTGCACAATGAATGATTAAATGTGTGCTTGCAATGTGAAAGGAGCACTATTCCCAGGACTGCAACAACAACAACATTGGGGCCATTGGCAGTAGTTTCTACTAAGTTCAGTTTTAACTGTCAGGAAGTAGGCCACATGGTTACCACCTCCTCCACGTTCTATAGGAAGTCCCTTCACCTGCTATACAAACCACCCATTGATGATTAATGGTGTTGACCTTCTGCTGCTCCAGGGGTTACTGACTGATGGAAGAAGCTGGACAGATGAACTTGTGTGTAGGAATAGGCATGTAATCAGTGCTCTGGCCACTGAGTTACATATCCATGTTAAAGTTAGCATTGTTTCTCCTATACTAGTCAAATGTAAGCCCAACAGCACTTTTTATTCAATCTTGTTACACTGAATTGTTAATGGTGGCTGGGCATTTATTTTAGAGTGAGAATGTGCTCTTTGCTCCAGGTGCCAAAACTATGTTTTTTAAAACAAATGAATATGGCAAATTTCTCTACGGTCCGATTATTGACATATTAGCCTGTGTTGATGGGGCAAAGTGCGTGAGGAGAGGCATTTTAAAAAAAGTGTTAACATACTATATAGTATATGGATTGCAATTGATTGTAGTTCATGTTAATAAGCATACATCTATATTTCTAAGGCAACAGCTCCCTGGTGACAACAGGCAAAGCAGGCAGTCTTTACTGTACATGACTGCATTGATCGATCATACCTGTGCCCTTTTATTATATTGTATGATTAGCATTCGACAGCTATGCTCTTTCTTGTATTGCGTGGCCCTTTGTGTCTCGAAACAGTGTGTTAACGTATTGGAGTGATCTCATGAACTCTATGATGCACTGATTATGACATTTGTTTAGTGATAAGGTTCACTCTTGGGTTCACAGGAGGTTCTTGTGATATTGTGGAACCTGCCTGCAAGTCCAAGGGAGTCTGATGTTGATGCTCTGTGATGAAGGATGGGGCCACTTCATGTGGGCTTGCAGTGATAAGGTAAGTACACTGACAGTGCTTTTTTAAGAACACAGTCTTCATGTATAGGGTCAACATTCTACCATTCTTTGTCCATTATGAAGGAATTCCACATCATTGATTTCTCTTGTGGAGTGAAGCAGGTCCAGAGTTCAGTTTGTTCAGGTCTTGATATGAGCATTTGTTTTTGTGGTACAATGTTATTGCTACATCCTGCTTACCTACACTAAAACAAGAATTGAGCACTTAAACTGTTAATTAAGAAATCTTTTGTAACACGCTTAATAACAGAGACCAGTCTCTAATTGAAGTACTGGGATTCGAAGCTGTGTTGCTCTGCGTTGCCTAGCCGTTACCCCTAAGCTATCATCCCGGATCTCTGCCATCATCCGATATCTATGTTAATTGAAGATTGGTAATAGACATGCCTTAAAAGATGGAGCATGATCCCTATATTCAATAATGAAATCCCCTGCACCTGTGGTGTTTTTGGTCATTCACATAATATGATACTCCGCCGTGTGCAACACATGATGACAACAGCATTTCCATCTCATCCTCCTCTTTGCTCCAGTTGAAGAGGGCACATTCCTCACTTGAACTGCCTCCTTTGCCACCTGGCCCCGCTGAAATCTCCTCTGGCGCTACAATAAAATTAAGTACCACACCCAGTTTCACCTGTAGTGAACTGTCCTGTACGAGGTAAATGTCAGCAAATTGCTCTCAATTGCAGGCATGGCCACAGAGTACCATCCACAATGCTACAGTCTCCAATGATAACATTATGATCACTTAATGGTGAAAAGCACCCCACACGTTCACCCCATCACTGGTTCCTAGCTCGTCTTGATGGTCTAGACAAGACAGTGTGCAAAAATAATGTGTTTTTGATTTGGTATCTGTGCTCAAAAACAACACAGGACAATGGGCCTCATTACGAGTTTTCTGGTCCGGGAACTACAGTACCGGTAAGCATGCCAGTACCATAGTTCCCTGACGGGCAAACTACAAGTTGTGCTCGCGGGTGCCTTTCTGCCCACGAGGTCGGGCCTGGCGGGCAGCGTGGAACCCGCGAGCACAGCATGTCAGATGCACCGGCACCGTTATAAACGGTGCCGGTGCATCCGACCTTCCCATTCCCATTGAGCCCCTTGGGGCTCAACTGGGAATGGGGAGTAATGGATTCCGGTCCTTGGCAATGGGGAAATACAGGGTCCGCCAAGGTCAGAATGGCCCTGTACATCCCCATTGCCAGGGGTGGAAAAAATGCAACTTCTGCGGCAGCCGTGCCTGTGTGACAGGCACAGCTACTGCTAGAGTTGTAATGAGGCCCATTTAATGTATGTGATTTACTTTTTCCTCTCCTTTGCCAAATAACATCACTGGTCTATGTGTGAGATTTACTTTCACCTCTAGATGTGCAGAGTAAAATCACACATCAATGTGTGTGTTTCCTCCTTTTTTTTACACCAGAAGTCTATATCCCTTTTGAATACCAGCTTTAAAATGTTTGGGAAGTGCCTACTCTCCAAATTGGAAGAGTGTGTTACAACCAACACAATTCGATCTGCAATCCAACTTTGCTTTAGGCCCAAACTAGGGACAATGGAACAGTGTTTAAATGTGTACATATTAATTGACCACTCCCTGTGCAATAAACAGGAACCAATATATCTAGCGTAAATGGTCCTGAGCATTGGCTTTGATAAAGTAAATTGGAACAAATTGCGGGATGTGTTCAGGTCATATGATTGCCCAGAAGTTATACTTGATACCCTGGATGTCTTGCATGGTTTATAGTCATAATGTCGAAAATAAAATGTCGACAGACAAAAATGTCGAAAAAAAAATGTCAAAAATAATAATGTCGACATCCTATACTTATAATGTAAAAAGTCATTTTTTCGAAAAAAAAGTCGACATTTTTTTTTTTGACATTATGACTATAAACCCTTAAAACTATCAACACCTCACCCAACACCCTCCTGCAACCCCCCCACACCCCCACCATAACCCTCCCACCCCTCATACTCAACACATTCTAATTATATATTTATTTATTTATTTATTTATTCAATAAATAAATAACAAAAAAGAGTATCATTTACTATTGAGGGGGGTCCCCCCAACCCCCCCTCACCCAACACCCTCCCACCCCTCATACTCAACACATTCTAATTATATATTTATTTATTTATTTATTTATTTTTTCAATAAATAAATAACAAAAAAGAGTATCATTTACTATTGGGGGGGGTCCCCCCCAACCCCCCCTCACCCAACACCCCCCTGCCACCCCCCCACAACCCCTCCAACCACCCTCCCACCCCTCATACTCAACACAATCTATTATATATTTATTTATTTATTTATTCTTACAATAAGTACACAATTTCGAAAAAATATCGAAAAATGTCGACATTTTTGTTTGTCGACATTATTGTTTTTCGACATTTATTTGTCGACATTTTGACTGTCAACATTTTGACTGTCGACATTATGACTGCACACCGTCTTGCATAGGGATAATGAGGCCTGTATCCGTTCTGGCAGCTAGGAACATTGCACAGTTTGGTTTCCAATATAATCAGTGGTTAGGCAGGGGTGTGTTTTGCCACCCCTTCTCTTCTCACTGTATATCAACAAGCTCTTGGAGAATTTACTGGAGTGTAACACTGATGTACCAACACTGGGAAACACGTTGATTGCAGCACTAATTTATGCTGATGATACAGTACTTATTGCACAGACCCATAGAGCATTGCAGATTGTGGTAAGCACATTTTCCACCTATGTGAGATATTTGGACCTGCACAATAACACTACCAAATCATCAGAAATAGTATTTTTAGGAAAGAAAAGAGTGTGTAAATTCCCAAAAATATGGTGTGATGGGTTACTGATCCCAAGAGTGACCCAATTTGATTATCTCGGGGTGCGATTCCATGAAAGATGAAATGGACATGCACATGTACAGACACAGGTCCCAGTGATGAAACAAACGTTGGGAAGCATTTACAAATTCATGAAGCAGCACAAGCAGCAACCGCTTTGTATTGTGGTAAAAATCAATAATGCCTGCAATCAAATATGATGCTGCGATCAGGGGGTATGTAGATTATGGAGGGTTGCAAAAAGAGGAAAATCGCTCTGTGAAATCTCTGTTGAGCTTACCTTTGTCAGTGCCAAATTTTGCTTCAAATAATGAGATAGGCTTGGTCTTTTAGAAGAACAACTGCCCTTGGAGCCTTGCAGGTTATGGTTGCGTGTATAGTCTAACCGAAAGGATGGGCTTACATAGAAATTGTTAAAGGATTTAATGAGAAAAAGGGTGTTAATAAAATTGGATGACTAGAAAATGTAAAGAAATGCTTGGGAAAGTGAATGCTAGAAGAATGACTATCGAACCTTTACTATTGGAAAATTGTAGTTGCCTTCTCTGAGTGAGAAAATGAGGCAAGAGAGACACGGGAGCTATTGAAAACAACAAATAGAGAACTGATGAGAATATCATCAAATAACACAAAGGAATATCTTGTCTGGTCAAACTGGAAGTACCAAAGAGCACCTAATACAAGGGTGTGATTTGGGTGCTTAGAGTTGGGTGAGATTCAAAGCCGGAAATCAGGATGGGAATTTGAATCCAAATGCCCCATGTGTCAAGCTGGGCTTGAGGATGTAGTACATTTCTTATTCTTTTGTCCAGCATATTGTGACCTAAAGAAAAAGTACTTGCTACGCTCTTTATAGGGAGAGGTTTTACCCATCAGGGGCCAGTACTTTACTATTTGTTGAATGCAGCCCTGCCAGCCATAGCCTGGAATGTTTCCCTCTATATAAGAGAAGCCTGGCGAACACAAGAAAGGGGACAAAGTCTAAATACAATTGTAAGAAGTAATGATGAAACTAGTTGAGCGGATTTTAAACACCTTATGATTGTCAATGTGCTCAAATGAATTGTTGTTTTTACCTTTTGAGGTTGGGGAAAAATTGTGACACGATTTTAGTTAGCTCTTCTCTTTTAACTGGTATGAAAGTGGGCTATGTAAGTGATATTGTATTGAATGAATTATTGTTTTATGTCCTCATTTTTATAATAGTTTGTGTCTAATGGTTGTGTATGATGTATCTTTTATGGATTTTTCATTGAATCCGAAATCAAGAATTTTACTTACTTACTTAATAAAATGACAATAGTTTTCAGTGTCTGCCTTACGTAGACACAAGGAAAACTTGGTCAGAACTGATTTGTTCGAAGCTTGAACAACATCTCAGATGTTTGAGCCAATCAAAACCAACACTAGCTGTCATTATAATGTAAGGGGGGCTACATGGAGAAGCCTCCTCCTACTTCTTGGGAATAGTCTCTCTGTGCAACCAGGCAAACTAGGGCACATTTTAAGAGAGGTCAAATGAGTTCAAATGTGCACTTAGATTTTGGTCAATTGCTATTCTTTAGATGTGGAGGAAATGCATTTGTTTACTGTGAAGTGGTATAGAGATAGAGAACAAAAATATGAGATGTGTCTGCTTAATGGCTGAATATGTGTGTGGGCTTCCGGGTAAATTTCAAAATGCTGTTTGAGGTCCCTCTTGTCTGCAGCTTAAAAACCAGTCTGAAGCACCTGCGGGGTGCATAGATCATTATGGAGATATGTGCATACCAGCAGCCTCTCCTTGCAGTTTAATTCTGTGGCATAATCCTAGAGGAAGTCATAGAAGGAGTGTGTGAATAACTGCAGATAATCATGGAACAGGTTTACTGTCTTCTGCATAGCAGAACAAAGAAAGGTAGTTGGTGGGGAGCTAAAACACCTAAATAACCACATACCAACATGCGTTTTATGTTTTTTTTTATCAGTACGATGCTAATGTACGCCAAACCCGGAGTAATGAGGCAATGAGGTTATACAAAATAGCACACTGATGGATACTGTAGGTCCAGAGCAAGTGAACAGCCTATGCACATTAGCTACAGCAGTATCTAGGGTGCTTGATAAACAACACACATTTAATGCACTGAATAAATGAAGTATTTCTCTGTATGATAACACTGTAAATATGGGGTCAGCAGCTAAGGGCCCCACTGATGATTGAGGCACCAGTCAACCAAAAATAATGAGGGGTCCTGCTGCCACCTCTGCTGCTGGGTGGGGATAACATGAGTCTGATCAGGTCAAACCCTTTGCACAACTATCCGGTCTGATTTAACAACATATGTGAAGGGAAAAACACACTGAAAAGCTAACATGTACACGTGGGTTAGACATGAATGTACTCATTTAGTGTTTTAGGTTGATGGATCTTTATTCACGTGACAAAGAGGGAATATGCATTCTTTACCATAAAGCCTAACTCATTTTGCTATACTAATATATTGCAGATGCAAAAGGCAATGGCATAGAGACTGTCAAGGATAATGGTCTACTTCAATTGATCTGTTTTATGCTGCAAGGCAGGAAGTGTCACAGCCTTTGTACAGCATTCCGGAGCAGGAGGTGTCACTTGTCTACACAATAACTTTGTAACCATACTATACCTGGGTCTTATCCTTTCTTTTCCCAACCTGCATTTCAACACTGCCCCTCTTTAGCTATGACTGGAGTAAGAATAATTTGTCAGCTGTTGAAGTATATATCACAAAAAGGTACATGAGATGTCCACTCTCCCCATTGCTGTTCGTACTTGCAATGGAACCTTTATCTGCGAAGATTAGAAGGGATCCCATGATTTGAGGAGTCCAAATTGGAGAGGCTTCACAAAAGGTATGGCTATATGCCGATGACATGTTGCTAGTAGTAAATGGTGTGGGCAGGTCAGTTCCTGCGGCGATGAGACAAATTGACATCCTCCATGATTACTCAGGATACAAAATAAACTGGATAAAATCAGAGGCAATGGCAGCATCAGAGGCATGTAACAGTCAACAGCTGAGTAGTTATGGTTTAGGTGGTGCTGGGAGAGAATGTGATACCTGGGCATTTGGCTGACAAACGATGTGAATTGCATGAAGGAGGTAAATTTGTAAAGTATGATTGAGAATCTAAAGCAAGACCTGGATAGATGGTCTGATTTGGGGCTGAGTCTGTGGGGGAGAGTAAACTCAATTAAGATGACTACTGCTCCACGTGTAAATTACATCTTAAGTATGGTCAGCCTGTCGGCAAGGAAAAAAGAAATAAACAAATAGAGAGTATGATACAGTCTTTTTTGTGGGATGGAAGACAACCCACTTGAAGTTATGGAAGCTGCAGCTATCATGTGAGAAAGGGGGATTGGGAGTGCCAAACTTTCCAAATTATCATCTTGCATTCTCTGCAAGACATCTACTTCCTTTCATCGAGGATTGGACGGATGTGTGGACCCAAACAGAGACAAGTAGATGTACACCACTATCACTGAGGGCACTCTTGACTTCTGAATATGCAAGTGGGTGCAAATCAGACCCACCAACCAAGTTCCTAAGAGAGTGCTGGCAGTCTTGTGAAGTTGACCAAGGAAGATATCTTCTGTTACAAAAAAATCATCATTGTGGTTGAACCCAGAGATCACATTGGAAGGCAAAATGCTGTTCTGACCAAATTGGTTCCTGTGTGGTGTCCAGTGGCTTGGCAACCTAGTTAGTAATAAAAAATGTATCATATTTAGTAGCCTAAAAGAGGAAAGGAGTTTAGAGGATTGCACATATGCAGAATACTGGATTACAAAGAGGGCAGGTGGTGAAAGGGTTCCTGAAGAGAGCAGAGACTTTGCAGACTGGTTGAAGGAATTCAAACTGAAGGGTTTATAAACACTTAGTGAAGTACAAGGCAGTTAATAAAAATCTACTTGAAAAATAGTCGGAGGCAGTTGATCTGAAATGAATGTGTGTAGATGGGATGGGTTAGGCCAAAATGACCGAGGTTAAAAGATCTGAGCACCAAAGGTCTGTCATCTATTTGTTGATATAGATATATGTGGGGGGGATAAAGGTAATATAAAATGTATAGGTATAAGCTAGGGGGCTTGTGGGGCGTCTCCCCCCACATATACATATATGTGAACAAATGGGGAAAAAAGAAAATAAAATCAGACTTTTGGTGGTCGGATTTTTTAACTCGGTCATTTCACGTGGATCCAGATGGGACAATGTATGCAGGAATGTGAATATGCCATCATTAAACCTTGGAGAAAGGTCAAAACAGATAACATTTTGAAGAGAATATACTCTGCTTAAACTCTTTGAAAGGGGTTTGCTAGAATCAGAGGCATCTTGGAGATGTAAACACAGAGTGGGCACACTTGAACATATGTTGTGGGAGTGCAGCAGGCTGAGGATATTCTGGAATTAAATCACAGCTACTATGAACAAAGTTTTGATGCTAGATATCAATTATGATTTTATGACCATTGTATTGGCGGAGGAGGATTTAACACCAGATTTGTCATACCTGAAAAGGAGTTGGTTCTTCAGGGTGTCATTGTCTGCTAAGAAAATTGTACTACGAGTGTGGAAAGGTGAACTAGTGCCTTCTCCCTCTGCGTGGTTAGTGGATTTGCATTGAATGTCTTTAATAGAAAGGGTGATTATGAACAGGAATAAGAAAATCAACATTTAGGAAGGGATTTGGGGGAGGGTATTGGAAATGTAAATGTTGAAATGTTAACTATACATGTGGTTGTGCTTCTACAACAAAGGTCTTGAAGGTTAAAGGAAGTGACATACAGGAATAAGTGATCAACCTTCATTAAGGATTTTGGGGGTTTTGATTATTGAAATTGAATGTAGTTGTACTGTTCACTATACCTGTGAGGGAGGGGGAGGAGGTTTCATAAGTATTTGTAAAATGTTTTTACATGTCATTTGGTGTATGTTTTTCTCAATAAATATGTGAACACAAAAAAGAAACGTAAACCTTAGTCTAGAAAAATGATGACCGAATTAAATGACAAACTAATGCTGCGAAGAAATGCTGGATCACATGCGTTTCCAAAGAAGCAATCACATCCTGTCAGTCGACACAAATCAAAGTCAACATGCAAGTGCACGGATTCTGCAATAGACTGCCTCGAATGTTTGTTAATGGAGGAGAGGATTCACGAGCCTGCCATCCTTTCCGTCAACATTTAATCATTCAATACACAAACAGAGCTGTTCCTCTGTGAGTAGGACTTCAAAGGAAAGTTCATCTGCTACCAGAACACTTCGATTTTGATCATCAGAATGTATGAGAAAATTCTGATTGGGCAGCTGTATTGTGGAGTACATATGTGCTCTATGGTTTGAAAATCACTGTTGGGGTGTTTTTCAAGTAAAGTGTGATCAACACATAGGCCTATACAACTGCCAGTGATTTAACCAATCTGATTACTGATTATTTAAACGTCAGTATACTCCTAGCTTCGGTAGTTTATTGAGCGGGGGCCTTATTCATAAAAGAGTGCCCCCTATGCAAACAGCACACTTTGCCTCTGTCCAACAAGGCACAACGTTTAGTACTACAGATGAGGTACCAAAGACATTGTGTAATACAGAAAGAGTATCTGCCCCATGCAAAGAAGGGACACTGATTGCCTGGGAGCATTGTTTGTATATGTGGTGGGTGTGTGTGTGTGTGTGTGTGTGTGCGTGTGTGTGTGTGTGTGTGAGTGTGTGTCAGCAGGTAGGTTGTATATACAGATACACACCCCTTAGAAAGAATACACGAGAGTCCCATTCAAGCTGTGGTGGTAACCACCTCCAGGGTTATGTTATGGTATGCTAAATTGACTTATACCGCTTACAGTTGCCATTTGCATTGTCTCCAGGCACTCATGTGGCTCTGTAAGGAAGTGGGTTGGGTAGGTTAGTGAGAGAAAAGTGGATAGGATAGAGGTTGTGCTCTTCTGTTGGTGCTTGAAGAACAAGGAGAAGCTAGCATCTGTGTGTGTTGGCTATTCTATGTGTGTTCGGAATATGTACGCACTGGGGTGATCTTGTCCGTAAGGATAACGTTGTGTAACCAGGTTATTTGTTTGCAGCAGTTGGTTCTTATGGCGGATGTGTGGGTTGTGTGTCTGTGTGAGGTGGGGCATGTTAGTTTCTGTGAGGTATGTCTGGTTTATGCTGTAGAGTAACGAGGACGAAGGACCGTTAGTGGTTAGTACATCATGTTTGCTTTATTGTTGGTTCCAGAATTCATTCTGTCATTTGATTGTATCGGGCACCCAGTGATAATGCTGGCAGTTCCCATTTTATGCTAATCCTGGTGAGTTGAATAGACAGTGTTTCAGTTGTTTTCTGAAGGTGAGATGGTCTTCTGTCATTCTTATCGCCTTCGGGATTGAGTTCATGTGTTTCTCCAAATTTCCTTTTTTCATAAAGTTTCATTTCGATTTGGAGGTATTGCTTGATCTTAGGTTTTTTCCTTGTTGGTAGAGGATTATCTTGGCTTGGAGGAATGCAGCTCCTTGTCTGTGTAGTGATTTGTGGGTGATGCAGAGGGCTTTGAGGTTAATGCGTGTTTTTACTGGCAGCCAGTGTAGGCTTCTCCGAGCTGGTGTGTTGTGGTTTCTTCTCTTTAGTGTCAGGATTTTTCTTACTGTAGAATTTTGGATGCATTGGAATATTTCAGTGAGCTATTCTGGCATTCCAATGTAGAGGCTGTTCATGATAATACTAAGGAGATGATTATGAGGGTTCTCTGTGGGAAGAAGAGGTATTGGTGGTTCCCTTTAATTAGTCACAGGAGGTATACGCATTTCTTTGCTATAGAGTTGACTTGTGGGTCTAGTAAGAGTCTGTTGTCCATGGGTATTCACAGATTTTATATCACAGCAGATGCTTCTGGCTGGGTTTCCATGCCTGGTGGCCAGTTCAGTTGTGTGTCTGTTGTGTTATCCTCTGGGGGTAAGATCATGATTTTTGCTTTGGTCGGGTTTAGCTTGAGGTTGTTGGTTATCATCAAGCTGTATATGTCAGTGAGGCATTTCTTGAGGGTGTTGTTTGGGTCTTGGGTTGAGGCTATTTTGATGATGATTTGGGTATCATCTCCATAGTTGTAGGCGGTCAGTCATGCATTTACAGCTTACACAAATTTCCATGTGTGCACATATCAAAGAAGCAATCCACTATAACCCTCAAAAAGATAAGTCAATCTGAATTTGCTACATTGCTCCCACATGTTGTGTGGGTGCTCTGGAGAACATGTAATTGAAGAGTGCAATGCACAAAGGCCCAGACTATGCCTGGTGCAGCCTGTCTGCACTGTACCAAATGAATCCATGGTGTTTCATAATGCAGCCCCTGGTTGGTTGGGCCTGTGTGAAAATCACTATTCGTTAAAAAGCTGCATTCATGTGTTTATCATCAATATACCATTGTGTAAGAAAAACGTGATACAGGACTAAGGAAACATGTAGTCTGTGGGCTCCTACACATGTCAATGAGAGTGAGCGGAAAAAAGGGTTCCCCCAATAGAATTCTGCAGTTATACACACCCAGTTGCAAAACGTAGAGGAGAACAGACTATTTTATTTCCTTGCCTATGTTTTGATGGCTAACGAGTAGTCAAAGGACTGCTAGTAAGGTAAAGAGGGAGGTGCTAAGTGAATATGAGCAAAGTTTAAAGAAATGAAATGACAACTTCAATTCCATGCTAAATATTGTCAATGAAAGATATGGTTTTGCCAATTGTGAATAGAAGGGACATTGGCAATTACTTGCACATTTGTGGATGCATATATGAACATATCAGAGGCCAGTTTACGATAAAATGCAACAGTGAGACAACAGTGAGCAACAGTGAGACAACAGTGAGCAACAGTGAGACAACAGTGAGACAACAGGAAACATGATTTGGATAAAGGGTGACTAATCCTTACTGGGACTGATAGCATTACCAAGAGACTGCAACACCGACTAAGATGTGTAAAGGAAAAGTTTAAGCAAGAAGGAACCAGGGAAAAGTGTTAGAAGTCAGTAAGGAAAAGAACAGTGGTTTGAGTTTCACAACACTTGAGTTCAAAGGAGGGGGAGAGTACAAATGAGTGTACACATGCATTATAGGTGAAAATAGTACTATTTTGAAGAATTCTGCCTTGATGGTCTAGGATTAAAAGTGTATTGTACCTGTGCCAAATGGGGCATTTTGTTAATTGTTGCATACATTTTCACTTGAAGGGAGTCTGAGAAGAAACAAGTGTGTGAGAGGATAAATGAGATGTAGCTATGCCAATAAGTCAAGCAGTGTCAGAATGTCCAATTGTATTAAACACTAGTGTTAATATGCACCTCTGGAGATATTGAGCACACTCTGGAAATGATTACACGTTGCTGAACATGAATATGTGGAAGTGGTGGCTTAAGGAATGTGTGGGAACAACTAATAGTTTGATACAGACTTTAGGTTCACAGGTAGACATGGATGTGGGTGTGTACTCATGCCCAGAAAGCAATGCAATTGACTGAGACCAACAGAATGAATACAACTGGGATTCATTATGAACCCAATTGTTCGCAATCACGTTTTGTTGACAAATTCAGTGAGGGCAATTGTGCCGATAAAGATGCATTTTTCAAGTATTTTCAGGAAAGCTTGGATGTCTCATATGCTTTTCACCAGAAGACAAATCAAAAATCAAAAAAGAATACCATAGTAGTGCCTACTACAGCAGTTTAGTAGTGCCTACTACGGCAGTCTCCAGGATTCAGCAGTACAAATGTTTAAACATCAAGTAGCGCCCAGAAAATTATGATATTATGATAAAACGCAGACAGGTTACGTAATAAATAATGTGATGAGAAAGAGTTTCTTTAAATCTGAATCCAAGGTCTATCAAAAGAACAGTTGAAGACCAAAGAGATGTTTTTAAAATAGGCACTAATCAGTAAGATGCTTGAAGCAGGGCACGGCACACCAGGATGAAGTTTAAGATAAGTTTAATGTTAATTATCCTGCAGCGCAGCCTCTATCAACCAGCAACAGCAGGTCTTCCCAACCAAATGACAACCCCTACATTCCACATTCTAATGATGACCACACAGGGTCCTGAATGGAATGTGTAACAGCTACCACCCCCGCCCCCAATTTCCTTGAACATAATAACAGGTGATAACATACTTAACAATAAGTAAAACACTGATAGAACTATACAACATTTAAAAATAGCATATTAACCCTAATAACCTACGCAACTAGTAGTTATGCGGAGAGACATGACACAGAAACAGAATAAAACATCCTGATGCTTGACCATACATCACCTAATATAATCCTTCAGCCATACTGGTTCTCTTCTTCTTACCGAACTGCCACCTACACAATCACTGCCAGAGCCCACTCCACCAACCTCACCAAGTGGACTGTTAACCCCAGTCCCTACTACTCCACAATCACCTCGAAACACATCCTCCAACCGCGCAAACCTACCCCATGCACATCTCTATCATCCACATCTTCCACCACCACCACTCTATCAAGATTCCAAATGGACCCATCACCCTCCCTAACAGCATTGCCCAAAACCTCAAGGAGCCTTCTGGGCTCTGAAAATGTCGACCTTCCTTTCGCCGTATGCACTCCCTTCTATACATGCACCCATGACCCAACCGTCACCCCAACACTCGCCTTTGTTGTACGACACAATTTTGCATCATAATAACTCTTGTTTCTCCTTTTTGCTTCACTCATCCTTTCCCTCAACCTATTATGAAAATCTACATTTTTAGTCCTTGTCACATCACCACCCTTAGTCATTGTATTCTCCCATGCAGGATTAAGAACTGCCTTGGCCTCTCTACAGCACATAATCCTAAATGGTGACAGTTGTGTGACCCTATTAGGAGATACCCGTACATTCCATAAGAATCTCTGAACTGCCTCTTTCACCTCTATGCCATTTCTAACTGCATGTCGAATCACTCTCACCAACACCCTGTTAAAACGGTCAAAAGCCCCGTTAGACTGGGGCCTGCCTATACAAGGACGTGAACTTCCATTTAAAACCCCTCGTCCTAGTATACTCTGCCATCTCCACACTTTTAAATTGGGTAGCATTATCACTCCACATTTCCACAGGGAAACCCTCTCTCCTGAATGCCTGTTCCAGCAACTTAATTATCACACCACTAGAAATTTGTTTGACCCACTTCACATCCGGCCACCTCGAGAAATGATCTACCAGAACAATCAAAAACCTATTCTCCTTCCCAAACATTTAATATGGACCCAGGATATCAATAGCCACCCATGACTACGCTCCCTCAGGCAGCTGCGGCGGCAATAATTCTTGTCTGTGAGTCTTCAATGCCTTATCTCAGTTGCGACATGTGCCACACACCCTAATCACCCACTCCACCATCACATCCATTGCTGGCAACCAATACCTCTCCCTCAACTTCCTCTTGGTGCATATCACGCCAGAATGTACTTCTTGAGCTGTGTTGATAAGAATCGCTCTAAAACACATAGGTACCACCAATAACCCTCCCCACAACAACACATCATCTTCCTACGTCAACTGGTCCTTAATTTCCCAGTATGCCTTCACATCATCAGAGAAATCTTTATGGTCCGGCCAACTCTGTTTCATCCACAACGTGAGCTTACCAAGCACAGTATCAATGGCTAAACCATTCTGCCACTCCCCTTTCTTAATCACCTCATATTCATCTGCAAAAACCACCTCATGGAACACCACCATAAGTTCCTCCTCCCACTGCACATCCTTCAACTTCTCTGCTCCTTCCAAAGGCGCCCTTGCCAGAAAATCTGCTACTCTATTCAAAACACCTGGTACATGTTCTATCTTAAAATCATATTCCTGTATTCTCAAGCACCTGGTGCCCTCATCATTCCTTTGACTGAAAGCACCTCCACCAACGGCTTATGGTCCATTCTCACCAAAACCCATTTGCCCCACACATAGTTTCTGAAATGTTCAATTCCCCACACACATGCCAGCAACTCCCTCTCAATCACAGAATACCTACTCTCAGACTCCTTGACATGACAAAATGCCCCTTCTCTCCCAACTCCTTGAGAAAGGACTGCTCCTAACCGCTTCACACTGGCATCCACTGTAATAGTGCACCCACCGTCCACTTTGAACCCTCCTAAATTCTGTGCATCACAAATTTCATCTTTTATTACCTCCAATGCCCTCTGACACTCCTCATTCCAAACAAATTCCACACCTTTCCTCAAAACTTTGGGAATAGGCTCTGATACAAGAGCAACATTCTTAACAAACTGTTGTAAAATACAGCAAGACCTAAAAATCCCCTCGCTTCATCCTTATGCTTAAGTACAGGCGCTTCTCTTACCGTCCGCATAGCACCCGCTTTGCATGCGTAGGTTCGTATCCCATCCTCATCACCAAACTGAAGTAGGGAACGGCATGACAGGTTAAAGTTTAAGGTACGTTTAATGTTAATAACCCCGCAGCACAGCCTCCATCAACCAGCAACAGGATGTCCTCCCCACCAACTGACAACCCCCACATTCCAAATTCTAATGATGACCTCACAGGGTCCTGAATGCAACGTGTAGTAGCAACCACATTGGCGAATAGAGAGACATATGAACAGAAATAGTCTTTTCTATAAGGAAGCACTTACTGGCTAATTGACAACATTATTTTCCTGAAGTGGTTGCTATTTTTCAGGAGACAATAGTATGTTTGCAGGAATCAAGGAATCTGGAGAATGAAGAGACAAACATATAAAAGAAAAAGAGATTAGCTATCATTTATTTTATAAAAAAGAATGTTACCATTTTCACAAATGAAGGTCTAAATTAGCTTTCATATCAAGAAAAAGCAATAACACCTGTAATATGCATTCACTGCAAACAAGAGTAATAATTGACAGGTGAATAATGTAGAGACATAATTCAATCAATCTTAAAATCTCACATTACTGTCTATGATCTCCCTCAGGCCAACAAACTACGTTAATCAATTGGTCCTTCGAGATATTCCCATTACATTTATCACCCATAGTGTAAACTACAACTGAACATTTTAGCCAAGAGTGACCTTCTAGAGGTCTGTGGCTTGTGCTAGGCATGCAACACCTATGGCCGTCAATCAGGTTGCTTAAAACCGAGGGCGAATCTCCTGGTCCAAGGCCCAATTTTGAGCAAACTTTCTGCTGCTTGAGCCACCCACCATCTTCTCTCCCTCCCCTCACTGCTTCCCTTATACATTACTGCCCCCTGCCCTTAGCCTCCCCAGACCACATTCACCTGCCCTTCTCTGGGGGTGCTGCCACGTCTCTCTGAGCCTCACCACCCACTTTGGCCACAATTGAAATGGATAATGGGCTCCACATTGAGCCTGGCATTATGGTTCAATGGCTGCCAACATTGGAGAGGAATTTCTTTCTCTCCCTCATGCATAACACTCATAGGGTGGCCCATTATTTGATAGAAATAATTGCTATCAGCGTCTTCGTTAGCAAACCAAGTGTGCTAATAGCAATAATCATCCATACAAAGGACAGTAATGGGTTGCACTTGCCGGGGGACCTCTGTAAAGTCTTTTTGTACACTTAGTCCGATTAGCTCAGGTGCGGGTGATTACTACTTGGTACAACCCAGAGAATGGGTGAATATTGCTTACCGAAAATGTGTGATACTTGCATAATGTGCAGAAGATATGAAGCAAGCTGGTGCAGAGGAAAATAAAATGGATCAACTATGAGAAGGGCAGGCTAGTCAAATAGAGTGGAAGAGATATGAAATCGATGATGCATTATACCACAAAGAAAAAACAGTTGAGGAAAAAAATGGAAAGAAATAAGAATGATAATGATGACAGGTTGAGAATGTATGACAAGTTAAAGAATGATTAGTACTTTGGAGTAGAACAACAATGGCGGTATTCCCATTGAAGTTGCAATAATAAAGCGTGCCCAGGATATTTAGAGAGAGCAAGCGGGGAGGGGTTTGTCAGGAGTTTAGAGAGAGAGAGTGTGTGTGCGTGTGGTGTGTGTGTGTGTGTGTGTGTGTGTGTGTGTGTGTGTGTGTGTGTGTGTGGTGTGTGTGTGTGTGTGTGTGTGTGTGTGTGTGTGTGTTGTGTATGTGGGTGCTTGTGTGTTAAAGTGGGTAATATAATCACTATTAGGTATGCAGTCCTTTGCCCATAATCTCTTGGTTTTGGGCAAAACTGTTGGTTGCATTTTCTCCAGCCACAGAGTTCTAGCCCTGTCCCATGCTGCACACAAGTGATCTCCAGGGGTGACAGGCCCTTCCTCAGTTGCCCAGAGGACAGAGAGAATGGAAAACAGGTAAGTGTGTGGAGGTGTGTTTGTGTTTTGGGAGGCAGTGTTTGAGAGTCTGTATGGGTGATTTGATGATGGCGTGGTGTGATGTGTATGTATGTTTGTGATTCTGTGTTGTTTTTTAAAAACCTTTTTCTATTATTAACATTTCTGTAATGCCCAGACACAGGGGTATTACAGCGTTTGGTACAGTACATAGGCACGAAAGTGTACATTAGCAACAGACATTGTACAATTTACCAATAGATTCTGGTGTTACTCATATTTATCAAAGCACCAGGTTTTTACTAGCCTTTTGCAGGTAGTGTAGGATTGCTCTTTTCTGATGGGTTCGGAAAACGAATTCCAGAGAAACGGAGCCCTGACGCAGAAACTGACACGGCTGGCTCTTTTGTTCTTGAAGCAGGTGGTAACAAACAAAATGCAGCGGGATCTTAGCACAGGTACAGGGATTTTTTAAGTGCCTCCTTATAGAAATATTGGTGCGTGATAGCCAAAGTTGTAAAATTCCACACAGCTCTTAATAGGGAGCCAATGAGTATCGAGTCTGGTTGCTGTGATGTGGTCCAAACATTTTAGGCCGAGGGCAGTGCCAGGTGCTTTATTTCGCTGTAGTTGAAGTTTGGAAATTTTGGCAGCAGAGTTGTCAATTAGTAAGATGTTACAGTAATCTCGTTTTGTAAGAATAATTGCTCATGCAAATGTGAGGCATCTGTTTGGTGAGAGGAATTGCCTACTCAATCGGATGAAGCTGGAAGTACAGGCAGTAGCTGATGCTAGGGCATTAATTGCCTGGTCATGGATAGGTCCGCTTGGAGGTGGACCCCCAAAGTGTTAATATGTTTCAGGTTAGGGATGGTTGTGCCATAAATGTAGAAGGAGGAGAAAGAAGCATCCGAGTGTTTGAGCCAATATGGGGAACCAACAATGAGGAGCTCAGATTTATCATTGGTTAAGCACAAATTGTGAGTTGCCATCCAGTTCTGGGTTGTACTCTACACTGTGTTGATTGTGGCGGCGTCTCGGGCATGATCGCCAGTAATAGGGATGAGTGTTTGGGTATCATCCTTAATGTTAGTGTGGATGATCTCCTGTGAGTCGAGGAGATCGAATACAGGGTTTGTTTATGTGTTGTAAAGTGTGGGTGAAAGGCAAGAGACTTGCAGGACACTTAGTGGTGCAATGAGGGGTTGGGCAGCTGCTTCGCCAATGAATACTCTTGTGGTGTGAACACTGAGGAAATATTTGATCCATGAGGTGGCTTCAGGTGAGAAATGGAGGTGTTGGCTGAGGTGATGGCAGAGGATGTTTTCATCAACTAGGTTATTCACAGCGGAGAGATCTAGTAGGAGGGGGATGGCTAGGTTGCCTGAGTCACGGATCCTATCCATTTGGATTTTCAAATCCAGCAGGTCAGTTTCCATGCTGTGCTTAGGGTGGAAGCCAGATTTCAGGCAGGTGGTTTTGCTTCAGGAACTGATGGACTTCAGCATGGGCCAGGCGATTCAAGAATATTGATTAGGAAAGAGACTGTGGTGATAGGGCAGTAGTTGGTGGGGTGAAGGGGTCTTGAGAGTTTTTTTAGGAGCAGTGGGATCCAGGCAGACTTTACTTTCAAGGGTACAGTGCTGGTCAGAAAGGTGGCGCTGGCAAACTCAACAGTTATGGGCGCTAACATGGGTGCACATAGCTTCACTAGGTGGAAAGGGCAACAGTCCCCTTTGCAATGTGAAGGTTTTAGTGAAGGGATAGTGGCAAGCACTTGCTCTTCATTAACTTGGCACAACACAAAAGGAGGGCTGATGAGGAAAGGTCCCCACTTGGTGGACAAAGGCATTAGGCATCAGGCTTTGGTTGCAAGCAAGACCATTTTAGCATTGATTTTGATAAACTGTGTCTCAGTTTTATGTGATAGAGCATCTTGTATCGTGGTACGCCAGGCTCTATCTGAGTGAGTACCAGCAATAGGGCGCATTGGGGGTTTCAATCTCTCTAAGGATGGAAAATAATGATTTAGTGTTGGAGTCTGCATTGTATGTTCTGACATTGTAGCAGATTTGAGGGTGACTACTGCTTTCTTGTATGAGTGAGCAGCTGTGGCAAGGACAGTACAGTTGCTTGGGGAGGGGTGCTTTTTATACATTGGTGTTCAAGGGATCTTTTGTTCCGTTGTAAAATGACAAGTTCCTCTGAAAACCAGGTGTTATTTGGTTTGTGGGGTTTGGGAATTTTAGTTTTAATCAGTGCATGCAAGTCGTCAAGCCTCTGGAGCAGGAATCGATTCGCCAGGTCATGAGGAGAGTTGTTCTGGGCCTGGTAGCTAGAACTAAGCAGGAGTGAGGGCTGCAGAGCTGTGTCTGTTTGGGAGTGGTGGGGCAATGTTTGTGGTTGAGAGGGAGGGCATGGCAAGAAGAATTGGGACCCATAAGAATAAATTCCCATCAATGCGGGAGAAAGGTGGAGGTGGGAGACAGAGAAGGTGTGGGGGAGCAGTTCCAAGGGGTGGGTTCAGCTGAAAAACCCCTGAAATTGGTCTTTCCCGCACATTGATGGCAACTCCAAAACAGCTTAATAAAAGCAGTCTTTTTTGGATACAGTCTTCAACATATAGGAATTTCGACATAGGACCCAAAAGTAACCTACATAGAAAAGGCAGTAGAGGATAGACACAGCTCTCTAGCCATGTTAAGCTATGAAGCTGATAAAGAACTTAAATGGATCTGTACTAATTCCGTGTGGAAGAGTTGAGGTAGACCAATGTGGTGGTTCTTATGTAAATAGGTTTTATGGACTATAGACTGGGGTCTGTTAGATTGACCTTTCTTTTGAAATAGATCAATATAAACAGCCTAAGGACAGTTTACTGTGTAAGGCATCTTAATAATAGGCGTTTGTATCAGAGGGAATCAGAGCAAGGAGACACGTTTTGGAGGATTCTGTCAACCCAGGGGACAGCTATTGCTGGTAACAAAGCCATACTTGCTATACTTGACCAGGTTACATCAGACACACACCTGACATTGACTGTCCCCAAAACATCACCATAAAAAGAAACTAGGAATACACAATTAAGAAAAAGGTATGACTCTGCAAATATGGAGGATATGATTTGTTTTGTAAGGGGCCAACAGTCATCATCTAAATTTGCAAAGCTAGACCTACTGATTTTGCTAAAGCTTGCTACATTAGATTGGTCATTTAAGATAATTCCCCATGCTCCACTTCATGACTGCCATGTTGCAAGTTACCTGTGTTCTCTGCAGCCTTATTTATTTTGAAAGTGGTTTGACCGTCACTTACCATGCATGCTACTGAAATCAGTTAAGCCCACTTTGCATGCACACAAAGCACTGGTGGTTAGATTGAACACTGCTGCTTTCTTAATGTAAATCATAATGTATCATTATATTTCCACAGAGGATGGTTTTCAAAGAGTTGAATGGAGACAGTTGAGTTGATGGGCAATAGTTTGACGATAAACACAATCACCCTACGTTTGATGTCCTTCAGAAATAGCACTATTTATAGAAATGTGCAAAAAAGCTTGTTTAGTACAATGCACTGAAATTAAACACAAACAATTAGCAACCTGGGCAGATGCAGCAGCCAATCAGGTTTCTAAAAACCCAGGTTGAAGTTCTAATTTTCTGAGTAAGCTTCCCTCTGCATGCACCAACCACATTCTCACACACTCCTCCACTGGACTGCTTCTTCTTGTTCCCTATTTTGCCTTCTCTCACCCTCTCCAGCCCATACCCACCTTGACATATTCTAATGAGTTATTGGATCTCACTGCCTGACCACCACTAGTCCTGGCCACAATTATAAAGTTGGAGGAGCTCTGCATGCCTCCTCCAGATCTTTGGTAGACATTGAAGGTGTATTTTATTTCTGGTTTGTGTACAATAATGGGTTGCACACTCCCTGTGGCCCGTTATTTAACATAAAACACTTGCTCTTAAGCACACCCATATGCATCTCTGGCGCGCCTATAGCAATAATCGCCTCTTCCATGTGCTGTATCAGGTGGTAACTGTCTGGGGACCCTCTTTAATGACTGAAAAAGTAACCTTGGCCCTGGTGGCCGTTACCACCGGGCACAGCCCTTGGAAGTGGGTATGTGAGGGGTTTTTGTCATAGACCTATCATCTGACTTGGCAGTATTTTAGTATCGTGGTATATTGGTGGTAAATTGGCAATATCTTATTGTAGTGGTAAATTAGTGTTGTGGTAGATTTGTGGTGAGCATATTCATAACAGTGCCCCAGTTGATAAGGCAAACCTTCCCCTTTTTATAACTACTCTCTATTCTGCGTTTGACTGTAGGCATGTATCTGGGCTTACCACATTTAGAAGAATCCAAATATTGTCATAGATTGTGTATATTTGATCATAGATTGTGCTGATGACTTATCTACGACATCAGTGTATTTTATTGAAAGATTCTGTTCAGATTCCATGCATAGCTGAACACACTCACACAACACACCAGATTTCTAGCTTGCTTTTATATTCCCCTTTTGTTGCTTACTCTACTTCCAGTGGTACATCTTTTTTACCACTGTGGTGTAGGCACCAAGTTGCCTCCTAGCTACCTTCCCTCGCCTAAAGAATAATCACCAGAGACATAAAAAAATGGCTGCACCAACATTGTTTTCATTACTAATTATTATTAGAGATCATGTCATTTATTAAAAGGAAACAAAAACATTACATTTCATAATAATACATCATTGGACTCTTACCAAATCATCAACATCGCCATGGTTATCTAAGATACTAAATATAAACATGCATTGCACAACATTTGTTTCATTTTACGTTAGTTCACAGTGTGCGAAAGAAAACCAACAATGATTCAGTTGCAGTTATTGATCTATTTCTGTCTATCTGGCCACAAATATAAATCTCTCTCATTCAGCGCTCTCCTCACGTTTACCGCCACTTACATGAGATTCTGAAGTTTCTGTGGTTTATCTGTATGGCCCCTTTCTCACTCCTCTTTATCTGCGATGAAGTGTTACAAGCTCCGCAGTGTCACTCTGCACCCCCGAAAACGGCCTTGGATTCCTGGCAGTCTGGAATGCCAGGTCAGCACAGCCTCTGCACACTCTCCCTTTTGGGAGTCAGCAGCAAGAAGTAGATTGAGACTAATCCACACCCTTCAACTCACCCCTATTTATCTACCCTGCCTGTCACTCCTATAACTTTCTATGTCTGCACAGTGCATTCTAAATCTGCAGCCTTTTTTGGCAATGATTTTGTTTGACCATTGAAAGCCTGGTTCACTGCCATAATGAGATCAATGTGTCATTTTAATTTTCTGCCTTCATCTGCACTAATTTGAATCATTTGCGGTCTCTTTTCTGCATTTACACTTACCCCACTGCAAGTGCTGTCCAATAATCCCAATTGCAACCAATCAAACTGGCAGCTTTTATTGAAATCACTGTCTTACTGGCTGCTTTTACTGAAATCACTGTCATAGGTTCCTACATATACCCTCCTTTTCTGACAGCAGTGACTGCTCGCAATGTCAGAGAAGGAAGAACAACAAACAACCTGTCTCTGAGATAGCCCAATATCAACCATCAGAAAAATAACAGTTGAAAATAATACCACAGTAATGATGATAAGCATATGTGTATCTCTAAATGAATAAATGAATGTAAAATAAAATGAAATAAAATATATAAATAAAGTGTGCATATCTGTCCATACATGCATATCTACATTTAATTAAAAAAAAAATGTACACTCCCGACTGAAGTGTCCACATCCAACAGTCCACATGTACATGAAAAGTCCATACTCCATAATGACACCATAGGTTTTGAATTACAGTCTCTACCTATATGTATGTATTTTATGGACTAGCATTTTTTTTAAAATAAAACAACAAAATAAAAAACCTCCATTGTCGCCAGTTGAAGTCCTTTTTGATGGAACACAGCACAGTAATATGTTCAATCAGCAACCATTGAAAAACAAAACCAATTGAATATGAACAAGGCAAAATAAAGATTAAATATCTTCAATTCCTGGTACCCAGTATCACGCCTCCGGGATATCCTTTCAATCAGTCTTTATGCCAATTTTGCACATAACTGCATCATCAGCAGAATTTCTCCTGTCCGGCACTTCATGGAGTCTCCTTCACAGATGTCATCTTTTTTGGCTCCTCAGGCTCTTTATCTTCAACCCCATTCTTCGGTCTGGGGGCTTTCCGGGGCCTCCGCCCATGGTCTCCGATCCCGTGTCCTCCAATGGTCCATCGTCTGAAGGAACTGGCCCTGCCAGGGTAATGGATTAGTCATTTCTAAAGTTAATAGAAAAGAGACAGGTTAAGTACATAGCATAAAACAATTTTCTATCCCTTTTCTACTATAAAGCATTAAAAAACTGGATGCTTAAAACACCCTGGGTCCCTAGATTTGCCACTTTGGATACCGGCAATAAAAAAAACATATTATACAAAAACAAAAGAATATTTTACATTATGCATCAAAACAATTCTCAACAAAACATACACTCTTCTATAACATTTCACATCTCCATTCTCTTTTGGCACGTCCAATTGTTTACTTGAAACCCATTCAAAAACCTTATTATACAACATTATGATAGCTCCGTTTGGTTCAGCACCTCTTCATGAAAATAATGCACACTATTTAACCATTACATATGGCTCTGTTCACTTCTGCCTGCCCACCAGGCCGTATATTTCTTTGCTCATGGAGAAAAATCCTGTGTATGTTACATTACTAATGATTTCATGTCACTGTGTCACATGCATGAATCAGTCTCTGTTCAATGTGTCTGCTAATAGGCAAAATAACTGTGCTTTTATGATTATTACCTTAATTGCCCTATTAGTTCTATTTTCATTGTATTCATTACATCCAACTATTCTCCACTCGCTCAGGCCTTTTCACCTCGTGTTTTGGGTGGGAGGATTTAATTTGGTTGACATCAACAAACAGCTCTCTCACCGTCTCATCCTCCTTCTTGATAATTTTATACACAACATTGGATATTTTATCTACAATCTCAAACATCCCTTGCCATGCCGAGATAAATTTAGAATTTTGGTGCTTGTTCTTTCCAAAGTGGTATTTGTACACCTGGCCACCTACTTTGTATTCTCTGACTGATGCCTTTTTATCATAATATGTCTTCGCACCATCAGCGGCTCTCTCCAGATTCTGCTGCACAATGCAAATGCATGCTGTAAGTGCTTCCTCAATTCCTCCACATATTCGTGAACTGTGGAGGCACTCACAAGTGTTTGTTCGTGTGTCCTGTACAATAAATGTTGTGGCAGTACCATCTTTCTTCCTGTCAATACTTCATGAGGGCTGATTCCTGTTGCTTTAGAAAGAGTCAATCTAATAGCCATTGATACTAGCTTTAACCGTAGATCCCAACTGGAACCGCCTCGGCTACAAATATCTTTAATATATCTACTATACATCTATTGCTACACTCTACATTTCCTGAAGAAGACGGTCTATAGGATATGTGCAATTTCCTCTTCACCCCCAATATATGCCATACCTTGCTCATCATGGCACTGGTGAAATGACTTCCTGTGTCTGATTATATCCTCTGGGGTAACCAAACCTTGAAAATATGTGATTTACCAATAATGTGCTGCTGTTTGCGCACTACAGTCTGGTGCAGGAATACACTCCACCAGCTTCGACATTAGACATACCACCGTTAACAAATATCTATTTCGCCTGGCCAATCTCTTCACAGGCCCAACATAGAAGGTTTGCAAATCTGACCATGGAAGGGTTAAACCTATTTTCATTAAAGGAGCCATGTGCATAGGTGAAGCAGGTTTAAACTGTGCACATACTAGACACCCTCTGATGTATAGTTCCACATCTTGGGACATATGTGGCCAGTAGTGCTTCAATATTTCTAAAGTTTTTTGTGAACCCCTGTGTCCTGCAGTTATTGTGTCATGCATGTGGTGTAACATTAGCAGCTAATTCTGCTATCCTACTGCTCATGGCTCCAGTTCTCATTCCTATACTGGGAATGTCCTCACACTTTCTATATGATACGCACATCCCTCTACATATACAGTTGGCAAATCTTTGCACACATTTCGATTAAAAGCTTTGAGTAGTGTTTGTTTGAATTCATTCAGACTGGGCTCTACTTCTATTTCATCAGATGTACATTCAGCTGTGCAATCATGCAGATCCGCTAGCCCTTGAGCAATTGGGCTCTTTTCATTCTGTCCATATCTTACTTCCACAGGGAATCCCTGTAATGCCAATGTCCAAGAAGTAATTCTGGACTGTGCCAGATTACCTGATCTAATCCTTTTACTTTGTAAATATTGCAAAGGTTGGTGATTTGTTTCAATGATCACCTTTTCGCCCTGAATAATGAGACGAAAAAGATGTAACGCCCAGACAGTGGTCCGAAGAGCCTTTTCACATTCATTGAATTTAGTGTCAACCTGAGAAAACGCCTTGCTCGCATAGGCGATAATTTTATGATTTAAATCATGCCTTTGAGATAAAAAGCTGACATATACTGGTCTGTGAACCCTATTTCCACAAAGAAATCTTGGTTCTTCATGGGATAGGCCAAACACGGCACCTTCATGAGACATTCTTTCAATTTCTCCGCTGCTTCAGATGGCTCTTTTTCTCACATCTAGGGTACACTCTGCTTCAGTAATTTAGTTAAGAGTTTAGTGATCTCGGCATAATTCTCAATAAAATTCCTGTTATATCCTGTCATCCCTAGTAAACTTTTCAACCGATTCAGGTTAGTAGGATTTCACTTTATGGCCTAAGAAATGTACTTTCTTTTTACACCATTGTGCCTTCTGCAAGGATACTTTAGCTCCCGCTTTCTGTAACTGGCCCAGCATATGTTTAACCTCATTACAATTACTCCTTAGGTTTTCATTTTTAATTAAAACATCATCCACATAAACTATTGTTCCCCTTGCTGCTGCATCTGGGAGTGCTTTTCTCAAAAATATACCAAATTCACTCCCACTATTGACATACCCAAATGGTATTCTGGACCAAGCGAATTGCGTTTTATCAAATGAAAATAAGAACACATTTTGAATATCCTCAGCCAATGGTACACACCAGTACCTAGATGTAAGGTCTAACAGGGTAAAAACCTTTGACCCATGAACCTGTGCAAGGCCTTGATCAATAAATGGAAATGGCCATCTAGACACTGGTACTCTTTTGTTTAATTCTCTCAAGTCTGCACACAGACGTCATTGACCATTTGGTTTTAATACCCCCAAAATGGGAGTGTTGGAGGTACTGTGAATGGGCCTGATAATTCCTCTGGATTATATATTTTTAATTATCTCCGCCAACGATTCCAGGCACGCCAATGGTAACCGATATTGACACACGAATACTGGATCCCTACCATATCCTTCTGGTAATGTGGCAACATGCAAATCAGTTAGGCCGCAATCAAAAGCATCCTTGGCAAAAACCACTTTAAATTCCATAAATATTTTTCTCAACTGATTCTTATCCTCTTCATTATCACATGCATCTGCTGTTAGAACTTGTTCCTCTAACATTTTTGAAAATTCAGGAAAATCCTCCAATGGAGGAACCTCTGTGCTTTACTCTAACTCTGTGGATCTATCTCTTTGTAGAGTAGACACATTTAAATATTTTGGAACCTTAACTTCCATTTCAACATGCTGCTTTTCTGTTTCATTCTTATTTAAATCAAATAATATGCAATTCTCCTGGTGACAACACATTGTCTCATTCGAATCATGAGGATACTGTTAGGGAGAATTCTCTGTTTAGGCTGAATTTCCTAACCTAGTGAGTCCCCCAGCAGCTTTGCTGGATTTCTGGAGTTTGTTTTTTTCCATCCTGCCAAGAGTGAGACTCTTTTTCTCCCACTCTTGGACATGAATGTGTGTAATTCCTTTGAATGTCAATGTGTTCTATGGGCTATGGGGTCTTTTACTCCATAGAGTCTCATATGTTGTTCTATGTGTCTTACACCGCACCCTACGTGCCGTAACACTGGGGCGTCCTAGCGGACCTCCATCATAGACTCCATACCCGGGGACTGACTACTGTCTCCCCGGGCATGTAAAGTCACCATTGGCTTTACTAGACCTAAATTTACTAACAGAACTAGTACAAACCATCGTATTGTGGATGTACTAGTAGGGGTAATTCGATTACTCCTGGGTCTGTTATTCGAAGGGGCACTGTCCCGTCCCCCCTCGTCGAGTTTTGGCTGGTGGCAGTGGAAACTACTTGTTATATTCGACCCCGAATATAACCCTAATGGATTCTTCCCATTGTTAGAGATTGATACTGTTTCTCGTTAATCTCTAACATACCACCGGTCTACTTATCTTAAATAAGTCTATTGGATGGTATTTTCTGCCAGAACTCGGTTTTTAAAATGGCGTCTGTGTTCGTCTCTGTGACTCCTAAACCAAAGGTCGAGCCCTTTGTTCCACTTTTGGCGGGCTTCTGTACAGAGACCCTCCAAAGTGGTGCCATTCTGTCTGGGTTACCACAGGGGTGTGGGAGGGGGTTTAGGCACCCTGGACCGAGTTGCCTTGCCAACTACGGTTGCACTCTGGTGATATTGGCCCAAGTGGTGAGCCTCCCCGCTCACCACTTAGCATGTGTTGATTGACAGCTAGGCTGAATGAATGGGGGTTTTCTGCATAAAAGCAGGGCTTTTGGGACTGGATCTTCAGAAGTCGCCACAGGACCTAAGAATCCGACGAGGGTAAAGCTGAGCCGACCTGCAACGACGACACTTCCGGTGGAGCTCTGCTGAACCGACTCACCACTTCCCGACGACAGAGGAGATCTCCCTGCCGGAGAGTCTCTTCCCCTGACTGGTGGGAACAACCAGTCCCTTTTGCTTTTTCTTCGCCTCAGGACGCAGTGGTCGAATTGCCTGTGCAGAGCACCTCGGCAACCGGATAGCCACTACCCCTCTACCGTGACCAAAAGGTGGTACCTTGTGACGAAGCACTCCGCGGCTGGTCTCTTCCCTGGTGGTGCAACGATCTTCAACTTTCCTTCGACGACGAGATCCTCTCTTCTCTTGGCAAAGACCGGACGTGCATCCACCACCAGGAACAACTGCCCCCGCCGGAGCTGTCTCTCCACAATCAAGGTACTGCGTCCGCCTGGCTTCCTTGTTGCCGGATAGAGTGAGGTGTCTTAATCCTCGCCTCTCCATAGGGTCGCCTCCAAGCTTTCTCTAGCGTGTTGTTCTGAACTGGTCCAATCTTCCAATAACAATTTGCTTCAAAGACTCAAACGCATTTCCACTAAGATACTTTTGGGACATATCGCCTTGCCTCTCTCCGAGTGGGCCTGGCCTCTGAACTTTATTATCTATTGTGGTTCTTGCTTTCTTGCCTTGCATTTTTTTTTTCCGTGAAGTATTGAACTGTGTTGATTTCGTAACCTACTTTTTTTTGTCTCCCGTCCTAACTTATATTAGAGTGCCATCTACGTTGAGGCATACACCTCTGTCTGCAAATAAGTGATGCTGGTAGAACCTAGACTTGTCGAACTATTGTTAGGGGGATTGATCTGTTCTCTTCGTAGAGTAATTGTAATTGAAGTGTTTGCCGTGATAGTGCCAAAGTGTTTTCTATAGATGTGCCGTTATAAATAAATACCTTTATATCTTTACACTGAAGCCTTGTTGCATGTTTGCTTGTCTTACTGTGAAGAATCGCCCTATCTTGTATACTCCACATACTGCTTAACTCTTCTTGAGGGAAGTCTGACTGCTCAGCCACAGCTACCAAGTGAATCTGTGTGGTACAGACTGCTACCAAGTGGGTTTACTGCCAAACACCTGTAGTCCTAAATCTTTTGCAGTGGTCCCAGAGGGAACTGCACAGGTTTCCGCCAAACAGATACACAGACTGAATTTTGAATATCCCTTTAGGTTGAGAGTCCAGAGACTCTGGCAACATGCCTTGTGCATTTACATAACTTTCAGGGATGTTCCCAATCTTTGTATTGATGAAATCTGCAGTTTAATGTGATTTTTGTATTGCCACCTGACACAGACTTCTCTTCCAAATGAATATCTTGACACCCTTTATTATCTACCATGATTTTGATGGGCCCATCCCCAATCTCCAACAATGGTTTATATTCACATTCTATTCCTTGTGGGTCATGGATTCATGTATGTACACAAATGCATCAGAATTCATCATCTGATGTCCATTTCTGTGTTTCAGTTTTATAGTAACTTCTCTGGTGAATGCAGGAATGGTAACATCCTTCTTCACCTGTAACTAAATTGCACATGGCACCAACTGTGCACAATGATAAGCCTGCCTCTTGTCTTCAAATTCAGGTGCAGGCCCTCCTAGCCCAGACCACACATTTTTATTAGGAAAATCCAACACCATGCACATTATGTGCATTATGTCATTTCCCAGATTAAAATCATTCTGTGTTCCACTCACTATCCACACATTGTGACAGATGGATTTCAGGCCAATGGTGAATTTTAGCATGCATCTACCTACAACTCTATTCCTTGAGTCCGGTTCATCAATACCAAATACGTGTTGGTTTTTAATTATGAACTATGGGATCTCCTGCCTTTTAATTATTCACTGGAAAAATGTCTCATTAATAAAACGCCTTTCCTGATCAAGTGCTAACGTGGCTTTTATCATTTCAGAATGACCATTTACACCAATATGGATACACGGCTGCTCATCTCCTATGTCTATTTCAGAAAGAGTTCTAATATGTTTTCCTGTGATTATTTCAGGGATAACATTCTGCTTGCACTTCTCTTCTTTTAAGTAAAAGTGCAATGTATTTCCATCTATTTCAGTTTGCCATTTTTTCTCAGGATCCAAATAAATCTGCATGGATTGTTTCTCTTTTTTACTTTGCATTTCACCCTTACACTTTAGGTTGACAGTGACACTAGACACACAGCCATTTTGAAGCTACACCTCCACTACATCATTTGATTTAGCAACAGTATGGCATTAATGTACACTGCTGTTTTGTGACTTTACTTTCTTAGGCCTTAATGGCTTTTTTGTAAGAGACCACAGAATACCATTTACCCCATCAATGAGGGGCGACAACCTCTTCAGGCCATTTGTTCCAATCAAGAATGGGATTTCACTGATAGATGTGATCAACACTTCCTGTCTCATCCTGTGCTTTCCTACCTTTATGTCAACCTCAGTGACACCTTCGATAGATATCTCTTCACCATTAAAATTATGTACTGGACTTATATTTTCTCTGCACCTGTGTCAATCATTGCAAATGCATTGCACTTCTCTTCCACAGTAATGGGAGCATAATAGCTGTCCTCAACTTCTTCCAATACACAGAAAAAATGAGAATCTCTGCTGATTTCAGGACTCACTTTTCTTAGGCCCTTTTCACTTTTTGCCAAACACATGGTTAAGTGAAATTATATTTTTCCCTCCTTTTTGTCCATCTCATTTCGGGAATCTTTGTATATCTCTTCATGTTCACATGTCATCTGGAATGTTCCACTGTTCGCCCCTCTGTTCGGCGACCATCATCATTTACACTGCAGTTCTTCAACTGAACATACTCATAAACATCACATCGTAACTTTAGTGTTAGAGATGATGGTGACTTGCTTTTGTTGGATTTCTTTGTGAAGAGTGGAGATTTTGTCTAGGAAGGCATTTTGGATACTTGTGCCCTGTTGTAGAGCAGGTTCCATGATAAAAGGCCAACTCTGTAGTAGGGTTCATCAGTTTATTTCTTCAATTCAATCATGTTACGATCAGATGACATCAAGAGAGATACTTGGGGAGAATCCACTGGCTCCCACCACCCAGGCTACATCTTTCAACTGCCTAGGTTAGAACCCCACTCACACAACACTCTGCTCAGGCACAAAGGTTTCCACGCTAATATTCCACACTGACATCACTACTCTGCAGACATACATACATGAACACACCACAGGTATAACATCACACTCACAGCAGGAAACAGCACACCCCCCTATGTTACAAATTAACTTTGGCAATGTCACGCTCAGACCAGATATAACATCACACTCACACCAGGATACAACACACCTCCCTCAGTTACAAATGAACAAGAGCAATTTCACACTCACACCAGATACAACACCACCCTCACACCAGAAAGCAACATGCACCAAGTCTCATATTTGCTGCGATTGAGTGGGGGGTGTTGACGGATTCCAGCTCTCTGAAGATGGGGAAGATTTCACACGTGTTGGATTTGGTATTGCTGATTCTCGTATTGTAGGTGGTGGTTTTACCTGTAGGATGGCTTGTTTGTAGAATGGAAGTGATACACACAACTCATAAACTAGCCTCACTGAGGCCCTACCCTATCACCGTGGCTCTTCAACATCTACCTTGCCCCTGTGGACCACCTCATTGCCTCCTTCTCTCCTCACTTCAAGTGTTATGCAGACGACACATAGCTCTCCTTCAACCTTCCCTCTGCTTCCTCCTCTCTCATCCCTGACTGTCTGACTGCTATTCAGGCATGGTGTGCTGCCAATGATCTCTGCCTTAATACCAGTAAGACTGCAATCCTTCTCATTGGGTAGCCAGTTCCCTCCTTCCCCCTGGCTGCCCTCTATGGGTCCCTTCCCCTCAATCTCTTGTGAGGTAAAAAACCTTGGTGTCGTTATTGACTGCTCTCTCACCTTCTCTCTTCACATCACGGAACTTGCCAAGAAGGCCCACTATCAGCTCCACCTCCTCAGAGGCATTCTCCCTTTCTTGACCTTCCCCCAGAAACAGCTTCTGTAAGCTCCTCAAGACCCCCCTTTTCTCTTCTTCCTTCCCTGCCCCGCTACCCTGCTAACACCCCTCTATTGCTTGTCTCTAGAGCGCTGGTCCTTTCTAGGCTGGATTACTGCACCAGACTCTTCCTCAATCTTCCTTTTTCCTCCCTTTGCCCTTTTAAACTAATCCAGAATAGGACTGCAAGACGTATCCTTGGCCTCAAGCCCAGGGACTGCATCTCCCCAGCCCTAACATCTCTGCACTGGCTCCCGGTTGCTGCTAGGATCATGTTCAAGACCCTATGCATCATACACAAGGCTGTCTGGGGCATGGGACCCTGCTACTTCCAACTCTCCCTCCCTAATTACCTCCCTGCTGGAGCCCTTCAGTTCTCTAACTCCAAATCTCTGCTGATCTAATGCTTCTCTAAACAGAGAATGGGGGGTAGATCTCTCTCCTATGTAGGAGCCTTCCTCTGGAATGATCTCCCTACCCCTCTGAGGCTTGAGTCGGATCTCCTTAGGTTCTGTAAGCTCCTCAAGACTCCCATTTTCTCTTCGTCCTTCCCTCACCCGCTACCCTACTAACACACCCGTTCTGCCACAGTGACTGGCTTCCTTGTTCTCTCTGAGTTCTCCAGGGCACCAGGCCCCCATGTCAAGTTCACCCCACTCCTTGCACTCAGCATTTAGCCCCTCTCCACCTTCACTGCATGCAATCCCTGGGACTTGCCCTACCGGCCTCCACATAGCATCTGCCTAGCCCCAGAGCCCCCCTACTGCACCCCCATCTTTCACTTGGCACTGTCTCCTCTTTACCATGAACCTCCCTTCCAACCCTAGCACTTCGCATTTCGCACAGACAGGCCCTTGCCAGCCCCTCTCCCTCACACTTCTTGTTACTGCACTTGCACAATCCGAATGTCACATGGCCGAGTACGACCGTTATTGTTAACTTTTTCCCTTGCCCCCCCATTTTTTTTTTGTCTTATGGCGCCTTGAAACAACTGTTGTTGTATACGCACCTTTCAAATATCCAATAAATACATAAATAAAACAATTATCATAAGAATTATTTGTTGACCCTATCAGAAAGAAACTTTAAACACAAGTATGCGATCAACAAACATGTCTACAGAATTGACTAATGAGTGTTTACAGCGTTTTATTTCTGCACATGGTTGTCAACAAGCAGACACTTAGGGCTATTTCTTGTGTGTGATGGGCGAAGCTGGTGGCCCGCCGCGCAGGTACTTTGAATGGCGCTTGATCCGCTATTCCCATGCAGTGCTTGTTGAATAATTTATAAGCTCTTTTTATATTTGTCTCTTTATTTTGCATTGCATTTCTAGTAAAAAGAAAGAAACATAATGACAGAGAGCCAGTAAAATATGCTTTTAAGATGCCTTTGTTGTCAGCAGAGCAAATTAAATAGAGAGCGATTCATAGAAGATACTCTAGGCAAAATTGTGAGTAGGTCATTTGCATCTACTATTGTTAGTGGATTGTACAGGACATTTAGCCTCAATGTGCCTTCGATTACAAAACTGAGTTTCTCGAAGTGATTCAATATGCAGTGTACACTATTAAAAACATCCTAGATTGTAGATAGGGAGCATGATATATGTATTCAATGTATCACCATACTACGGGATATTTGTTTTGTGCTTTTCCAAATGTGTGGGCCAGCATGAGTTTCTCGGTTACAGGTGCTGATTGTTGAGATACGAGTCAATACATTGGCCCTCATTACGACCCAGGCGGTAAGGGGTTTACGCCGCGTAAACTTCGCCGACCCTTACCGCCTGAGTACGAGTTCCCGTAGCGCCATGGTGATTTTAACGCCTGCTTTTTGCAGGCGTTAAAATCCATGGCGCTAAGGGACCTTGTTGTTAATTACCCCACCGTAATTTACGGTGGCGTAATTAACGCCTTCCCCACTCCCATTATGCCCTATGGGGCAAAAATGGGAATGGGGAAGGGTAAATGGGGATTGGGGACTTACCGCCCCGCCAAGGTCGGAATGGGGGGGTAAGTCCGCCAACCACCATGGCGGAGTTGGCAACTTAGCGCCATGGACCATGGTGCTAATAGCACCATGGTTCTCCGCCAAGGTCGTAATGAGGGCCATTGAACTTTAATAAAAATGAAAGTAAAGAATGTAACGGCCGATTGACCAGTGGACATTGTTCTTGTTATACATTCAACTGAGAGTACATTTTGAAAACATAAATTACATATCATCAATAAGCATTTTTGCAGCAGCAGCAGAATCTAGGGAATTGTGCCTGAGACAATAAATATAAAAATGAGATAATGACAGTGATGATTTTTTTGCAGTGCTGTCTACTTTGCTGTGTCTACACTTTACTTTTGAAAGTATGTTAGTTTTAGTTTTCAAAAATAATAATAATAATAATAATAATAATAATAATAATAATACAAATATTTGATATTTTATAGAGAGACATATACTCACATTTAAAAGACAGACATGCTTTGTGTAGATCAGTGTGCACATCCTTTAATACAAATACATCGTGTTTATATGTCAATGTTGGGAGAGGATGAGGTGTGAGGGTTTGCTCAATAAGTGTACAGTCTAGTGTTATGCCCTATGCATTATGTTGTCTATAAACAGCACAGCAGACACTTCCCCTAGAGGTCTACTAATCTTTTTTATCATGTTTGGGCTCAATTGTGAATCACAAATAAATGTATAGTTGGTTTGAAACATATATAATGTAATACTTTCAAGCAGTTCTTAAATTAAACATGGCATGTATCTCAAACCTAATTTCATATACGATACATGCCTGGGAACACTCATTAATCTCGGATGAGATATTGTTGCTCCCCCAACGCCCTCCCTCCACCTCCCTATCCATGTTGACACTATCAGATTTGTCTTTATACCAAGACACCTACATGGCAAACAATTGATTTCCTTCTGAATATTTTATATGTATACAAACAAAGGGTTACAGTATAATGACTGGATATAGTAGGCATTCAAAAGCCTGAACAGTTCTGTCTGTGGAGGTGAGTTGGCTGAGGTGTAAGTAATTGTACGAGCCATTCAAGAGGGTGTGCTAAGAGATACAGTATACATTATTAAGTTAATCAGATTTTTGATGACAGGAAGAATAAAAATAGTCCTATTTTGATTATCATTCATCATACAGCATATTCTTACATATCCCCTTGAAGTATTGCTTGCATGCACAATCTCAGTGTATTCATGTATTTAATTATTTTAGTTTGACAATCGTTCAGCATAAAGTATCCTCTCATATGTTACCAAATAGTACATTACATTCCATTGTCATGGCGAAACTGAAATTTGGTTATAGAGCCAGTGAATTTGGGACATTGCCCACGAGTGCTGCCCTTCATGCTAAGCCCCCTCTTCAGAAGATAGATGGCAGCAGCTTCATTAAAATGCCTGCTCACCTTAATCTCAGCTCCTTCACCTATTCATACCAGATTGACAGCTGAGAGCAGTGTTTTTGGGTCAGTCATATAGGAAACATTGCACCATGTTGCAGTCAAAGTTCACTTCAGTGCCTTTCCAATAAAGTGCCCTCATTTTGCTCTCCTCTGATGGCATGGCGGCACTTGAAAAAGAAGAAAAGTAAGACATGTTCCCCACAGAACCTCTCCTGATGTGACAATGCTTTGTGTAGGCCTTGGAAATGAAAGAGATATTCCAAGTGCCATCATCACTGCTGGTTCAAAGTTAAACACTGTATTTTCCAAGCTCTACTCTCTTAGGGATACTGACCTCTAAATGGAGACACACATGTTCAACAGCAAACAGCTCAACTTCATTGAATGACTAATGGTGGCCCATTAGGAACCTGCCATGAAATAAAACCAACCTATTCTCACCAAAGGCCATGACAATTAAAGGGCCTCGGAAGAAGAGCAAACTCTGTATCATTACTGAGGGCAAATTACTGGGCTGCACATTGACAGGGTAATTCATAGAATTTCGCAGAAAAGTGTCGCAAGCGGCTGGCGCAGATTGTCCGCGTGCGATTGTCTGCGCCAGGCACGTGCGCTAAAACCGATTTCCGCGCACAGCGTATTCATGGATTTTAGGCTCCCAAACCAGCCGTGGCGCAGAGTATCGCAGCGACCCTGCAGCAGCGCCAGTAACGCCCCCAAGAACGCCCTCGCGCAAGGAAAAGCCATCAAAATCGCTAAATCATCGCAAAGGGCTGCGCTAACCCTGGACCAGTTTACAGGGCTGCCAAACAAGGAACGCAAAGCGGGTAACGTTCATATCAGGGGTACGCGGGAAGTTTTACACGCGATTAGCCAGGGTACGTGTATTACAGGGGTACGCGGGAAGTTTAACACGCGATTGGCCAGGGTACGTGTATTAGAGGGGTACGCGTGAAGTTTTACACGCGATTAGCCAGGGCACGTGTATTACAGGGGTACGCGGGAATTATCACACGCGATTTGGCTGGGTAGGTGTATTACAGGGGTACACGGGAAGTTTTACACGCGATTTGGCTGGGTACGTGTATTACAGGGGTGCGCTGGAATTATCACACGCGATTTGGCCAGGTACGTGTATTACAGGGGTGCGCGGGAATTATCACACGCGATTTGGCTGGGTACGTGTATTACAGGGGTGCGTGGGAAGTTACACACGCGATTAGGCTGGGTGGGTCCTCACAGGTGTTCCCTGTACACCCTCCACGGCCCCTGCAGGCAGCCCACAAAACAGGGGACTACCCTGCACACCTGCTCATGTCCCCCTGCACCCCCACCCCCCAGCCACCAGGGGCAGCCTCCACCAGGCCCCCACCCATGTCTACCACCACCCCCACCCCCCAGCCACCAGGGGCAGCCTCCACCAGGCCCCCACCCATGTCTACCACCCCACCCCCACCCCCCAGCAGTGCAGGGGCACCCTCCACCAGGCCCCCACTCATGTCCCCTATCACCCCCACCCCCCAGCCACCAGGGGCACCCTCCACCAGGCCCCCACCCATGTCTACCACCACCCCCACCCCCCAGCCACCAGGGGCAGCCTCCACCAGGCCCCCACCCATGTCTACCACCACCCCCGCCCCCCAGCCACCAGGGGCAGCCTCCACCAGGCCCCCACCCATGTCTACCACCACCCCCGCCCCCCAGCCACCAGGGGCAGCCTCCACCAGGCCCCCACCCATGTCTACCACCCCACCCCCACCCCCCAGCAGTGCAGGGGCACCCTCCACCAGGCCCCCACTCATGTCCCCCTGCACCCCCACCCCCCAGCCACCAGGGGCACCCTCCACCAGGCCCCCACTCATGTCTCCCTGCACCCCCATCCCCCAGCCACCAGGGGCAGCCTCCACCAGGCCCCCACTCATGTCTACCACCCCACCCCCACCCCCCAGCCACCAGGGGAAGCCTCCACCAGGCGCCCACCCATGTCCCCCTGCACCCCCACCCCCCAGCCACCAGGGGAAGCCTCCACCAGGCCCCCACCCATGTCTACCACCCTTCCCACCCCCCAGCAGTGCAGGGGCACCCTCCACCAGGCCCCCACTCATGTCTCCCAGCGTGCTACGTGTATTTCAGGGGTGCGCGGGAAGTCCCACTCGCGAATAGCCTGGGCGCGTGTATTTCAGGGGTGCGCGGGAAGTTCCACACGCGAATAGCCTGGGCGCATGCATTTCAGGGGTGCGCGGGAAGTTTTACACACGACTTCAGCAGGGTACGTGTATTTCAGGTATGCGCGGGAATTCTCACACGCGATTTGGCTTGGTACGTGTATTACAGGGGTGCGCGGGAATTATCACACGCGATTTGGCTGGGTACGTGTATTACAGGGGTGCATGGGAAGTTACACACGCGATTAGGCTGGGTGGGTCCTCACAGGTGTTCCCTGTACACCCTCCACGGCCCCTGCAGGCAGCCCACAAAACAGGGGACTACCCTGCACACCTGCTCATGTCCCCCTGCACCCCCACCCCCCAGCCACCAGGGGCAGCCTCCACCAGGCCCCCACTCATGTCCCCCTGCACCCCCACCCCCCAGCCACCAGGGGCAGCCTCCACCAGGCCCCCACTCATGTCTCCCTGCACCCCCATCCCCCAGCCACCAGGGGCAGCCTCCACCAGGCCCCCACTCATGTCTACCACCCCACCCCCACCCCCCAGCCACCAGGGGAAGCCTCCACCAGGCCCCCACCCATGTCTACCACCACCCCCGCCCCCCAGCCACCAGGGGCAGCCTCCACCAGGCCCCCACTCATGTCTCCCTGCACCCCCATACCCCAGCCACCAGGGGCAGCCTCCACCAGGCCCCCACTCATGTCCCCTATCACCCCCACCCCCCAGCAGTGCAGGGGCAGCAGGCAGTCAGGCAGCAGCAGGTGGGAGCGTGCTCGGGCTCTGGGGGGCAGTAGTTCAGCCTTCCGGGCAGGAGCGTGGTATTCCGTGTGCGTACGCGTGGCCAGCTTGGTACGGAGTGATTTTGCACGTGAAAATCCTGCACGTCAGCGTGAAAACTGAGGAAAGGCCCTCAGCGCGTAAGCGCGTCTGTGACGTGACCCGCACAGGTGTTTCCCACACAGCACGTGATGACAGAGCACACGTGGAAAGACTGCACGTCAGAGTGTAATCGCGTGTGATTGGTGGAAATAGCCCTACACGCAGAAGTGACAAAGCGTGTGATTGGTGGAAATGGCCCTACACGCAGAAGTGACAAAGCGTGTGATTGGTGGAAATGGCCCTACACGCAGAAGTGACAAAGCGTGTAATTGGTGGAAATGGCCCTACACGCAGAAGTGACAAAGCATGTAATAGGTGGAAATGGCCCTAGCGCGTACACGCCGCGTAAGTGACGCTGGACGTGTGGGCCTGTATAAAAGGTACGTGTAGAACACGTTTTCCTTGTACGTGCTTTTCGTGGAGAGCGAGTGGGTGAATTCTGTACTTCTTGTCGTTTCACACGCGATTTACTTCACGGCGTTTCTAGTTCGTATTCCCTGTTACCTCTGACAGCTTTTTCTCTTTTTTCTATTTTACTGGTTTACCTGGGCCTGTTCCCTCAAACAGTGTTCCCTTCTACTGTTGTCCTGTCTCCTCAGACAGCGGACAAATCTTCTTTTGGCGGGGGTGTTGCCAACCAAACGTGCTCCTTTTACACGCTCGTTTACCAGGCAGACGGTGAGTCACGCACGTATCTAACATCTGTGCTTGCCCCGTGTGTAGCCTACCCCTTCAGAGGTCATTCTAGGCTGCGTGTGACACGCATACGTTCATTCTTGTGTTTCTGGGTGCCACAGCGTAGTGCAGGTTTTTCATTCTGCACACGTGGTCTAGGAGGGGTTGCGTGCACGTCATCTCCCTTTTTTGGGCCTCCTGTGCGTTGCGTGACCCGTCATCTTTCCCCAGGGGTTACATTCAGCCTTGCTAGAGCACTAGGGTACAATTACCATCTGGTACCCAACCCCTTTGACCCCCAATTGCCCAGGACAATAGTCTACATCCACTCCCATACGCACATTAACATCAGTGCCATGGCTGGGAGGCGAGGATTCCGTAAGGGTGGCAAAGGTGGAAGAGCCACAAGTGGTGGCCGTGGTGGATCCGGTAGGGGACGTGGTCGTAACTTGCAGGGTGAGCCTGTCCCCCCATGTGTGGAGGACCAGTCACGGGCACCCATAATCCCCCCCCCTTCCCCCCCTCCCATTGAGGCTGATGTGGCTGACACCATCCATGCTCAGCCCTTGTTGGACCAGCCCATTGTGGCACCAGACCTGGCTGACTCCATGGCTGACTTCCAGGTCAGCAGGGCTACGACACGTGCGCTGGTGCACGTTGATGCCATCATGCCACGTGGATCTGAGGCAGCAAGGTCATCTGCTGCACCAAGGAGGCAGGGCGGAGAGGCTGCAGGGGCAGCTGCGGCTCCATCCACCCCAGCCCTCACACACCCAGCCAGGACAGTGTCGGTCCTAGTCCATGCTGCTGACATTCCCCCTGACACCATCACACTAGAGCTAATGCCTGCACCAACTCCCATGCTGAGTGTGCAATCCCACACTCCTGATACAGAGTCCACCAGGGCTCCTGCCCCTAGTGTCCAGAGCGGCGCAGGACACTCAGGATCACCACCACATTCCAAGCGGAAGAGGAAGAGTGCTCGTCCGGCACAGGCTGATGCCCCAGACACGGCTACACAGTCCGGCCCGTCCAGGAAGCCCAGCTTCACGGATGACGAACTGAATGCACTTGTCGAGTATGTGTCCGGACATGACAACGAGATGGTCATTGTTGCAGGATCCAAGACCACACCTGCACAACGCCAGGCACACTGGCAGACCGTTGCGGACATCGTAAGTGCCCTTGGAATCGTGAGGCGCACAGCCAATGATTGCTATAAGCGCTGGAATGACCTAAAGCGCAGGGCAAAGAGTAAGCTGGCCTCAAGTCATGCCGCAACTCTAGTGACTGGAGGTGGGTCTCCAGTAGTAGACATGGAACTCACTCCACATGAGTCAGTCGCTGGGACCTACGTCACGGAGGAACAGATCCAAGGCGTGGGAGATCTGGCTGATTACGAGGCATTGTCCGGTGAGTGCACATGCATGTGTGTGTCATCCATGTGCATGGTGTGTGTGTGAGGGCTTCTGTTCGGGTGCCAGGTGAGAGTGTGTGCGCCTGAGTCGTATGGGTCAGCCATGTGCTTCATGCAATCCTTCCTGCGCAGCTGCATTTGGCCATAGCAGTATCCCTTCTGCCAACAGTAGACATCTAGCCCAACTGCACGCCAGTTGCCCTTGAAGTGTCACCTTGCCACAACATATTTGCTTCTTTTTCACTGTTCATTCAGTCAGTTCATTTGCATTCCACCACTTTCACTAGGCATGTCGCTGTCCACTAGTCACATGTCTGACATGGGTATGGTAAAGTGGAGTGACTTTGTTACCTGGATATCATTTGTACACACATGTCCCTGTGCAATTGGACCATTTCAGACTGGCAGCTCCAGGTGAAAAATCTGACCTGTTAGAATTAGAAAAGCAATTACATGCGGGAACTGGACTGAATGAATAGGTGCTGCCCTCCTCTCCATCTTCACTCAATAGCAATGGTACATGCCATCTGTGTGATGGCATGTGTGTTTCACCTGCCAATCACAGGCCAATGTGTGATGCCACTGCCAGGCAGCATGCAGAAAATGTGTTCATCTTCCATCTTGGTGTCATCAGTGTGTGCCATTTGCCTGCACTTCATACGCAGTGAGGGTGCATGCATGGGAGGGTTTTAGTCATGTGGGACATGTGTCAATCAAGTACTGGTTCTCTTGCTTCTCAGCCCTCAATGTGTGCCATGGTGCTAATGCCTGTTTCCATTTCTTAGTTTTCATGTCTTTGCAGGGAAAGACGCACCTGATACTGCTGGGGTTGTGGAGATGGTGCAGACCCAGGAGGGGTCCGAGGGCCGACCAACCACCAGTGAGGGACGTGGTATGGTGGTGGGGGAGAACCCACAAGTGCTGCAGGTCGTGCTCTCAAGGGGTGTCTCTGGCTGCACCTCCCCCGAGCTGTACTCAGGTGTTGATGCGGATGAGACCTACGTGCCGTCGCAGGTGAGTGTTCCAGGGAGGGATTCTGTTCTGTCTCACCCACCTGCACCAGGGTCAGAACCCTCCATGGGGATGTCAGTGTTGGCAGCTACGCCTTCGGTGGTTACGGATGCAGGGTCACACTCCGCGACATCTGATCCTGTTCCTGGGCCAGCAGATCAGAGGGGGAATGCAGTCCTGCAGCCTCAGGCAGTGCCGGCACAGCAAGGCGCAGTTCGCCTTGCCCCAGACAGGTGTGGTGCCCGCCGACGTGGTGGCCGTACGCCACCCGGCAATACCGCATGGGAGCAATCCATTTACGGTATGGCAACCCAACAGGCTGCATCATCCGAGATGATGGCTCAGGCCATGGATAGGGTGGCCACTTCCATTGTCCCCCCAGAAAGGCTGATGGAGCGACTAGAGCAGGCAACTGACTCCATCTGCCAGTCACACAGGGAGGACATGTTGGGGTCCAACAGGGACAGGCGGGCGGCACTGGCGACTCTGCAGGAGGCCATCTCCATTGAGTCCCAGGGCCACAGGGAAGCCCTGAGGCAGGAGCTCCTTCACCTCAGGACGACTCTTGTTGAGCTTGAGGCTTCAACACACCAAAGGACAGAACAGCAGCTGGAGCGTCTCACCCGTACGCTCTCAGCTGAGATGCAGGCAACGAGGGCGGAGGTCCGGGCATCCCGTGAGTTGTTGCATGGGGACCTCCGCACACTCATCCTCCAGAACCAGACCTACCACACCCGCATGCTTGCAGCCATGGAGGAGCAGACTAGGGCCTTGCGTGGGCTGCCTCCCATAGTGCAACCACCTCCGGATGCAGCTGCACAGGGTGATAATAGCGACAGCAGTGATACTCCCACAATAGGGTAGCCGTGTGGGCCATGAGCCCATGGAGGTGTTTTATCTTCCCAGGATCCACGCAGGTGGGTTCTGGTGTGCATCCTGTCCTCGGACCTCCTGGGTGGCCTCCCCAACCTCCCCGGGCCCATCAATGGCCATTTTTGATTGTTTCTTATTTTTATTTTTATTTTGATTTCTTTTATTCCCAATTTTTTTGGGACGATCTGTTGGCTTCCGTGGTTCCTGTGGGCATACGCTGCATTGTGGCTGGGCACATGCAGGCTTGTAATGTATTTGGTTCAGATGCTTGGGTTTGAGTCACACACACCCCTCCTGCTTCCCGTTTCCATGGGCTTGCAAAGGGTGTGCCCAAGTGACAGTGAATTACACAGTGACGTTGGACTCCCATGAGCTGTGTGGGCAGTCTGTAGTCAATACTGTGTATACATTCCTAGTGCATATTGCTGTTGTGTTGTACACTGCATGTTGCATTGATGTGTAACTCTTCTTCTGTGTCTACCTCCCAATTTGCAGGTCCCTTCCTCATGTCCACACAAGGACCTCTAGTCTGGAGATGGGGTCCATGTTGGCAGCAGTGCACCTACAACTCTACATGGCGACAACACTGCACAGTTGGTAGTGGTGGGAGTGCAGGCATTTCCAGGTGGTGAGACTACTAATATGTGACATTTGTGATGTCATGTTAATGGTACTACGTGCTCAAGTATGTTGTTGGTCCGGCATTGCTGTGAGCATTTCAGGTGTTGCAGGTTTCTAATAGTGCCACTGTACATAGTGAGACTGATGTCATGTTGTGGGGATTACTTTGTTTACCTGCAATTAGCATGACATGGCACGGTGTGTCGGTGCTGGGGTTGGGTTGGCTGACATGGCACTGTCCTCTTGTTGCATTTTGCAAGTGGGTATTCATTTTAGCTGCTTCAATGTGTAACTTCACAAAACTGCATTGGTGGTGTCTGTGTGGGTAGGGATGCACACATTGTGACACTTCCAGGTGAACAATCTCAGGCTGACATGGTATTCCCGGTTCATTCTCCAGACATTCAGGATCAGTGTCAGGTTGAGTCATCATTGATTGTCAGATGGAATGTGCCAGGGCAGTGTGCACTCCACAGGGGTGTGATTTCTATGTGAAGTAATTAGCCACTAGCTGTGTACGGGCTGCCTCCCCCCGTGCCCTTTCCCCTCCCATGCGCAGCGGCTGTGCATGTGGTTGGGGATGTGGGGCCACCACCATGTCCACGGCCAGGCCCCGGCGTGTTGCAACGTTGTGCAGGACACATGCTGCCACTATGATCCTGCACACTACTGGGGGAGCGTATAACAGCTGCCCGCCAGAACGGTCAAGGGAGCGAAAGCGTGACTTTAGCACTCCGAATGTGCGCTCCACTATGCCCCTGGTTGTAATGTGGGCTGTGTTATATCTTACCTGGGGTGGCGTGGTGGGGTTCCGAATTGGCGTCATCATGTGGGGGCTGAGAGGGTAGGCACTGTCCCCTGTGGAGGTGGTGATTGGTATCATTGGTGGGGTTGTGACCTTGCTCAGTATCCAACATGCATGCATGTGCAGTGGCATACATACTCACCAAGCAGCCATGTATCGCCATGCCGCCCAGCTTCTAGGTCCCGGCTTAGGGTGGACATTCGGTAAATGAAGCTGTCGTAGGTGGAGCCGGGATAGTTGGCATATACTGAGGTGATGATTCCCTTGGCATTACATGCTACCTGCACGTTGATGGAATGCCAGTGCTTGCGGTTCCTATAGATGTGCTCAGATGCCCTGGGGGGACGTAGAGCCACATGGGTGCAGTCGATGGCACCTAGCACTTTGGGGAATCGTGCCACAGCGTAAAAATCCAGGGCGGCAGCATGCCTTTCTGCAGGTGTTCTGGGCAGGTATATGTGCCTGCGGACTGATGGGCGTGCAGTGATGATGTTCAAGACCCGGTGTAGGCAGCGTGACTGGGTGGCCTGTGACACCCCACCCACTATGGCACTTGTCCGCTGAAATGATCCAGTGGCTAAGAAGTGCAGTACATTGAGGACCTTTTCCAGGGGGCTGAGTGCTTGGGAGCACAGGGTGGGTGATGTGAGGTCATCCTCCCACTCACTCACCAGGTCCAGTATAATGTGTGGTGGAAACCTGTACCTCCCATACACCTGGTCATCAGGCATCCCGAAAAGGCTGGTTCTGGGTGTGAATATTCTGGCCCTGACTATCCTCCTCCTCCTCCTTTGGTAGCCCACTGCCACTGCTGCTAGGAACGGTATGTTCATCCTGGCGTCTGAGCTTGTTATTGTTAAAGTCCGCAAATTTATGCTTTGCGCGTGTTCTAGGCGAGCGTGTGACCCGCGCACCCCTGGAATCCAGTTCCCAGTCCAATAGCGTGTGGAAATTCACACGCACCACGGGATACTGCGTGTGACCCGCGCACCCCTGGAATCCAGTTCCCAGTCCAATAGCGTGTGGAAATTCACACGCACCACGGGATACAGCGTGTGACCCGCGCACCCCTGGAATCCAGTTCCCAGTCCAATAGCGTGTGGAAATTCACACGCACCACGGGATACAGGTTCGCTGACGTACTTGCGTGTGTAAGTGCCCGCGCACCCATTAAATACACGTACATAGGCGCACTTTTGTCCAATTACACGCGATGACACTCTGACATGCAGTATCTCCACGTGTGCCCCGTCATCACGTGCTGAGTGGGGAACACCCGTGCGGGTCACGTCACAGACGCGCTTACGCGCTGAGGGACTCTGGTCCAATAGAATCGCGTATGCGTGCTGACGCGCTTACGCGCTAAGGGCCTTTCCTCGGATTTCACGCTGACGTGCAGGATTTTCACGTGCCAAATCACTCCGTATCAAGCTGGCCACGCGAAAACACACGGAAGACCACGCTCCTGCCCAGAAGGCCGAGTTACTGCCCCCCAGTGCCCCGAGCAGCCTCCCACGTGCCATCTGCTGCTGCCTGCCTGCCTGCCTGCCTGCTGCCACCGTGCCCTGCCATTTGGTGCCTGCACATCAGCCATCTGCAGGGGTCCAGTTACTGTGTCCACCCCTGCTGGAACTGAAGACTCCCGACTGGGATTACATCGCTCCACAGCCCAGCCCCAGGACCCAGTTGCCCACCCACACCTGCCTCTGGGGTTGCCATGTCGGGCACTTCCACATCTGGCACCAGTGGCAACCCCAGGCCAGAGGGGCAGAGGGGCACCAGCTTCACTGTCACCGAAGTTGGTGTCCTGGTGGAGCATGTCCTGGGGCAGTATGATGCCCTCTTTGGATCGTCCCATGCCAGCAAGGAAGGACGGCAGAGGATCTGGGCCGACTGTGTGGTTGCCATCAACGCGGAGGGGGTGGCAACCCACGACGTCCTGAAGATCAAGAAGCGCTGGGAGGACTTGAGGTCCAGGACCCTTGTGAAGGCCCGGCGCCTCGTGGAGGGGGGCCGGGGCCGCATGAGTTCCATCCAGATGAGGGTCCTGGAACGCGTACGCCCAGCGCTCCACGCCCAGATCCTTGAGAGGGAGGCCCGTCTGGAGTTGAGCGGTAAGTGTCCATGCATTACTGTGTGAGACAGGGCATGTTGCGGTGTGCTGGTTCTATGATACTTGCCTGTATGTGTGCCATAGGCCATGTATGCATGTATGTGTGCAGGTACATCATGGTAATGCATGTGCGACCAGTGATGTGTGATGCACATGGTTGTTGCATGTGTTGAAATGCCGCATGGGGAGCCCTATGCAGATTTTGAACATGAGAGCATGCCAGTCTCTGTACCTGGACATGGGTGGGGGTGAGGGATGGGTGCTGATGCCAGGTACATATATGGTAGCCATGTCTGTGTGCCTGACCTGCGTGTCTGTGACTTGTGCATGCCATGGATGCATGACACATGTGTGTGACAATGCACAGATTCAGTAAAGCAGCCAAATTACCCTTGTATCCGCTGTGTTTGGTGTGTTTGGGGCCAGATGGATGTGACTGAGGTGAAGTGTGTGCATGTGATAGGCATGAGCCATGATGCATGTGAGTTACATATCATTGAATGTTTCAAGAGTCCATTGGACATGCATGGAAATGTCCATGGCATGCACCATGCCTGTTACTGTGTGTGTTTTGCCTGGACCGACCCATGTGTTGTGGAGGGACATGATGGAAGTGTACTTTGACAGTGGTGCTCATCTGCTATTGCTTCCTGTCTAGGGGACCATTGTACAGTGCCCTGATGCTTGTGTTCTTTGTCTCCCTCTACGCAGCGGCTAGTGAAGAAGAGGGCGGAGACGGCGCTGTGGAGCAAGGCGGCGGGGATGCCCCCACGGCTGCAGCGGAAGGGGTGGGTGAGCCCCCACAGGGGCCTGCTACGGTGGGAGACGGTGAGGAGCCATCCAGGTTGGTGGTTTGCACAGAGGAGGAGGAGGCCGCCACTGGGGCACACATGGGGCCTGGTGGGGGCATCCCTGCTGGTGCAAGTGGTGCAGTCCAGGGCCAGGGGCAGGAGGCAGCACAGGTCACCATGGAGGGGCCTGTGCATGTCGCTGTCCCTGACCCTGTGAGTGCACCACCATGCACCAGCAGGGATGCCCCATCCCAGGCCTGTCCGCAGGTAGAGGGGATGTCCATGTCACCTGACTCCCCTCCACCTGCGGACGTGGGAACCCCTGGCCGTGCGGAGAAGGTCCTGATTGGGGTCGCGATGCGCACGGCTGTTATTCGTGATGCCGTGCGTGCTTCCCGGGAGGAGCACGCACGTCATCACGAAGTGCACCGTGCCGACGTGGCCCAATTGGGATCGGCCATGTTCGGGGGTTTCCTGCATGTGTTGGCCAATGTGGTGGCCCTCTCCTCCTCTGTGCAGGCTATCCACCAGTCGTTCTCCTTGCCGTCTTCCAGCCCAGATGCCACCAGGGCCCCCTGTGGACCTGCCCCGACCAATGCAGCCAGCTCGGTGGGGATCCCATCCCTGCCACAGTCGGGAGTCAGAGATCCAGCAGGGGTGGACACCACAGCAACTGGACCCCAGCAGATGGAGGATGTGACGGCTTCATCGGCCAGGGCACGTGCACGACGGCGTCGGTGGTTTCCATCAGCCTGGATGCCGTCGTGCTGGCACAGGCAGTTGCGTCGGAGGCAGCAGCAGGCTCAACGTGGGAGGCATCATGGCTCGGGGCCATCAACATCAGGGGTGCAGGCATCGGCCGGAGGGCAGGAGAACCCTGGAATGGGAGTGGCTTCCGTGTGGGAGCGGTTGTGCCAGCGGATAGGTGCGGAGCGGCAGCGGGCAGAGGAGGAACGGCTCACGATGGTCAGGGCGGAGGACTCCATGCGGAGGGCGCTGAGGCGGGCTGAGTGCCTCGAGGGTCTTCGCAGGGAGTTTGAGCTTGACACTGCGTTATCCCTGCGGGACCTCGAGGCCAGGGAACATGCCCGCCTCCAAGCCATTGACCAGGAGTTCGATGATGCCCTGGCCCATGACAACAACCAGTGAGCCGTCCGAATAGCCCGCTGCCTTTGTATATAGTTGTATAGTTAGGGTTAGGTTTCCTTTGTTTTTTTGATTTTTTTTTGGTTGCGATTGGACAATGGACCACTTTTTTGTATATAGTTCAGTTTTTAGTTAGTAGTCATAGTTAGGTTTAATTTGGTTGGGCTCATGGACCCAGGATGATCTTCTTCATGGTTCTTCATTGGCTTATTTTAATTTTTCAGATTATTTTCTTGGACATTAATCTTGTTTTGTTTGATTTGCTTTGTGTTTTTTCTTATTTCATTTCCATTCTACTTGCTGTTCAATACATATTTTTTTTGATTCTTCAATGTGTCGTATCATCTCATTGCTTTCAGGCATGTCATGTTGGGTGTTTTGTCATTCACTTGCAGCCATTGTGTGTGACAGACATGTGTTCAATTGCATTATTTAAATTGGGGGTGTAACATGTAATTGCCTTTGATATGTGGGTGGGTGTGATAGTTGGTTGGGCCTTTTGGCAGGGGAGGATGGGCATTACGGACATGATTGGGGAATGTTGGGACCCAGGTGCAGGGGGGCATGGATTGGACATGGGTGGGGGCCTGCTGGCAGGTGCCCCACAGTGCTGGGGGGTGGGGGTGGTGGGGGACATGAGTTGGACATGGGTGGGGGCCTGCTGGCAGGTGCCCCACAGTGCTGGGGGGGTGGGGGTGGTGGGAGACATGGGTGGGGGCCTGGTGGAGGCTGCCCCTGGTGACTGGGGGGGTGGGGGTGCTGGGAGACATGAGTGGGGGCCTGGTGGAGGGTGCCCCTGGTGGCTGGGGGGTGGGGGTGGTGGGTGACATGAGTGGGGGCCTGGTGGAGGCTGCCCCTGCACTGCTGGGGGGTGGGGGTGGTGGGTGACATGAGTGGGGGCCTGGTGGAGGCTGCCCCTGCACTGCTGGGGGGTGGGGGTGGTGGGTGACATGAGTGGGGGCCTGGTGGAGGCTGCCCCTGCACTGCTGGGGTGTGGGGGTGGTGGGTGACATGAGTGGGGGCCTGGTGGAGGGTGCCCCTGGTGGCCGGGGTGTGGGGGTGGTGGGAGACATGAGTGGGGGCCTGGTGGAGGGTGCCCCTGCACTGCTGGGGTGTGGGGGTGGTGGGTGACATGAGTGGGGGCCTGGTGGAGGCTGCCCCTGCACTGCTGGGGTGTGGGGGTGGTGGGTGACATGAGTGGGGGCCTGGTGGAGGCTGCCCCTGCACTGCTGGGGTGTGGGGGTGGTGGGTGACATGAGTGGGGGCCTGGTGGAGGGTGCCCCTGGTGGCTGGGGTGTGGGGGTGGTGGGAGACATGAGTGGGGGCCTGGTGGAGGGTGCCCCTGGTGGCTGGGGGGTGGGGGTGGTGGGAGACATGAGTGGGGGCCTGGTGGAGGCTGCCCCTGCACTGCTGGGGTTTGGGGGTGGTGGGAGACATGAGTGGGGGCCTGGTGGAGGGTGCCCCTGGTGGCTGGGGGGTGGGGGTGGTGGGAGACATGAGTGGGGGCCTGGTGGAGGGTGACCCTGCACTGCTGGGGTTTGGGGGTGGTGGGAGACATGAGTGGGGGCCTGGTGGAGGGTGCCCCTGGTGGCTGGGGGGTGGGGGTGGTGGGTGACATGAGTGGGGGCCTGGTGGAGGGTGCCCCTGGTGGCTGGGGGGTGGGGGTGATGGGAGACATGAGTGGGGGCCTGGTGGAGGGTGACCCTGCACTGCTGGGGTTTGGGGGTGGTGGGAGACATGAGTGGGGGCCTGGTGGAGGGTGCCCCTGGTGGCTGGGGGGTGGGGGTGGTGGGTGACATGAGTGGGGGCCTGGTGGAGGGTGCCCCTGGTGGCTGGGGGGTGGGGGTGGTGGGAGACATGAGTGGGGGCCTGGTGGAGGGTGACCCTGCACTGCTGGGGTTTGGGGGTGGTGGGAGACATGAGTGGGGACCTGGTGGAGGGTGCCCCTGGTGGCTGGGGGGTGGGGGTGGTGGGTGACATGAGTGGGGGCCTGGTGGAGGGTGACCCTGCACTGCTGGGGTTTGGGGGTGGTGGGAGACATGAGTGGGGGCCTGGTGGAGGGTGCCCCTGGTGGCTGGGGGGTGGGGGTGGTGGGTGACATGAGTGGGGGCCTGGTGGAGGCTGCCCCTGGTGGCTGGGGGGTGGGGGTGGTGGGAGACATGAGTGGGGGCCTGGTGGAGGGTGACCCTGCACTGCTGGGGTTTGGGGGTGGTGGGAGACATGAGTGGGGGCCTGGTGGAGGGTGCCCCTGGTGGCTGGGGGGTGGGGGTGGTGGGTGACATGAGTGGGGGCCTGGTGGAGGGTGACCCTGCACTGCTGGGGTGTGGGGGTGGTGGGTGACATGAGTGGGGGCCTGGTGGAGGGTTGCCCTGGTGGCTGGGGTGTGGGGGTGGTGGGTGACATGAGTGGGGGCCTGGTGGAGGGTGACCCTGCACTGCTGGGGTTTGGGGGTGGTGGGAGACATGAGTGGGGGCCTGGTGGAGGGTGCCCCTGGTGGCTGGGGGGTGGGGGTGGTGGGAGACATGAGTGGGGGCCTGGTGGAGGGTGACCCTGCACTGCTGGGGTTTGGGGGTGGTGGGAGACATGAGTGGGGGCCTGGTGGAGGGTGCCCCTGGTGGCTGGGGGGTGGGGGTGGTGGGTGACATGAGTGGGGGCCTGGTGGAGGGTGACCCTGCACTGCTGGGGTTTGGGGGTGGTGGGAGACATGAGTGGGGGCCTGGTGGAGGGTGCCCCTGGTGGCTGGGGGGTGGGGGTGGTGGGTGACATGAGTGGGGGCCTGGTGGAGGCTGCCCCTGGTGGCTGGGGGGTGGGGGTGGTGGGAGACATGAGTGGGGGCCTGGTGGAGGGTGACCCTGCACTGCTGGGGTTTGGGGGTGGTGGGAGACATGAGTGGGGGCCTGGTGGAGGGTGCCCCTGGTGGCTGGGGGGTGGGGGTGGTGGGTGACATGAGTGGGGGCCTGGTGGAGGGTGACCCTGCACTGCTGGGGTGTGGGGGTGGTGGGTGACATGAGTGGGGGCCTGGTGGAGGGTTGCCCTGGTGGCTGGGGTGTGGGGGTGGTGGGTGACATGAGTGGGGGCCTGGTGGAGGGTGACCCTGCACTGCTGGGGTTTGGGGGTGGTGGGAGACATGAGTGGGGGCCTGGTGGAGGGTGCCCCTGGTGGCTGGGGGGTGGGGGTGGTGGGAGACATGAGTGGGGGCCTGGTGGAGGGTGACCCTGCACTGCTGGGGTTTGGGGGTGGTGGGAGACATGAGTGGGGGCCTGGTGGAGGGTGCCCCTGGTGGCTGGGGGGTGGGGGTGGTGGGTGACATGAGTGGGGGCCTGGTGGAGGGTGACCCTGCACTGCTGGGGTTTGGGGGTGGTGGGAGACATGAGTGGGGGCCTGGTGGAGGGTGCCCCTGGTGGCTGGGGGGTGGGGGTGGTGGGTGACATGAGTGGGGGCCTGGTGGAGGCTGCCCCTGGTGGCTGGGGGGTGGGGGTGGTGGGAGACATGAGTTGGACATGGGTGGGGGCCTGCTGGCAGGTGCCCCACAGTGCTGGGGGGTGGGGGTGGTGGGGGACATGAGTTGGACATGGGTGGGGGCCTGCTGGCAGGTGCCCCACAGTGCTGGGGGGTGGGGGTGCAAGGGGACATGAGTTGGTGTTCATTAGTTCAAGGAGACATGTGCCTTTGCTGGGGGGCATGCCCATGGTGGGTGGGCTGCCTGCGGGACATGACCAGGGATGCAGGGTAGTCCCCTGTGGTGTGGGCTGCCTGCAGGGGCCGTGGAGGGTGTACAGGGTACACCTGGGAGGACCCACACTGTCAAATCACATGTGGAACTTCCCGCTCACCCCTGAAATACACGCGCCCAGGTTATTCGCGTGTGGAACTTCCCGCGCACCCCTGAAATACACGCGCCCAGGCTATTCGCGTGTGGAACTTCCCGCGCACCCCTGAAATACACGCGCCCAGGCTATTCGCGTGTGGAACTTCACGCGCACCCCTGAAATACACGCGCCCCCAGGCTATTCGCGTGTGGAACTTCCCGCGCACCCCTGAAATACACGCGCCCAGGCTATTCGCGTGTGGGACTTCCCGCGCACCCCTGAAATACACGCGCCCAGGCTATTCGCGTGTGGAACTTCCCGCGCACCCCTGAAATACACGCGCCCAGGCTATTCGCGTGTGGAACTTCCCGCGCACCCCTGAAATACACGCGCCCCCAGGCTATTCGCGTGTGGAACTTCCCGCGCACCCCTGAAATACACGCGCCCAGGCTATTCGCGTGTGGAACGTCACGCGCACCCCTGGAATACACGTAGCCCGCTCCCCCAGGCCCGATCGCGTGAGGAACTTCACGCGAACCCCTGTAATACACGTAGCCCGCTACCCCAGGCCCGATCGCGTGAGGAACTTCACGCGAACCCCTGTAATACACGTAGCCCGCTCCCCCAGGCCCGATCGCGTGTGAAACTTCACGCGAACCCCTGAAATACACGTAGCCCGCTCCCCCAGGCCCGATCGCGTGAGGGACTTCACGCGAACCCCTGTAATACACGTAGCCCGCTACCCCAGGCCCGATCGCGTGAGGAACTTCACGCGAACCCCTGTAATACACGTAGCCCGCTACCCCAGGCCCGATCGCGTGTGAAACTTCACGCGAACCCCTGGAATACACGTAGCACGCTCCCCCAGGCCCGATCGCGTGAGGAACTTCACGCGAACCCCTGTAATTCACGTAGCCCGCTCCCCCAGACCCGATCGCGTGTGAAACTTCACGCGAACCCCTGAAATACACGTAGCCCGCTCCCCCAGGCCCGATCGCGTGAATAACTTCACGCGAACCCCTGTGATGCACGTACCCTGCTGAAATCGCGTGTTAGACTTCCCGCACACCCCGGTATACACGCACACGTATTTTTTGTCAGCGGGTGTCCGTGTTTGTGGGTACCCCTTTGCACGTCATTTTTCCTGGAGGGCCACAGTATGGGACATTCATCAAGGCAGTATATAGGTGCTATTTGTTGGCGCACCTTTTGGCGCACATTTCTTACAGCCGCAGAGACGATACCGCCTGCTTTCTTGTGGCGGTCGTGTTTGTGCCTGTGCGCTGGTTTGAGCGTGCGCTTTTTTGCCCTATTCTATTCCATGAATACGTGTTGTAGGCGAGCGTGTGGGCGTTCCGCGCACTTGTGCCCTGTACTTCCCCCGTGACGCCCACGTTTTGGCAAGTTGTTCCCCATTCCGAGTGTTACGCCCGTGTTCCGCCTACTTTTGTTGCGTGCGCCGCGCTATGTGCGAATTTCGCTGTGGCCTGTGCGATTTTCGCTGTGACCTGGCGCACGCTGTTAGATGGCCTGTGCGCCAACGTGCGCCGCGCACTTTTTTATCGCACATCCGCTGGTTTTCTCGCGCACGGCCTTCCATGAATCGACGTGCGCTGCTTTTCGTGCGATTTTCGCAATTGCACTGCGATTTTCGCTATTCCACTGCGATTCGCACGTTTTTGCCCACTTGCGCCGCGCTAATTATTCCATGAATCGGCCTGTGAGTCTCTTAACAGTCGCTTCCCTTGTTGTAGACTGATATACATTCTAATGGCATTGGAAGAATTCAATAACATGGGGATACAGTATTATGTGATGTGGTTTTCGCATTTGCGAGTGTTTCATTAATATTCTATTGGCTTTGCAAGGGTTTCATATGACAGTACAGTTCTGTGTGCTTGGTGATCTTCAATTGTTGAGGGCATTTGGCATTAATGGCTTGTATGCATATTTAATACCAAGTCCTCAGCTTCCCCCTCTGGGCACTGTCTTGGAGGAAGCATTGTAACTGGATTACACTATGGCATGGCAGAAAGGTCACGTGTCAAAACACCTGCCTATAATCTCACAGATCCAGTGCAGGTGCAACAAGTTCCAAATTAACCGGTGGATGCTTCTATTGCACCATAAAAGAAGCAGGGGTTAGACACTGCCCACGACCTTGCTGACAGAGCTGAGGTTCATGAAGTGAAAAAATGTCCTAAAATGTAGAAGGACCTTTGGGTGCCTGCATAACAGCCCTGGCTGCACATTCCAAGCTGCAGGGGGAAGCACAGGTTGCAACGTTGCTGGCTTTTGTTCTACATTGTATCATTGAGGAAGGGCCCATGAATAAGAGCCCATGACTTCAATGGCAAGCTCACATAACTTCCATCCCAGCAACTTCAAAGACATTGCAAGCAATCCTTGTACTGCCTTACCCGTTATATTGTAGCTGACATTCCAATTTCTCCATTCTCTCTCTTAGACATCATGTACACCGGCCATGCCAAATGATCTCGGGGACACCTACCCGCTTGACAACATCACCCATGATTGTGTATCCTACATACCTACCCCCTATGTACTTAACTTTCCTGACCTGATGTCTCCCATTCACAGCACAGATTCTTCATCGATGCCCTTCATTCCAAGATAAACGAGCACATGCTCTGTGTTGCTTGACTACACAGTGTGAGGCATTGTTGTGGAGGAGGAGCAGGTCATAATTAGAAACTTCAAACACTCTCTGAGTGAAATGTTAATATGATATGCTTTCTCTTTTCTGTTGGTCACTTTTGAACAGTTTCAGGAATAGTTTAAAAAATGTAACTTTAATGGGTTAGACCAGAAGGGTTGCCTACCTCTTAATCTGAGGACCACGATTCTTGTTTTTCGTCCATGCGTGTTTCATATGGGATTAAACCTAGCACTGAAGCGACATGGACAATACATGTTTGAGGATGCTGCAATGACAAGTCTCGCCACCATTGCACCATACTTCACACATGTCAGCACTCTTCCACTTCTTAGTTAGGCAAGTATCGTGCCTGTCCACTGTAAGGCAACACACAACATTCATCCTGCCTCACACAATTCTCCATGAAACACCCCAAGCCTCCCCTTGATCAAACATTCAACAAATGAATGTAAAATCATTGTTTCATGTACTTAAGTGTTTACTGATATCTTTGTTAAGACATTCCTTTTTGTTTTTTTTGCTATGAGATATTTATCTATTTAATCATAATACACATGTAACCACTTAGTGGTTTTGAATATCTCAGGTACATATACAAAATAGACTAAAAACATAAAAAATTAGAAAGAACAATTGTTAGTGAGTGTCACTGATCATCGGTTCAGAAAAGTTAAAAACTGAAAACAACAATAGAATCTATATGCATTAATTTAAAAGACTCCTTCTGATAGAGGCCGAAGCACATCCATAAAAGTTACATAAAATGTCATCATATGGTATATGAGGTTGATGTCATTTCCCTCTAAAAGGTTGTCCCACATGGTCATTACTTCATCACAGTTCATCTGATTATTGTATGTTTTCATGTGCTTATATCTTAGAGAGTTTAAACTATAACATCGGCAAATGGTGTGCTTAGCCGACTCAATCACCACTTCACCACATAATCAACATAGTATGTCCATAAGCATTATTCCCAATTTCACACCTATAATTTCCAGTACATTCCTATTGAATCAATATGTGCAAATAAAACAAACGCCAGCAAGCAGTACCTAAGTGAATGTGTTTTCTCTGCCTGTCTGTTATCAGGAATGCTGCAGATGTCACCTTCTAAAATTAGAAAAAGGTCACCTCAGTTTACATTGATCAACATCAGGGTGGGGGGAGGGGGGGCAGTAGAAAACTGTGAACAAAATGATCTCTGACTTCTGTCAATCTGAACTGCCCTTCAGCATCAAATGCACATAGGGCATGCAAACAGCTATAACAACTGCCATCAGCCCCAGCCATTATAATCAATGGAGTGTGATGATGGGAGTTGTAGGCCAAACCCTCTGGAGATCCACAGTTCGAGTAACACAACCGTTCACATTGACATCATGACTACACATTACTCATGGGCACATACTGTTCACTGCATCTAGAGCCCCAACCTTTGCACCATGCGCCACATAAACCACCACATAGTCAAGGGAACAGCCTTTTCACATACTGTTTACAATATACACACTGTTTGATCACATTTCAAGAATAAGGGCATCACTTTTCAGAAGTTAGGGCACATCAAAAGCAGACAGTGATTTGCACTTCCTATTTGAGCAGTTATAATGCCCCATTGGCAGCTGACAGTAGCACCCAACAGTACATGCCACTGGCAGGCATGATAATTCCACAACACAGGCAGAATGGCATGACATATTTATAAAAGGGGCAACACCTGCATGAATGTTCGGCACAAAGGTGCTCTATCCTGTATGGCGATATAACTAAAAAAATAGATTTTATATGGGACAGTAGGATGTCTAGGGAAAGCATTGCATCTCCAATTTGTACAATATCAGTGAAGAATTGAAACATATAAATGCTTGGAAACCTTACATCATGTGCACCTTACTGTACATCATTCCGATTAGTACTGTTACCATAGCCCCCAGTATGTACCTGGACACAGAAGCAGGGCAATAATTTCAATAGCATAGGATCCTATGCAGGATCATATGCAGGTGATGGGAGTGAATTCACATGACACCACATTGTGAGGTTCTGCAATCATCAAGGCCAACATGTTTTTCAAAACATTTGCACCTACGCTTTGAACACATGAACACAACTCTCACGTGGCCTTGGACCTTCGGCCGCAGCATGGCTATGGTTATCATGCAGAATGTAGGGGAGCTGCAGAACTTAAACACTTTGTGACCAGAGTTGCATTGCAGACAGATCACCTGAATCTCCAAGAGGCACAACAAGATCCCCTCAGGTGGCCAGCCATGGAGCTATTTGACCTAAGAAAGACATACAACATCTTGTACAGTGAATCAATGTTCTTCTGTTGTAACCAGAGGCGAGGCTAAAATCCTGACATCCTGCTGCTCCCTTTTTAAAGCCACCCTTTCAAACCACTACATTATGAATGATGTCAATATGATGCTGATAGAAGCGTGCAGCATTCTGATATATTCTTCAGGTCACCATGCACCACCATGACTGTGGCGCCATTTTGGGGATGGCATGTAATGCTTTCTCTTCATGGCAGTGGATAATGTGACATCTTTAGTATTTTCAAAAACTTGCATATTTTCCGTGCAGTTTTATGCCTTTTCACACCATAGAGCTGAAAGGGAAGTTTGTTGTCTTGTTGCCTACGTACTTTAAAAAATGTGCTTAAGTTTGCTTGTCAAGGTAGAGGGTTTACTATTTCAGAAATGGACCCATCGGTTATCAGCACATACTGCAAGTATCAAGGACAAATATTGTAAGCACGTGGTTTGTTTATTTTTTAGGTCCCAAACTTTAAAACAGAATATATGGTTAATGCTGTTGTATTGTAATGCATTTTTGCTCAGGGATTAGCTTGCTTTTAGGGCTACACATTTTATAATATTTCCATCAATCAGAAGTGATTATTCATTGGAAAGAAGAAACAAGTCTCAGTTAGAATGCCTTGTTACCAGCGACGAGTGAACTATACTTCCAACAAAGCATCTTTGGGCAACATTATTTTCACAGCACTGCATCTATACTGAAGCTTTGTAGCACTACCACTGACAGGTTTTACCTTCATTCAACTCTATTTTACATGCTTTATCTACCTCAGAAAACTGGAATATACAGTTAGCCCCCAGAAAATTCATGTGCAGGTTTTAAATAGATGTTCTTTGCACCTAATTTACTATCAAACCAACTTCGCTAGAGAGACACACTACAGAGGTCATGGTGCATGTTCATGGTTTTTTCCGAAGCACCGCTTCTTTCATTAGCAGAATTGCTGAAGGGATTATCGGGTCCCCGCATAGAGACATCAATCAGCATCTTTTGAAAGTGTGACATGTTCTCTCTAGTGCATAAAAGGGTAATGCATAAAGTGGGTCTAGGGCTCAAGTCCATTACACATGTAGACAATCTATTAGCTGTCAAGATTAATCTATAGTATATCCTTATAATATATCTTTATATCCAATATAGCTTTTGGTAGGCCCTTTGGTGGAGGTAGTAGAGCCCATTCAAACCTTGACATCACTCATTGTGGACTCGTCTCTTATGTGTGGCCAGGAGTTTATTGTCTCCATGGAGATTAACTCTTTGGCCTCATCGAAATAATCACTTCTAATGGGAGACAGGAGAAGTAATGCTCGGTGACAATTGATGTCTTGCACTTTCTGTCATGAACGCTTGCAGGTGTCATTGCAGTTCTCTCTCAACACTCAAACATTTGTCTTTCATGAATGATGACAAGCAGGTGCAAGTGTTCATGACCATTCACACACTGCTTTTTCCACGCTTTTTTGAGGGGAGATATTGGTGCCCGTAGACTGTGGCGAGCAGTTATTTTACCATACTCACAGGGGGAGAATTTAAAGCCTATTCAGTTGTGTACGAGCTTTGCACATGTTTCTCACAAGAAAGATCATGACATTCATGTCTCATCATCAGCACAAGTATGGTATATTCCAGGTTTGCTATTTACTCAGAGCATCCATGATTACCATGGCCATGCGTTGGGGAATCATCCTGCCCTGTGCTTGCTTGAATTCTTTGATCTTTCTAGATTTCACATGGGAAAGATAAAACTAAAAGTTCCGGAATCCAAAGGGGAAAAACAGGGCTGGGTTGCCTTACTTGGCCGCAGACAATTGAGAGCTCTGTATACTATATAGCAGTAAACAGAAAAAAGGGGTGTAGAGTGTTTGCAAGTTTAATTTTTATTATAGGATGTCAGCAGTTGCTATATGTTTAACTATTAATTAACAATGCATCTAGTATGCCAATGTATGCGTTTGTAAAGAGATGCTGATAAATAATAATGTTTGCCCTTTTTTCATACGGCTACATAGCAAGGAATTCAATCATTTCATTTAACTGATTGTACTAGAGTTACCAATGTTGATTCTATCTATTCTCATGAACACAAGATCACACATGACATATAAAACTCACCCACGTCAGCATCAACACCACATGCCATATGTCAACTGCAATACCATTCAATAAAGTAATTATAACATTTTGGTTTTTAAGAAGGTAGAGTCTAAATAGTAGTATTTTCACACCTAGTTCAACTATTATTGTTATTCAATAGTTCCTATTGCTATTGTAGGCTCTCATTCTGCTCTCACTTATGTTTTGCCCCAAGTCTGAGCAGGGATGTCATTTAGGGGTCATTTAGCGGATACAAATGTGACACCTGAGGTCTCCCTTGCTATCCCTAAAAAAAAGACAAAAATCCTGTCTTTTTCTTTTTTTTTATGCAAGCTCCTGGGCTGTGGCCAGCACAATGTGGCTCTTTGCTTCTGGAGTGGCTGGCTTTCTTGTTTAGGCCTCTTAAAAATAAAAAAAATAAATAGAACTGCGGTTCCACAAGTCTAACACTTTCAGCAGTGACCCTAAATAAGAAAGAATAGGAATACCAATAATGTGTCTTTCTGGAATTCTATACACTTATTGCTAGACTCATTAAATGTTTATTTCAAGCACCTCAACTCAGCCTTTCATCCTCCTGACGTCGATAAATGAGTGCCAACACAAGTTGGGTGATATTGTATGTATATTTTTCCTTTATAAAACGCTGAAGCGTACGTGCTATATAATAACACATCATTATCATTTGGCCATGGACGTCTGTTTGCATTCACAGTCCTTTGGTAATATCGGCCTATACACACTGATCTTAATGATACATATGGCGATCCATTCTTGTATGAAATCTATATCACATTATAGTGATATCGTAACCATATTTTTCATACTGTACGTAGGTACAATACTATGTGATGCCACTTCCTGTTTTTTCAAGGAGTGAAATGTCGTGTTCCACCGCTTTCCATGATATCGGTTCCGGCAGGGGTCAAATGTCATCACTTCCTGTGCATGCATATGTGCATATGTGAATGATTCTGTCTGTGCACATTCATGCATGTGTACGTGTATGTGAGGGTGTGCACGTTGGTGTGTCAGTATGTCTGTGTGCAATGTGCACGTGTGCTTAGTGGGAGAAGCACACCACATGGACAGGTGTGAATGACATATGATCACAGTACAATGCTTGTATGAATTGAATGCCAGTAGCATTAACAGGCTCTCACAGAAATGCTGGAATAAACTGGGCAGATACAGCATCAAACTATTTTTCTGTAGCAATACTAGCAGATATTGACCACAGGCATTGTTATCATGTTCTTGCAGTGGCATGTTGATATGCAATCATTGCAGCCAGAATTAACATGTTTTACAGTGATATTACTAGCATATATGTTGCATGAGCAGCAGGTAAATGTAGCATACAGGGTAATGTTGTAATATATTGTTGACCAAATACAGCATGAACATGTTTTAAAGAGTACTTCCGACATACATAGTAGAGCTAGTTTTGATTCGTTTTTCTTTGGACACAGTGTTGGAATGGAAATGAGTATATCCCACCCCCCTAAGCGCTTTCAGGTGAGGCGAATCCCCTGATATAATATAGTGTGTAAGGGGGAGAGAACCACACTATGAAACAAGGTGCGAAAACAATATTGCGCGAACAATAGATGCATAGGAGACACATAGCATGAAATGCCATTTTGTAGTTATGGCAGAAAACATTGGCTTGTGGGACTGCGCTGCACGAGCCAAACTCCATAGAACGATTTCACTAGGCCAAACACTCTCACGGCAGGGCTGATACACACCGCCAGTTCCCACAGAAGTCTGCTTCCCCCATGTCCCTTTACTGTTGCAATCATTTAGTATCGTTCCGAGGAAGGAATGAGCCCTGCAAGAGCGTGAGACAATACCAGGCTCCGTGCAGCATCCATTCATCACCACTAAGCTGCCAGCAGGCCTCTAACCCCCAACCAGTCAGCCCAATGTCATCCCCACACCAATGACCCAACCCTCACACGTCTGTATTCCCTGATAAGCATGCAACCCCCACCCGTCCCAACACAAATCAAATGTCCATAAAAGATCTAAGCATGTGCAACTTTATTTCTTCCAGCATAAACTAAAACCTTTGTAACACGAGTTACAGGGAGGGATACATTTAAGATCAAACCCAGGGTGGAGACCTTGAGTGTGGCATCACAAAGCCCTGAAAGTTTGAGTCAGCATGACTGTATTTTATCCTCCCTTGCCCTTGGCACCACTTCTGCACCGCCCAATTGCATGCCACAGTGATGGAAAAGGGAGCTTAGCGTGTTAGTTTAGATGTAACTTTGCATTATACAAGTAGCCTGACTTTTACCCAAGACTGAGATGAGCCCAGCTGACCCATGTGGAGGATGATAGACGGCAACAGAACAAACCAATTGCATCCTGGCATCCCCTAAGGAGCAGGCCCATCTATATAATTCTACCAATCAGTAGCACCAGTTTTTAATGTATAGGCTTACACCACATGGCTTTTTAAACTTCTGCTTGTCCTTGGATTAACCAGAGCGCTCTGGATCAGCAGAGTCCTTTGCTGATATTTGTATTTGTACAAGTAAACCTGTGTTATCCTTGCAATGCTATCTCCTGGCGTATTTCCCTAGAGGGTTGTCTTTATGCTGGAGTGTGGATAAAAAGGAACCTGCCTTCAACAGCTAGCATGAAAATGTGTTGCAAAATTCTCATGTGTGCTGTTGGTAACCTAGTATCTATTGAGGTTGTCATGTGTTACAGAACCAATTGCAAAGCACTTAACTTGTTTACCCAAGTTTTTAAGAAATATGTGCTATTAAGGGGTCGGTCTCTGAATGCATGTACTTCATCTTTGAGACATCCTTGAGACATCTCCCATATCCTTAGCCTAGTCTCCCATCTTCAAAAGGTCTTGTTGCAGTGATATCACTATATCCAGGGTTCTCCTAATGTGTAGCATGCCCCTACTCTACAGGGGGCCTAAAGGCAATAGTCTTATCTCTGTATCTTTGCATAGATTGACTGGCCCTTTGACAAAAAGAGAGAGCTCCAGTACGTCCATCTAAAAAAAATCCTTTGAACATAAATTTAATAGATGGAACTGGTGTACCATCTCTTTAAGTTAAAGGGGTATGAGGCAGTGTCTCATGTAGTACATCGTTATCATAAGGTACAACCTTATCTGCTGTTGTGCCTGGCCCCCGAAGTCAGACAGTTTCTTTTAAAATTGCGTATAAATCAATTATCGGTGATGGCTGTTTTGGGCCCCAATTTGGGGGTACCCTTGGAACACAGGACTTGTCGAATTTGTGGCAAACCCAGTCAAGTGGAGACAGCCAGGCTTGCTCTATCACAATATGCTAGTTTGGGGCCTTTATACATGTGCATGCTAGGCAGCCTGGTATACTGCTATGAGGTAATCACTGCAGACTCTTTTTGGGACTACTGTCTGAACTCATGTACCATCTCAGTGCAGCTTGCCTTATTCAGGGTATGGAAGCATGTTCAGACACTGTTACCTGAATAATGTCACTGTGATTCCTAGTCTTGGGAGAAGCTCTCTTTTTGGCACCTTTTGGTGTTCTTTGGTGCGGTGAATGCCATAGTACCCTTGGGCTTTGCTTTGTATCTGAGCTGCTTTCTCTACCAGAGTGGCCTGCGGTTCTTCAATTAATTATTTCGAGAAATGCCTTATGAATTGTTTAGATGATTGATGAATTTGAGTATTGAGCACTTGAAGTTCAATTGTATTGTATTTTATTCTATTTTATCGTGGCTCTATTGTATCCCTTTGTGTCCTATTATCTTGTTTTTATTTTTATTTTACCATATTTCACTCCATCCTATTTTATACACATTGTACTTTATCATGTTTATATGTTTTTTTATGTTGTGTAAAGTCCAAATTATGGATTATATCACAATAAACTCCTTACGTTTATTAACTTCCTCAGTGACTTTGTAATTGGCTATTGCAGGATAATGTTAATGCCCTGGCATGCCATTCTTCTGGATGACTGAACAAACTTTTCCCACAATCTCCTGCCCCTACACCTGTCTCTACTCATCTCGACATTGCTCTCTGTATCTCTTACTCTCTCTCTCTCTCTCTCTCTCTCTCTCTCTCTCTCTCTCCTCCCTCTCTCTCTCTCTGTCTCTCTCTCTTCTTCTCTTTATCACTCTCTCTCTTTCTCCTCACACATTCCATCTCCTAGTCATATTGCTTTGTCAACCTTCTCCGGTCCCTACTCTCAAATTCTGCTTCCCTCGAGATCTTACTCCTCCCAGCACTACTACTGCTTCCTATCTCCTCCACCCTCTGCATCTATCTCTCTCTCTATCTCTCTCTCTCTCACACACTCTCCCACTGTACTCTAGTCTTCCCTCATAGTCTACCTTCTTCAGGGGTCAAGTCCTAAAAATAAAAGTGGGGAGACTCATCAACAAAGGCACTGGGATGTGACGACGCCAGAAATTAGCATATCAAGGTGAAAAATGTACATTTCATTAAATTGGCTTTGCATAACAACCCAAATTGCACAGGACAAATACCATTTGCCTTTCATAAAATCAACATTCACACACACACAAAACCAATAGAGGATATTTTCTTCTAATAGTGTTTTTGAAAACGTTAAAAGGTGTGCATATTCTAAACTCCAAGAACCAATACAAATGTTTCCCCTGGAATGTGTGTTAGGAAAGATTTCATATTTTAATGTAATGTTCCCTCCATGTGTCAAACCCCCAAACTTTTTGCTGCTGTTTTACACCCTGATCTAACCTTTGCAGAGAAGCGCAGCCCTCAGCCGCACTCTTCTGGGCTTTCGCTCACTTCTTATGGGGAAACTGACATGCCCTTAAGACAGTCAGTACTGGGAGACTTCGTTTCCCTTAGTCCTTTCCTCATGTTGCAGCATTTGTGCAACATGTAAACAGAGTGCAATGTAACTTACTTTACAGCACCCTTGGATCTCTAGTCATTCCAAAAGCCCTAGAAACTCTTGCTGGACTTTTTATGAACTGTGCAGATGTGTCATGGACAGGACTGGTGGCAGATTTGGTTTTTCTTATGTTTTGAACCCTTTTTTGTCCTATACTTTGGCCATCTTGCCCCTTCACCTTCCCCAGGTCGAGCCGACCCGGGTCAGTCCTTATTTGGTCATGCACTTTCCCGCAAAACCCAAACCTTTTGCAGGCTTCTGCATGCCTGTGTGTGTGCCTCCAGGATGTGTGCTGGGATGTCTGTCCCCAATACACATCCTGGATGCCAGAGAGCCTGGAGTGTCCTGAATGCCTGGGACCACTGTGGTCCGCGATTGGTCCATGTATGGAGTGAGTGTTTGTGAGCAGATCTCCCATTGGGTCCTCTCCGTTTTCACGCAGGGACCTTTGGATAAGAGGAGGCTGAAAACACCACTACCATGTCGATCCCTTGAGTTCACATGAACAAAGTCGAGGAACTGCTGGTGACCCACTGGAAAGTTTGGCACCCTGAGCCCGCTGTCGTCCTGCGAGACCCCTCTGCATCTGATCATCCTAGAAGGTCTGCGAAGGCGCTTCGACCCATTGGAATAGTGGGACCAACTATTCCCGGCACCTTCATCAAACCCTGCAGGTAAGCCTCTTTGGAAGTGTCCCTGGGCCAACCAGTGGGCTGACCAGCTTATGCAGGACGTTTGCTCTGTCATCGCCGTGGTTTCGAGGAAGCCCTCGAAACTTGGTATACTGCTTGCTCTGTGTCCACGGCACCCTCACATCGAATTTCGTACACTTGGCATTCCCAGGTCTGAAGTGAGACGAGTGTGCCCGGACCTGTGCAAGTTCGCTGCACTTGTGACCCTCTTGACTCTGAAGCCTGCTACCATGGAAACTACACGGTGTTGAGACGTCCTGATTGTCGCATCCGAACCTGCCAGCGAAGTGGACTGAACTGGCGAAGTCTGGGTCTGCCTGCGTTGGGGACCGGTGAGTAGTCCATACCCCAACCGGTGGCCCCTCGCGCAGGAGCCCATTTCTTTTACGCCGCTGTTGCGAAATAGCGACTCTATCCCGTTCTCTCAACCTGCCTCTGCCCGCAAGTGGAGGTCCTGTCTGAATAGTGGGGACTTGTTCTTCCTCGACCTTATCAACCTTCCTGAGCTGCTAGTGACCCTTGAAGAGACCCTATTTTGTCCAGTGGCACAAGCGTGTGCATGTACTATTGAGCATAAGGCTCCTCTCTTCGTAGGGCTTGGACTGCCTCTTAGTTAGGTGTATTCTTGTTGTGGAACTGGGTCTAACGATAACTTGCACTGCTTGTTTTCCTCCCCATCTAGGTGGTCTGCCCCATCTAGGTGGTCTACATATTTCGTGCTTCTTAATCCGTTAGACCCCTCTGGTCTTGTATATATATCGTGTTGATTGTGATGTGCTTTATTACTTCAGTATTAATTTAATTCTTTGCTATGGTCTATATTACAAAGGCCCTGTAATAAATGTGTCTATATTTTTAATATAACACCTGTCTGGAGTAATTTGTAAGTGTCCTTGCTTTGTGTGCTCACTGAGGTCTTTCAGTCACCCTCACCCCTCTTGAAACTTAGTCTTGACCGCCTGCCATAACTTTTAAAAGGCCATAGTGCTATCTAACAGTATGGAAACAAGTACCTTGTTAACTTTAAAAACTTTGAAATCCGACACATTAAGAAGGATGTCTGCTGAGAGAGGTGGTTCCTCTCAAGGCACAAAAGTAGACATGATCCAGTTAATCATGGACTGGCAAAACGCTCAGCTTAGAGCTATAGCTTTCGAGGACAGTGCTGCACTGATCCAGAGCAACCATGAGGACATGGAGGATGAAATGTCGAATGTTTCCTCTGCTAGTGCTGATGGGGAGGCCATACTTGAATTCAATAAGCAAGAGCAGCTGTTTAGGCAGAAGGAGCTTGAGTTCAACATGGCCAAACTAAAGGTAGAACTGGCAGAAAAACAAAAAGACAGGGATCACCAGTTGGAACTGGCCAATCTTCAAGTTGCCAATGGGTCCAAGGGTCCTGGACATGGGTCTGGGGCCTCTTCTCATCCAAGGTTTCCAAAAGATCTGCTCAGTGTGTATGAGGAAAAGAAAAACATTATGGACTGGCTGAATACATTTGAGTATGTATGTGAAGTTCAACAAGTTGACAATGCTGATAAAATTGCCTGGTTACTTAGCGGACTGCCCCATTCTGGCTGCAGTGCCGTTATGGAAATGTCGAAAGCTGAGAGAGCAGATTTTGCAATGTTGAAGCAAGCTCTCATCTTAAAGTTTGGAAAGACTCCTGCCCAATACTTAAAAAGATTCAGAGAATATAAAAAAAGAAGGTGGTACTTGGGTATCTTATGTAACTTAATCCTTAACAAACTTGACTAGCTGAGTTGAAGGTTATAAGGTTTCTACCTTTGAAGGTTTGATAAGTCTTGTCATGCTGGAACATATTTTTGCATCTTCTTCCCCTGAGCTTAAGCAGCATTTGGCTGATTCGAAGGAGATAGATCCTAAGAAGCTAGCCATTGCAGCAGATGTGTGGGTGTCACATCGAGTGTCCCATAAGGACAAGACTCATCCTGGTAAGCAAGTAAGAGGAAAAGTCAAAAGATGAGGAGGGTGGGGAAACTGATAAATCTTCTTCCCAAAAGGGACACAAAAGGAAAAATAAGGGTAAGACACAAGAGAACTCAGAGTGTAGTGGGGGTCAGCCTCAGAAACAGAACTCTGGTTATAGTAAGCCTCCCTATGTGAACAGACCCAATGGATCTTGTTTTGCTTGTGGAGCAACTGACCAGATGTAAGGTCAAAACCTGCTAATCTGGCCTTCTCCTCCTACGAGGAAGAAGAGATTACCGGAGCATCCTTCTCCTCAGACTCCTTCCCTAGTGGGATAGAAGCTGAGGTAGTTTCTGTTTCCCTGGGTTCCTGGGAGCCTAAAGTCTCAGAGGCTTATGCTAGGATTCCAGATAACACCAAGCACTACTTTAAGGACAGTGTGCTGATCGATGGAGTAGATACTCCAGCTCTTCGGGATAGTGGGTGCAGTCGAACTGTAGTGGATTGTACCTTGGTAGACACAGAGGAAGTTGCCAGAGCTACTCTGATGCCCACTAAGTTGGCTGACGGCCCATCTCTCATGTTCCCAGTAATACCTGAAAATCTTACTATCAATGGTACAGCAGTCAGGATTCCAGTGAGCATTCAGAGGAGTGTCCCAGGAAAGGTCTTGTTGGGCAATGATCTCCGAGCTTTAGGGCTTGTGGGAGACACTGCTGACAGACCCTGCACAAGGTCTCTAAGGAGGGCAGCACTGGCCAAGACCAATGCCCTGCCCCAGCCAAAAGGGAAACCCAAGGCTAAAGGAGTCAAAAAAGTAAAAAGAGGGAAAGAAAATATTCCCCCTAACTCACCTACCACTGAGGTGGAGGTAGTTGGTCAATCACCCGGACCTGGCGAGGAGGTGGTGATGCCTGAAGTATTTGACCCCAATGACCATCCTGAACTAATCGATTTGTTAGTGGAAGGTGGTCCTGACAGGGACGAATTCAGTAAAGGCCAACGTGAGTGCCCATCTCTGGAAAGCCTAAGGAGACAGGCCTGCTCCCAGCTTGAGGGTGAACCTCCTGGGAAGCATCAGATTTATTGGGAAGGTGGGCTCCTGTATAGTGAGCCCACAGAGTCTAAAGAAGGGGACCATAGGAGGTTGGTTGTTCCCCTTGCTGTACGGCCCTTCCTCCTGCAGCTGGCTCATGAAGTGCCCCTTGCTGGTCACCTTGGTATTAAGAGGACCAAGCAAAGGTTATCCATGCACTTCTACTGGCCCAAGATGGGGGTGCAAGTAGAAAGTCACTGCAGGAGTTGTGCCTCCTGCCAGTTATCTGGTAAGAGTGGTTCAACAATCCAAGCTCCATTGGTACTATTCCCAGTTGTGGGGGTACCATTTGAAAGGGTAGGGATCTACATAGATGTTCCCCTTGACCCCCAAAAATCCTCAGGCAATAGGTTTATCCTGGTGCTGGTTGACCATGCCACCAGGTATCCTGAGGCCATCCCATTGAACACTGTGACTGCCAAGTCAGTTGCAAAAGCGTTACTTGGCATCTTTACTAGGGTTGGCTTCCCTAAAGAAGTTGTGTCTGACAGAGGCAGCAACTTTATGTCAAAGTATATGCAGGCTATGGCGAAGGAATGTGAGGTCACCTATAAGTTTTCTTCCGCATACCACCCCCAGACCAATGGTCTGGTGGAACAGTTTAACAGAACCTTGAAAAGTATGATTGGGGCTCTGGAAGAACCTCAAAGAAGAAAATGGGATCTTCTTTTACCATGCTTACTGTTTGCGTACAGAGAGGTACCACAAGAGGGTGATGGCTTCAACCCCTTTGAACTTCTGTTTGGTCACCCTGTGCGGGGACCCTTAGCCATAGTCAAGGAGGGATGGGAGATGCCCACTCCTCCCATTACTACCAAAGTAGTAGACTATGTGTTAGGGCTCAGAAAAAGGATGGTACTCCTGATGGGTCTGGCTAGTGACAAGTTAAAGGCAGGTCAAGCTCTGGTGAAACATTGGTATGACCAGAAAGCTTCCCTCATTAACTTTACACCTGGTCAGAAAGTCCTGATCATGAATGCCATGAGTCCTAAGGCTTTACAGGATAAATGGTCAAGCCCTTACACAGTAGTGGAGTCACTGGGTGACGTCAACTATTTAGTGGACCTTGGAATGCCTGGACAGGCTCCAAAAGTGTTCCATGTAAATAGGCTGAAGGCTTTCATCCCAAGAGTTGAAATCGCAGCACTGCTATTGGCTTCCGATGTTGATGAAGAGGAGTCTGAACCTCTTCCTGACCTATTCCAAAGCAGTCCTTCAGATAACTCCATTGAGGGTGTCCGAGTGCCCCCTCACCTGACTTCTGATCAGCAGGCTGAGGTGAAAAGTTTGCTTAGGCAATTTTCCCCCCTGTTTTCACAGTCCCCTGGTTTGACACCTTGGTGCAAACATAACATAGACACAGGAGACAGTGTACCTACCAAAAGTATGGGATACAGAATGTCAGACAAAGTACAGTCTTAGATTAAGACAGAGGTCAACGAAATTTTGGATCTTGGGGTGATTGAACCCTCTAGTAGTCTTTGGTCCACCCCTGTGGTTTTGGTTCCAAAAGCAAGTACTTCTGAATTGAGGTTCTGTGTGGATTACAGGGCTCTGATTGCTGTCACCAAGACAGATGCACACCCCTTGCCTAGAACAGATGAGCTGGTGGATACCTTGGGTGCCTCCAAGTACCTCAGCACGTATGCCCTCACTGCAGGCTATTGGCAAATAGCCCTTGCAGAACATGCCAAGGAGAAGACAGCTTTCTCAACTCCAGAGGGCCTTTACCAGTTCAGGGTAATGCCTTTTGGGTTGAAGAATGCACCTGCCACATTCCAGAGGCTTGTGAATCATGTGTTGAATGGGTTGGACGAATTCTGTCTTGCATATCTGGATGATATAGCAGTTTTCAGTGCCACCTGGGAAGACCATGTGAAACACCTTGGGATTGTGTTACAGGCTCTTCAGAAGGCCCACTTGACCATACAGGCCAGTAAATGCCAGATTGGACAAGGCTCAGTGGTTTACCTTGAACATGAAGTAGGTGGAGGGAGCATACAGCCTCTACCCAGTAAAGTGCAAGCAGTACAAGACTGGCCTACCCCCACTACACAGACCCAAGTGAGAGCCTTCTTAGGACTCACTGGGTATTACAGAAATTTCATGGCAGACTATGGCACCATAGCTGCCCCTCTGACTGCTCTCACTACTCCAAGGAAACTCAAGAAGGTAACTTGGACTCACTGGCATAACAGGGTCCCCCACAGCCCCCGCGGTGCGGGGGGGCCCCGCCAGCACATGTCCTGGGAGGGGGCCCCACTGGAAGAAAAAAAATATATACATATATTTTTTTTTTTTAAAAAATGTATTTTTTTTCTTTTTGAATTTACTCTGCATTCATAAAGAAATTATTTCTGTAACAGAAATCAATTCTTTATGAAGGCAAAGAGACTACAAAAAGAAACATTCTTTTTGAAGCCTGAGGGCACTGCCCTCCCCATGGCATGGAAGTCCCTAGGCTGGAGGTCTCCATGTCATGGGGTGAGGGGAGCCCTATGAATTCAAAAAGAAATAGTTTATTTTTGAAGTCACTCTGCCTTCACAAAGAAATTATTTCCGTTATGGTTCGCTCCTTAACGGAAATAATTTCTGTATGAAGTCAGAGTGACTTCAAAAAGAAACAATGGGCCTCATTACGGGTTTGGTGGTAACTGTGCCGGTGCTACCGGCAGGTTGCCGCTGGACCCGTAATAATTTACTGGTGCCCGACATCCCGGTAAATAATTTACTGGTGCCCGACATCCCGGTAACACCGGGTGATTACAACCCCGGCGGTCCGGGAAGTCAGGCGCCGGCAAATGGTAAGTCCAACGGACTCTATGGGAATGGGGAGCACAGAAGCACCGGCACATTAATAATGGTGCTGGTGCTTCTGTGAAAACTCTGTGGGTGGGTGCCGTTCCGCCCGCAGAGCTGAATTATGCCGGTCTGGAAACAACGGGGCCGGTAAACTTACCGGCACTGTTGTTTCCAGACCAGCATAGTTGTAATGAGGCCCAATTTCTTTTTGAAGTATTAGGGCTTCCCTCAACCCCATGACATGTGCATGTGTGAGTATGTGGTGAAAGGGTGCACACTTAAATGTATAGGTGGCTGCCTGTGTGAGTGTATGGGACAAGGGTGCACACTTAAATGTACAGGTGGCTACCTGGGTGTGCCTGTATGGTGAAAGGGTGCACACTTAAATGTATGGATAGCTGCCTGGGTGTGCCTGTATGGTGAAAGAGTGCACACTTAAATGTATGGATGGCTGGGTGTGCGTGTATGTATATGGTGAATGGTGTGTGTGCTTGCTTTCAGGGGCGCAACAAAACTACATTTCAGGGGCTAACCCTTCAAATGTTGGGAGAGGCGCTAACGTCATTTGCGGTGGGGGAGGGGCAATTTTATTGTTTTGGGGCATCTCATTTCTTTATGCATTTTAATGAGACTATTCTTGTGCAGCTTCAATGTTACAAGCAGTTAAGTCTCTCCTTTAAGGTTGAAACCACCCACTTATGGACTGCTGTGAGAAGGAGTTGTCTCCTGTTCCCCCTCTACCCTTCCAATCAATCCCCTGGCATGCAAGTATTAAACCCACATCACGATTTCAATTGCCTAAAAAATGTGGCATTTGAATGCAGGTACTAATAGTGAAATGCTTTATTTTAGTAATTGCTGGGCTCATGTTAACAGCGAAACCCACGTGCCATTTAACATCTGTGTCCTGTTCTGTCTGGCAACTGCTCTGAAGGTCAGTCAGGTCGAGTCAACATAGCCCAAAATTTGAGGGGGGAGGGGGGAGTGCTGAATCCCAGTCAACTCAATGGTGTTGCACCAATACGTGTGTTTAATGCCTTGATTACTCATTACTCCTAGCCCTATTCTTCCTCGTCCCAGTGTGTATGAGACAGTACTTGTGTATAAGGCATGCTGCCTCATACACAAGTACTTGGGTGAGGTAGAGGGACATGGAGGTAATGCCTGACTTAGCTACCTGTAATCTTCATTACTCCTAGTACCACTCTTCCTCATCCCAGTACTTACCTATGAGGCAAAGAGCCTCATACGTAAGCTCTGGGACAAGGAAGAGGGACGTGAAGGTAATTCTAGGCCCAGGAGCGGATTTTGGAGGATGGGGTATGGTTGGGATGGAGAGGGGATGTGTGGGGGGCAGGATTGTGCAACAAATCATAATGGCTGTCCATGTCCAGACTAAGCAGGCATGATATTTGGTATTAGTGGCTTGAGAGGCATTTCGGTGCATACAGTCTAGTCATTCCTCAGTTTGGTATGACTTTTTTTTAACTGGGCATTTCTGATAAAGCAGTCCTGCTAAGTGAATTACCTGGCTAGACTGACATTTTTGTGCTGCGAGTCTAGCCATTTCTTACTGCAGCATTGTATATTTTTCTGGGCATCTGTGATCAAATTATATGATATAAGTCATTAATAACGCACCTGTACACAGGTGGTTCTAGGCGTGACAAGACAAGTGAGGGAAGATAGAGGGAGGACAAGACAAACGATCTTACTAGGCCTTGTGTCATTCAGATTGTGCAAGTGCGAGAATGAGAAGTGCAGGGGGAAAAGGAGGGGGAAGTGCAAGGGGGAGGGGAGGGAAAAACATGGCAGCAATGCTCTGAGTAAGTGCAGCCAGGGCAGCGGGGCTCTGAGTAGTTCAAGGAGAACAAGGGACTGTAGGGTTACAGTTACAGCCCCTAAGTGTGTGTTAGGCCCAGAGGCAGTGCAAGGGTGACTGATCAAGAAAGAGTCTGGCTCAGTGAGACTCTGAGGGTAGCCAAGCAACCAGTCGGTACAGCAGACAGGTAGGTCAGGTAGGCCAGCAGGGGAGGGAGAGAGAGAAAGCAGAGAAGAGGAAAGTTTTAAGCTGCTTCCAGACCATCAGGTGGTCCGGCTCAAGTTTGAGAGGGGCAGGGAGGCTATTCCAGAGGGAGGTACCTGCAGAAGAGAGAGATCTACCCCCCACCCTCTGCCTGGAGAAGCATCTAAACCTTAGAGAGTTGTAGGTAGCTGAGCGAAGGGCTCGAGAAGAAAGATATTTTGTAAAAGAGTGTTGGATGTAGTGCGGGCCCCAGGCCCAGGAAGCCTTGTGGACAATGCAAAGGGTCTTGAACTTGATCCTTGCAGCAAGTGGGAGCCAGTGGAGAGATTTCAGGGCTGGAGAGATACGATCCCTGGGCTTGAGGCCAAGGATAAGTCTCACAGTCCTGTTCTGGATTAGTTGCAGAGGGTGGACAGTAGAGGAAGGCAGATTGATGAAGTGGCTGTTGCTGTAGTCCAGCCTAGAGAGAACCAGGGCTCTGGCGACATTGAGCTTCTGTGAGAAAGCGAATAGTCCCTTTGAGGAGGTGCAGCTGCTAGTGGGACTTCTTGGCGACGTCAGAGATGTGAGGAGAGAAAGAGAGAGTGGAGTCAAAGATGACACCAAGGTTGTTTGCCTCACAGGAAGGCGAAGGAAGAGGGCCCAAAGCGGGCGGCCAGAGTGAGAGAGGGAATGCAGGTGCAGGAGTCCAAATGAGAAGGATCTCCATCTTACTGACATTAAGGCAGAGATCGTTGGAAGCACAACAATGAGCGAGAGAGGAGAGGAGTCTGAGGGGAGCCTGAAGGAAAGAGGAGTGTCATCCTCATAACACTGAAAGTTAGAGGAGAAGGTAGAGATCAGGTGGGACAAAGGGGCCAAGTAGAGGTTGAAAAACCAGGGTGAGAGGATGGAGCAGAGAGAAAGGGACCAAATTGGACCTGGGAGGGGCTGTCCAAGGGGAAGGAGGTCAGCCATTCAAGGGACTGATCCGTGATGCCCAGCTTCTCATTGAGTCGATTGATCAGGATGGATCAGGATGGCGTGGTTGACCGTGTCGAAAGCAGAGGAAAGATCAAGGAGGATGAGGACAGAAGGAATGCTGGAATCAAGGTTAGAGAGCAGATCTTCACAGGTGTTCAGGAGAGCAATTTCCATGACTCTGTCAGCTCTGAAGCCAGACTGAAGGTCATGGAGGCAACCAACAGATTCCGTGTGGAGAGTAAGCTGGGAGATGGCCAGCTTTTCCAACAGTTTGCCCAGGAAAGGTGTGATGGAGATTGGGCGATAGTTTGCCGGGAAGGCAGGATCAGCAGACGGCTTCTTGAGGAGTGGGTGTATAAGGGAGTGCTTAAGGGGAGAGGGGAACATTTCAGTGGCGAAAGAGTGATTACAGAAATCGGCCAAGGCTGGAGCGAGGGTGTCAATATGGTCCTTGGACGAGCAGTGGAGCACCTTTTTGGATGACACTTTCATAGATCAGACTTGTCTAGAAACGTCATTAGGTGTTGTCAGAGGAGAAAGGAGGAAGAGAGGTAGAGATGGCCCAAGGAGGTCCGAGAGAGGAAGAGGAAGAGGGGGAGGAAGAGGAGATGGAGGACAGGATGTCCTGAGTTTAAGCGGAGAAGTGAGATGACAGAGCCATACAGAAGGCCTGGGAGGGAACAGGAGAGGTAAAAACTGCAACAGGATTGACCAGTTCCTTGCAGATTTTAAAGAGTTTGGCCGTGCTGTTAGAGGCCATGGGCTTGAATGTGTGTTCTCTTCTTGATGAGTGTAATTGCTTCGATTGCCATTTTGGTACAACCAGTATAGGTATGTCTAAATGTGGCCTGGCATGCTTTACTGTAACGTTATTACATGTCTACACTGGTCTACATTGTGCAGCCAGTTAGACATGTTTTCATTGTGGCATTGCATTTTTAATAGCAAAGCATTAATGTTCCTGTGCACTGTTGGTGACTTGCATCTATTGGATTGGTGTTACCCTACAAAACAATTGCAAACACTCTGGCTTTTTAGCCAACTTTTCACTGAAAGTGTGCTGTATTTCGCAATAAAACACATATTTATATCTTTCTCCTAGTGCAGTGTGCAGCATATCCCTGCAGCAGCACATTTGAGCGTATTGCGCAAGCATGATAATCTATGCCGGCCCAGAGTGAGGTGCGACCAGTGATTTATTGCCGAGTTGGGGGGGGGACCCTCAGCATGGCTCGCAAGAGGGCCCCCACATTTTGTGTTACGCCACTGCTTGGACTGAATAGTGTGAGAAGGCCTTCAATGGCTTAAAAGACTCCTTGTGCCAGGCCCCTGTACTCAAGGCCCCTGATTACCAAAGACCTTTTATTGTGTAGACAGATGCCTCTGACACTGGGATAGGAGCTGTACTATCACAAGTAGATGATAAGGGTAAGGAACACCCCTTTGGCTTCATTAGTCGACAGCTTAAGGACAGAGAGCTCAGATGGTCCACATTAGAGAAAGAATGTTTCTCTGTTGTGTGGGCCCTACGGAAGCTGAGGCCCTACCTCTATGGGACACACTTCACTGTGCAAACTGACCATAAGCCCTTAAAGTGGCTAATGAACATGAAGGTAGAGAATCCAAAGTTGCTTAGGTGGTCCATAAGTCTGCAAGGCTTTGACTTCACTATTGAGCATAGGCCAGGTGACCAACATAGCAATGCTGATGGGTTGTCCAGAATGTTTAACCGACCTGAACAAGAAACTCATCCAGGGGTGGATTAGTTCCCCATGTCCTTAGTCTGGGAGGGGCGAGTGTTAGGAAAGATTTCATATTTGAATGTTATTTTCCCTCCATGTGTCAACCCCCAAACTTTTTGCTGCTGTTTTACACCCTGATCTAACCTTTGCCAGAGAAGCGCAGCCCTCAGCCGCACTCCTCAGGGCTTTTGCTCACTTCTTATGGGGAAACTGACATGCCCTTAAGACAGTCAGTACTGGGAGACTTCGTTTCCCTTAGTCCTTTCCTCATGTTGCAGCTTTTGTGCAACATGTAACAAGAGTGCAATGTAACTTACTTTACAGCACCCTTGGGTCTCTAGTCATTCCAAAGGCCCTAGAAACTCTCGCTGGACTTTTTATGAACTGTGCAGATGTGTTACGGACAGGACTGGTGGCAGCTCTCGTTTTTCTTATGCTTTGAACCCTTTTTTGCCACATGATCCGCGCTTACCGTGTTTGGCACAAATAGGTGGCCTGGCTCCAAAAAGGCCATGCCACGAGGTTCTTTGTTTTATCCTTTGGCCATCTTGCCCCTTCACCTTCCCCAGGTTGAGCCGACTGGGGTCAGTCCTTATTTGGTCATGCACTTTGCCGCGAAATCCAAAGCTTTCGCGGGCTTCTGCATGCCTTGTGTGTGTGCCTCCAGAATGTGGGGTGGGATGCCTGTCCCCAATGCACATCCTGGGTGCCAGAGAGTCTGGAGTGTCCTGAATGCCTGGGACCACCGTGGTCCGTGATTGGTCCACGTATGGAGTGAGTGTTTGTGAGCAGATCTCCCATTGGGTCCTCTCCGCTTTGGCGCAAAGGGACCTTTGGATAAGAGAAGGCCGAAAACACCACTACCATGCCGATCTCCTGAGTTCACACGAACAAAGGATAAGGAGCCAAGTATCCTGCAACAAGAATCCGAGTCAAGAACCGCTGGTGACCCGCTGGAAGGTTTGGCACCCTGAGCCCGCTGTCGTCCTGCGAGTCCCCTCTGCATCTGATCATCCTAGAAGGTCTGCGAAGGCGCTTTGACCCATTGGAATAGTGGGACCAACTATTCCCGGCACCTTCATCAAACCCTGCAAGTAAGCCTCTTCGGAAGTGTCCCTGGGCCAACCCGTGGGCTGACCAATTATGCAGGACATTTGCTCTGTAATGGCTGCGGTTTCGAGGACGCCCTCAAAAATTGGTATACTGCTTGTTCTGTGTCCACGGCACCCTCACATCGAATTTTGTACACTTGGCATTCCCAGGTCTGAAGTGAGATGAGTGCGCCCGGACCGGAGTAAACGTGGTTACCGTGTTGCCCTGCTGTGGCAACGACCTGTGCAAGTTCGCTGGACTTGTGACCCTCTTGACTCTGAAGCCTGCTACGCGGAAACTACACAGTGTCGAGACGTCCTGATTGTCGCATTCAAACCTGCCAGCGAAGTGGACTGAACTGGCGAAGTCTGGGTCTGCCTGCGTCGGGGACCGGTGAGTAGTCCATACCCCAACCGGTGGCCCCTCGCAAAGGAGCCCATTTCTTTTCCGCCGCTGTTGCGAAATAGCAACTCTATCCCGCACTCTCAACCTGCCTCTGCCAGCAAGTGCAGGTCCTGTCTGAATAATGGGGACTTGTTCTTCATCGACCTTATCCACCTTCCTGAGCTGCTAGTGACCCTTGAAGAGACCCTATTTTTTCCAGTGGCACAAGTGTGTGCATGTACCATTGAGCATAAGGCTCCTCTCATCGTAGGGCTTGGACTGCCTATTAGTTAGGTGTATTCTTGATATGGAACTGGGTCTAACGATTACTTGCACTGCCTGTTTTCCTACCCATCTAGGTGGTCTACATATTTTGTGCTTCTTAATCCGTTAGACCCCTCTGGTCTTGTATATATATCGTGTTGAATGTGATGTGTTGGTTTACTTCAGTATTATTGTTATTCTTTGCTATGCTCTATGTTACAAAGGCCTTGTAATAAATGTGCCTATATTTTTAATATAACACCTGTCTGGAGTAATTTGTAAGTCTCTTTGCTTTGTGTGCTCATTGAGGTCTTTCAGTCACCCTCACCCCTCTTGAGAATTAGGGCCTCATTACACGGATGGCGGCGGACCAAGGTGCTATTAGCACCTTGGTCCATGCCGGTAAAATACCGGCACCGCCTTGGTAGAAAGGGGAATTACCGCCCTATTCCAAGGTTGCTGGGGTGGTAATTCCCCCTTCCCCCAATGCCCTTCCCCATTCCCATTTTTGCCCATAGGGCATAATGGGAATGGGGAAGGTGCTAATTATGGCACCACAAATTGTGGTACCGTAATTAGCTCCCTGGTCCCTTTGCAGGTTGGTTTTTAACGCCTGCAAAAAGCAGGCGTTAAATTCCCCAACCGGCAAAGGGACCTCGTACTAATGTGGTAAGGGTTTACCGGTACAAAATTAACCCCCAAAAAATCTTTTTTTTGTGACTGCACCACTACATCATCAAGAATCGATGACTGGGAGAGAGGCTGCAGGAGAGTGATTCCCCCTAATTTGTATAGTACAGTAGCACAGATAGGAGAAAGAGGTTGGTTGGCTCTCGACTTACATCTACCTGTTCAGTAGCACACCTGGGAGTGGGTAGTTGAACTGGCTTTGGGGTCCCCGTTTCTCTGTGATAGCATACTCTTGAGGGTATACTTTTTTAATGAACATTTAATTGCAACTGCATATGTATACCAAGTGCTTAATTTGTAAAACATTAGGTGCCTGTGCCCGAATATGTTTTAGCACTTCTGTGACACTTGGGCAGTTCCACACCACTGCTGCCACCCAGGGTCGGACTGGGACAAGAAATAGGCCCGGTCACCCCAAAAAAAGTGGTCCACCCCTCGCCTCAAAAAAGTGGCCCACCCCTCGCCTCACGACACTTGACCTATGATGATATCACCGGAAGTGATGTAATTTGACCCCACACCAAAGTGACATCCCAGGAATCGATGAAACACAACCTTTCACCCCTTGACAAAATAGGAAGTGGCATCAAATAGCATTGTTCCTAAGTAAACTACACTACGAAAAATATGGTTATGATTTCACTAAGGTGATATACATTTCATACAAGAATGGATCACCATATGTATCATTAATATCTGTGTGTATAGATCCATATTGTCAAAATACTGTGACTCCAAGCAGACGTCCAAGGCCACATGATAATATGGTATTATATAGCACTTACCCTTAAGCTCTTTTTTATAGAACAAATATGCATACAGCATCACCCAACCTGTGTTGGTACTTATATCGACCTAAGAAGGATGAAAGGTTTTTGAAGAATAAAAAATGAAAAAAATAAATTAGAAAAAAATGAATTTTTCTGATTTTATTTTTTCAAACCGGCCCAAGCATGGCCTGAAAACGGCCCTTACTCCCCAGGGACGATTTTGGCCCGGCCAGGGGCCAATTCGACCCTGCTGCCACCACCCATAGTGCGACAGAGGCTGGGCCATTGTGGGGCCTCAGGCTCCATTAGGAGCCTATTCATAAAGACAAAAAAGCACACACATTCTTTTGCCGTGATGACCATCATCAAGGCAAAAGAAGGTGTGCGCTTTTTCTTTTGTCTTCATTAATAGGCTCCTAATCGAGCCTGAGACCTCACAAAGGCCCGGCCCCTGTCGCACTAAGCATGTGTGGCAGGAGCTGTGGATCGGGCTGCTGCTTGTTAATGAAGCAACAGCCCAACCCTTTGGTCATTTATCCTCTTTTTTTTTTTTAAACTGTGGATGCGCGCCCCCCCTGGGCATGAGGCTGCGGCCCACCAGAGGGGTGAGCCCCACAGTTTGACTACTGCTGCCCTAAGCCCTCCCCTCCAGGACCATACACCAATATGAGTCCTAGAGGGGAGGGCTTAATCGCACATTTTCGCGATTATACCCGGCCGGAGAGAAGTGATGCAATATCGATGGAAAGGGCCATCGATGCTGCATCACTTCTCTCCGGACGGGGGGGGGGGCTCAGCCCCGTCTTGATTTTGCTGGGGGGGCTTGGGCCCCGGAGCCCCCCCGTACTCGGCGCCCCTGCCAGTACCCCCGTAAAACCATTTGCTAGCAACAGCATAAACGAATGTAAGCGCTACATGAATCAACCACAGGAACAAGCACAGCACTTTCAAATACAATTTCAGTGGTCAAGCATCTGTACACATGTAACTGTGAAATTAAGTTTCTGAAAATCAGCAGAACTCAAAACAGGCATCCCCCCCCTCTACTGATGTATCCCATATGTACTTCATCAGCAGGGGCGTTGCTAGGGGGGGGCTAAGGGGGCTATAGCCCCTGATCATTTGGTTGTAGCCCCGGATAAAATCTCAGGAGCTACAGCCAAAAGACTATCTAGCCCCCAGTCCAAACAGTTCCGACATCAGCTTAGCCCTGGGTCTTTTCCAGACCTAGCAACACCCCTGTTCATTAGGTATGAAAACAGTACACATGATGTTTACTTCAGGGCCTCCTCTTCTTCCATATGCCATTTAAGTTAGTTTCCAAGGAGAAGAAGCTATCTATTCAGTTACAACGGCGGTGTTTGTTACGCTCACCTGGCTCCCACAGGGGTGTCGGTCGGACCCGGACAGCTGCTGTCTCCACCCACGTGATGCGTAGTGCAGCGATGACTGACTAGATCTGCCCTGCTAATCTTGTCTGCTTAACCCGTAGAAATATTCTCCTGCAAGTGGAGAGATGGATTTAGCCACTTGTGGAGTCAAGTGATGGCACTCCCACAGTCCTCCCCAACTAATCACCTCCAAAATGCCCTCACAGCAATCTCACCTTATATTCTTGAAAGATGAACTCTCCATCCTGCGTGGATTTGCAGGGGCGCGTCGATTCCAGTTACTTCACTGGTTTGAAGGCTCGGGAGAGTTCCGGAGAGAATTGACTCTGAGGTTCCTGGTGAGGACCAGTAAGTATTAAGTTCATAGAGGTCAATATGTCCGATGTTCACTCTTGTTCCCCCCTTCCTTTCTTGTCTTGCAGCTGGCTCGTGAAAAGATGCTCTTGTGGCAGCTGGTGGTGCTCAGGTAAGAGTCTGTATTACCCGGTGCTGTCCGGTAAATGTTGCACGAGGAAAACGTGTTGTTTTGTCTCTCTTTACAGAAGCGGCAGGTGAAAATATGGAGATTCACAAAAGGATGCCTCCGGTGGTAAATCTGGTAAGTCTATGGTGGTAAGAATTATATTTGTTGGTTCCCTCAGCTCACCTTGTGGTTTTCTTTTGTCTCCTAGGTGCCGAGGTTCAGCGAAGAAATGATGGAGGCAGCGCCGACATGAAGGATGCTGTGAAGACTGGTGAGTATGGCGCGGCGCTGCAGCTGGAGGTGCAGCGCATGCAGAAATTATGTTCTTTACAGGTCCGGAGACAAGATGGATCCAGGATCAGGTGTGGAATAGAAATAAGTTTGTTTTCTAACCTTGTCCCTTTCTTTCCTCTTTCTTTTAGGAGCTCCAGATTCGAGGCGGGCGTGGCAGAAGACTGGATGCAGGCTGCAGGCACAGTGAGTATTACGCTGCTGGATGCAGAATAAAACGAAGCATGTGTTGCTGGTCGGGTGTGGTTTAAAAAGCCTCAAAAGTAGTCCCAGGTAAGAAGTCCCTAGAACCACACCCGAGTAAAAAATAGTCCCTGTAGAAAAATAGTCCCTTTCAGGCTTCATGTTGGATTGGAGTCATTTGCAGCATGGTCTGCCTGAGGTAAGTAATGACTATGAGCCTGGCGCCTAAGGTGCCAGGACTGAACCCAGATAGCCCCTAGCTGTGGCTGCTGAGGTTTTACTAAATGTCTAGATGCCTGCTCCCAGGGCTGATGGACTTGGTCCGGATGCCTGGGGGTAGGCATCATGACAGCACCCCCCCCCCAAGGCCCCTCCTAAAGTTATTCTTCCCCTGGGCCCTGGTTTGTCTGGGAAGTTCCGATAGAATCTTTTCTCCAACCGAGGTGCATGGACGTGGTCACTAGGTCCCCATGACCTTTCTTGTGGTCCGTAGCCCTTCCAATCGATTAAATAAAAAAGTTTTGATTTAACCATCTTGGAGTCCAGGATATTTTTTACCTCGAATTTAGGTTCTCCATCTATCAAGATGGGGTTGGGTGGTTTGGTTAATCTTGTTCCTGGTTGAACTGGTTTTAAAAGTGAAACATGAAAGACAGGATGAATGCGCATATTAGAGGGTAATTCCAATTTGACGGCTACCGGGTTGATAATGGCCTTAATAGTGTAAGGTCCCAAATATCTAGGGTTAAAAGTCTGAGTTCCCTTCAGAGGTATGTGTTTTGTAGCCAGCCAAACTTGATCCCCAATCTGGTATTGTGGAGTTTCACTTCTATGTTGATCAGCATTTTTCTTATATTTCTCTTTTGCTTGTTTCAAATGTTCTGTTGCCTCTTTAAAGGCTTGTGTAATAGTAGAATGCAAATGACTAACTGCAGGCATTTCTGAATGCTGAGGCGAATCTAGTTCTGAGGTTCGAGGGTGATGTCCATATATGGTATAAAAGGGGCTTTGTCCGGTTCCTGAATGTATTATTGTATGCATACTCGGAAATCCATAAAATATCTTTCCAATTACTTTCGGTCTGGTGTAACATGCAACGTAGGTACTGTTCAAGGGTCTGGTTGGTCCTCTCCGTCCGACCATCGGTCTGGGGATGGTGACTGGTTGATAACCTCATGTCGATTTGCGCCAGTTGACAACATTTCTTCCAAAAATGTGAAATGAATTGACTACCTCGGTCAGAGACCAATAGGGAAGGAAATCCGTGTATTTGAACAATGTTTTCGAGGAACTCCTTGGCCAGAATTGAAGCAGAAAGTAATCCCTTTAGAGGAACAAAATGGGCCATCTTGGAAAAAGATCCACAATAATTAGAATGGTGTTAAATCCATTACATGGAGCTAGATCTGTAATAAAGTCTAACAATAAGGTGTGCCATGGTGTAGGGGGAATATCCAAAGGTTGTAAGAGGCCAGCTGGTTTTTTCTTCTGACTTTTGTTTTGGGCGCAAATGCCACAAGACATTACAAATGACTTTACGTCTTTTCGCCAGGTGGGCCACCAGAATTGTCTCTTATTTTTAGCTTCAGTTTTTGCGATACCTGGGTGTCCTTCCATCAGGATGTCATGATAATTGGAGATGACTAGTTCTTGTAGTTCCTAGTGTGGTAGAAATAGTCGCCCTTGATAATAAGGTAGGTCATTGATGACTGAGTAGTCCGGGCCTTTCTTCACCCAGTCCTGCAGGGCTGTTGGATCGAAGAGTTGTTGGATCTTTACTTGAATATCCTCTAGTGTCTGTAGAGTGGTTATGCCAAGAATTCTTTGTTCTGAAATTATAGGCACTGGTTCCGGCTTCGCATATGCTTCTCCCATCCCTATTCGGGATAAGGCATCTGCCTTGCCATTTTTACAACCTGGTCGATAATTGATCACAAAATCGAACTTGGCAAAGAACAATGCCCATCGAAGTTGACGCGACGATTGGGCCTTGGCTGTTTTTAAATACTGTAAGTTCCGGTGATCGGTGATTACCGTAATGGTATGGCTGGCACCGAGACGATAATGCCGCCAAGCCTTGAAGGCGGATGTGATGGCTAATAATTCTTTATCGGTAACTGCATAGTTTAACTCGGGTGCCGAGAACTATCTGGACCAAAATGCTACTGGGTGAAGATGACCGGTTTCAGGATCCTTCTGGGACAGGACAGCTCCCATGGCTAAACTGTATGCAACAGTTTCAACTATGTATGGAAGTTCGGGGCGTGGATGCTTTAAAACAGGTGCATACGTGAACTTTGCTTTCAGCTCTTGGAAGGCCTTTTCAGCTTCATCGGTCCACAAGAAGCGTTTGTTTTTTCGCAAAAGTGCTGTGATAGGGTGTACAACATGTGAGAAATCCGGAATGAATCTGCGGTAGAAATTAGCAAATCCGAGCATGCTTTGTACCCCTTTAACTGAACTGGGTGATGGCCACTTGAGGATTGCGTCTACCTTTCGAGAGTACATTCGGACTCCTTTGGGGTCAGGATAAATCCAAGGAATTAAACTTCCATAGCATGAAAAACGCATTTTTCCAGTTTTGCATATAACTTGTGCTGGCGTAGTTTCTCAAGGACTGCACAAACGTGCTTCACATGGTCTGATTCTGAAGAGGAGTACACTAGAATATCGTTTATGTATACAACAACACAGACGTCAATGAGTTCACAAAGGACATCGTTCATAAAATACTGGAAGGCTGCTGGTGCATTGCACAACCCGAAGGGCATCACCTGGTATTCGAATAACCCGTAATTGGTGCGAAAAGCAGTCTTCCATTCGTCGCCTTTCTTTACACGTACCAGATGATATGCCTCTCGGAGATCTAATTTAGTGTAGATGCAAGCGTCCTTTACTTGGTCTAGTAATTCGAGGATCAGAGGCAATGGGTATCTGTTCTTAACCGTGATCTGATTTAATGCGCGGTAGTATATGCACATTCTGAGGTCACCTTCCTTTTTAGGCACGAAGAACAAAGCTGAAGATGCAGGGGACTTGGATGGACGAATGAAGCCATTAGCAAGGTATTGGTCCAAGTATTGTCGTAGGTGAAGGTTTTCGGGTTCCGTAAGGGCGTAGATCCTACTACATGGAGGTTGTGCACCGGGTATGAGATCGATTTGTCATTCGTGTGATCTGTGAGGTGGTAGGGTGTTTGCCTGTTCCTTTTGGAAAACATCCTGGAATTCTTGATATTCCTGAGGTAACTGCACGACTGGAGTAGCGACTGTGGCCAGGCCTTGGTTCAAGGGTTTTTTTGGGTAACAAATATGTGCACAATCCGGGAAGGTTATTCTCTTCTCTCGCCAATCAATACAAGGATTATGTGTTTCCAACCAAGGTATCCCCAGTATTATTTGGAACTTTGAGGCTTTGATTAAATCAAACACAATAGTTTCTCGATGCCCATCCTGACCCAATATTGTCATCTCTGCGGTGGAATGAGTTACAGGCCCAGAGGCAATTTCAGTTTCATCGACTGTGGTGATGACATCCGAAGTGGTCTTTTTGCAGAGAGATAGATTAATCCTAGAAGCCAACTCGTGGTCCACATAGTTTCCTATGGCCCCACTTTCAATGTATGCCCTCACTGCGTGCATACTTGATGGCTGCCTTGGATCTATAAGGACCATTGGTATGATGAAGTGCGAGGTCTGAGTATCCTTCTTCAACCTCGGCAAGCGGACCTCTACGCTTGTCGGGCGTGGTCGTTTCCCGAATCAGGCTCTCTTTGATTTTTATCAGCAACTCCGACTACTTTTTTTGATGTTTTTTATAGGGCAATCCCGTAGAAAAAGTCCTGAGGCCCCACAGTACAGACACAATTGCATATGCCGTCTACTTTCTCTTTCCTTTTGAGTTAAGGGTCCCTTGACCCCCCGATCTGCATCGGTTCTGACACATCTGTTCCTTTGAGGATAACATTGGGTTTAACCAATACCCGATTCTCAAACTTAGCTCGATCAGCCTTTCTATTCCGAAGTCGGTGGTTTTACTGGACCACTAAGTCTATATATTCTGCACAATCCTGATGTGGGTTCACAACTTGGGCCAAAACGTCTTTGAGTTCACCCCGAAGTCCACAATGAAATAATGTAATTCGTTTTACCTCTGGCCATCCGGTTTCCACCACTAACCTATTGAAAGTGGCGATATAGGTTAGTAGATCCTGGTTACCTTGTCGTGATGATAAAAGTTTGTTATCCAGGGCCTGTCCCTGTGAATGTCTGGCAAATAGTCTTTCCATGCTCAATTGAAAATCCTGAAGAAGAGGGTCATCCTGATTAACTAATGGAATTGACCAATCCGCAGCGCTGCCACTAAGCTATGATAGTACAAAGGCTACTTTGGTTTGGTCGTTCGGAAAAGCTCCAGGTCTGCATAAAAAGTGCAAGTGGCATTGGTTCATGAACACGGTGAACTTTTTTGGGTCCCCAGCAAAACGTTTGGGTGGAGCTAAAGGAAAGCTCCCTGGTAGAACCACTTGCACAGGATTGCTTGATGGAACAGGAGTTGGATTCCCCCGGAGTCCAGGTAATGGTGTTTGCCCAGCTTGGTTTTGCAGTAATTGTCTAGCAAGATGATCAGTGCGCTCCTTTGACACAATCAGTTCTCTCCTGAGGGCATTGGTCTCTTGGCACGCGGAGTGCACTTCTGCCCTAAGTTCCCCTAACAATAGGACTAGTTGGTCAGTTTCTGAGGTTTCCATAACGCCCGGGTGGGGATTTGTAGGTAGGCTTCGCGATCTGTTATGCTCACCTGGCTCCCACAGGGGCGTCGGTCAGACCCGGGCAGCTGCGGTCTCCACCCACGTTATGCGTAGTGCAGCGATGACTGACTGGATTTGCCCTCCTAATCTTGTCTGCTTAACCCGTAGAAATATTCCCCTGCAAGTGAAGAGATGGATTTAGCCACTTGTGGAGTCAAGTGATGGCACCCCCACAGTTCTCCCCAACTAATCACCTCCGAAATGCCCTCACAGCAATCTCACCTTATATTCTTGAAAGATGAGCTCTCCATCCTGCGTGGATTTGCAGGGGCGTGTCGATTCCAGTTACTTCACTGGTATGAAGGCTCGGGAGAGTTCCGGAGAGTATTGTCTCTGAGGTTCCTGGTGAGGACCAGTAAGTATTAAGTTCATAGAGTTCAATATGTCCGATGTTCACTCTTGTTCCCCCCTTTCTTTCTTGTCTTGCAGCTGGCTCGTGAAAAGATACTCTTGTGGCAGCTGTTGGCGCTCAGGTAAGAGTCTGTATTACCCGGCGCTGTCCGGTAAATGTTGCACGAGGAAAATGTGTTGTTTTGTCTCTCTTTACAGATGCAGCACGTGAAAATATGGAGAGTCACAAATGGATGTCTCCGGTGGTAAATCAGGTAAGTCTATGGTGGTAAGAATTATATTTGTTGGTTCACTTGGCTCACCTTGTGGTTTTCTTTTGTCTCCTAGGTGCCGAAGTCGACCCGAAGGATGCTGTGAAGACTGGTGAGTATGGCGCAGCGCTGCAGCTGGAGGTGCGGCGCGTGCAGAAATCATATTCTTTAAAGGTCTGGAGACAAGATGGATCCAGAATCAGGTGTGGAATAGAAAAAAGTTTGTTTTCTAACCTTGTCCCTTTCTTTCCTCTTTGTTTTAGGAGCTCTGGATTCGAGGCGGGCGTGGCAGAAGACTGGATGCAGGCTGCAGGCACAGTGAGTCTTACGCTGCTGGATGCAGAATAATGTGAAGCGTGTGTTGCTGCTTGGGTGTGGTTTAAACAGCCTCAAAAGTAGTCCCAGGTAAGAAGTCCCTAGAACCACACCCGAGTAAAAAATAGTCCCTGTAGAAAAATAGTCCCTTTCAGGCTTCATGTTGGATTGGAGTCATTTGCAGCATGGCGCCAGGACTGATTCCTACTATGAGCCTGGCGCCTAAGGCGCCAGGACTGAACCCAGATAGCCCCTAGCCGGGGCTGCTGAGGTTTTACTAAATGTCTAGATGCCTGCTCCTGGGGCTGATGGACTTTTTCCGGATGCCTGGGGGTAGGCATCATGACAGCGTTGCAATCTGAGAGATTGTCGGGAGTGCGGGTGGGAATAGTTGCATAAAAGGTATATTCCGTTGAGTTGGTATAACTGATACTGGAATTTTACAAACCTGTGTAAACCATGTTGAGCCAGTTCTATGCTGAACGGAACATCCTAATGTCTCTGCCTTGAGCTCTGTAGTTAAGCGTGGCTTTCCATACAGTAAAAACCCTGTGATAGGTTAGTATTGACGGATTGCACTTGGTTTCAGATAGTGGTGGGGCTACAGGAGCTTGCACCCTGGGTGGTGTTGAGAAATAATAGGGGTGTCATTTGGAGGCATATGTTTTGTTATATCCATGTAGTGAGACTTTGTGATTTGTCTTATCACCTAATGCTTGGAGCTCGACAACTAGAAACAGTGACCAAAAGTAAAGTATTGCTAATTAATATATAGTGTGACATTTATATTTCCCGGTCCTTTAGGAATGTTAATTCTGCTATTGCTGTTAAAGTTAGTAATGATGATGGTGTTGCAAGACTACAACAGACCAGCATTTAACATGGCTTCTGAGTGACTATATGGCCCTATACTGCTGCATAGAAGGGTGTTCTGTTGTCATTAGAGAATCTGCGATGTAGTCTGATTACCGGGATTCATTGGACTAGACAATACTTGTCCCCCGAACTGATTGTCGCTGTTGAAGAGTGACAGAGTTGAGAAGGTGTGTGAACGGAAGCAGAGAGAGAGGTGTTAAAGTCAGTTGTTACTCAGGGCTACCTGTCATAGAATAGGATGCTACTTCCTCAAATATATTTAGAGTGCATGCTATTGGGGAATAGTGAAGACAGCATTCTGAATATCATTGTAGGGACTGTTTAATTTATGAGAAAATATAATAAGGTGGTCGTATGATTCTCAGGATGGGAATTGAGCTGATTGTGATTTATCATGAGTCCAGTGATTTTATCACTCTCTTCACATATGTTGTCATTTTGATAATCAGAAAGGGATGACTTGTGTGTACTAGGGTCGTTGAAGGTTGAGGTCACATCCAAATCCTACATTGCCATTAATGTGTTGTTTGGGAGTGGACTGAGGTGTATGTGGGATAAGCAAGAATGGCTACAAGTAATGTTCTAGAGGATTAGATGACTATGGGAAAATATAGGGTTTTATTGAGTGTTTACAGTCCCGGGTTTGAAATGTACAGAGAGGATAACCTCTCCATGAGAGATTTAGACTGCAATGGGTACAGGAGGGAGAAGAGAAAGTATCTTTATTTTATTATTAGACTCGGATTGTATTTTAATAGTTTGGTATATAGTTGTTTTCTAAGTTAAATAGTTTAACAAATATGCATTTGACTATTAGTGTTATTTATATATGGGGCGGAGTAGTACTTGGCTCTCTTTTTTCTTTTGCAGCCCTTCCGCCAAAACCCTTCTGGTTTCCTCTTCATTTGACTTATCTATTTTATTATTTTTATTTATTTGAATTATATATTTTACCCTTGTTCTCTCCTAACTCTTTCTCTATAGTGTTTTGTATCTTCTCCCCTCTTTTTCTTTTATTATTTTTTTTTTTTCCTTACAAGGACCTTCTCTTCTGCATTAATATTGAAGATATTTTTAGCTGGCTGTACGTTTACTTTCACAAGTGGAGACCTACATCAAGTTGGAACAAGAGCTATAGACATATTATTAGGGATACAGCTCTAGGTTGATGCTGGTCTTTTACAGCTAAATCACAGATTTTCTTTTTACTTTTGCCAGTTGATATGTAAAGGGAATCAATAGCCCAGTGAAGAGAAGGAAGATACTTCATTATTTATGTAAAAATAAGCCCGACATAGTTTTACTAGAGGAATGTGAAGGAATACTCAAGTACCCTTGTCAGTAATTCAAGGGGAGTGACTATCTTGTTCAGGAAAAATGTGAAACTCTCCACAGATAAAGTGAACGTTGATGCAAATGGTCAGTTTGTGGTTTTAAAACTTTTGGTGGAGAATGTTCGCCTTATAGTGATTAATATTCATGCTCCCAATGTTGGACAATCTGACTTTTTCAGAAGTCTGGATGATGTCCTAATGGATATGGGAGACGGAGCAATTCTGATAGGTGGTGAGTTTAAGACTATTTTGGACAAGATAAATCAGAATTGTTGCAGTCATATACAGCAGATAAAGCTAGAAAGGGCCTGTTGCAGTTTATGTAAACCTGGGATCTGCAGGACATATGGCATGACCAGAACCCAAATAAAAGGCAATATAGCTTTCACTCTGTTCTGCATAACACTTTGTCTCATATTGACTACTTTTTAGTGAATAGAGATCTTTACGGGTCTGTGAAGTCTGTAAGAATGTGGGAGGTAGTGGTTTCTCATCATGCGTGTCTTTTTTTTGGAGCTGAGTAAGTCCATGGGTGATGCCAGGAAGGGTATGCAATGGAGACTTGATACCCAATTACTCTCAGATGAAGACTTTTTTAAACAGATAAACACTGAAATCTCCCTCGTTTTTACTGATAATGTGGGGTCAGTGAGTAGTTTGAGAACTGTCTGGGATGCGCTGAAAGTTCATTTATGTGGTAGAATTATTAGCTATGCCTCATACAAAAAAAGAAAGTTGAAGCTGAGTATACAGAGGCACAGTGTGCTTATAAGTGCAGCGTTGAAAATCATAACATCTCCATCCAACACATATCTTCCTACCATGTTACGAGCTAATAAGCAAGTGCTGGATGGTATAATTCATAAGAAAGCCGAGAGATATGTATTTTATAGTGGCCAAACCTTCTGGGAGAGAGGGGATAACGCTGGGGCCCTACTGGCTAACAGACTGCAAGGTAGTAATTGTGGAAGACAAGTTCTATCTATATTGGGGCATAATGGAATTACCACTGGGAAAAATGATGAGATATGTAAGGAATTTAAAAAGTATTATGAGTCCTTATATCATGATGAAGGGTGTGTGAGGCAAAGCAAAATTCCAGATTTTCTAGGCCTAGTCTCTATCCCAAAATTAACAAATGCTGATGTGATATCTTTGGACAAAGAAATTACAGTTCAGGAAGTTGTGGTTGCAATGAAGCTCTTGACCACTGGTACGTGTCCTGGTCCTGACAGTTTCCCAGCTGAATTTTATGTTACATTTTGTGGCACATTAGCGCTGTTTCTTGTAGATCTTTAGGGAGATCACTGATAAATAATGAACAAGTGGCTGACTCCATGCAGGACGCAGTTAATCTGCGAACCATAAGCCAGGTAAGAATCAAACAAATTGCAGCAATTATAGGCCAACTTCACTATTGAATGTTGATATTAAACTTTTGGCCACAGATTTTCGTTGTTAGGATCAACTCCATACTTCTGAGATTAATTCACCAAAATCAGACAGGATTTATTATGGGAAGAAATAGCTACAACAACCTCAGAGTACTTTGCAACGTTATTTCCTTAAAATGTAACTCCTTGGAACCCTATGCAGCTGTCAGCATTGATGCTGAAAAATGTGTTTGATAGGGTCAATTGGGCTTATCTTCGTCAAGTGTTAACCAAAATAAACTGCGGCCAAGGCTTTTTGAAATTATTTGCAGCTCTTTACAAAGACACTTCAGCTAGAGTTTTGGTGAATGGATGCCTATCAAATAGCTTTTGGATCTATCGGGGAACTCGGCAGAGGTGTCCCTTGTCTCCGCTTCTGTTTACCCTTTTTATTGAACCGTTGGCAATTGCAATTAGGGGTAATGCAGACATCAAAGGAATCAAAGTGAGTGATAGCCTTTCTAAAGCACTTCTATATGCTGACGACCTCCTTGTTTTGATATCAGGCCCTGCTTCCTTGTTTAAACAATTAATATCGGTCTTAAAAGGTTTTGGCATAGTTTCAGAATAGAAAACGAATGTGTCCAAAATGGTAATCTTGCGCATATCAGTTACGTGTCACAGAGGCCTTTTAAAAGTTGGGTGAGGAAACTGGGAGGACAAAGAATTCATATATCTGGGTATACAAGTATCTAGGTATGTAAATATCTCATTAGCAATTATGATTCAGTGTAAGGTTGAAGAATTAAAAATGCTATGCTTAAAATGGAAAACATTTAAACTTACACTATGGGGAAAGATAAACGTTATTAAGATTACCCTACTACCAAAACTTCTCTATGTCTTCAGCATGTTGCCTCTTCCCCTGTCGGTGGATTTTGTTTGTGATATAAACAGTGTTTTATGTAATTTCATGTGTGGGGAGAAAAAAAAGGCTAGGATCCCCATGAATGTGCTTATGAAACCAGTGCGCTTGGGCGGGTTTGGTTTCCCTAACATCATTTCTTATCACAGAGCATTCTCTCTCATTACGAACATTATGAGTTTGGATCCCCTAATTGGGTACGCATACAGAGAAGTTTGGTCCATCCAACCCCATTAGAGTGTCTGCTTAATATGGAAAAACGAATGCCACTAGCAAAATCGACCCCGTTCATCAACCATATCTCAAGGGATTGGACAAATTATTGCTCTGACTCAGGTGTTAACTATTTATAAAGCTCTACTTCTTCAATTTGGCAGAACTCAGAACTCTGCTTTAATAATCACCTCCTTTCATGGGCTATTTGGCGTTCTGCAGGCCTCTCGGGCAAATATATGACAGTGAATCTATGCTTTCGTTGGATTTTCTTAAATTCAAATACAAGATGAAAGTGTCTGAGGCAGCCCGTCAATGGAAATGAGGTCTGAATTTTCCGACAGAGATTGGTATTTATTGCACACCCACAAGGATGAAACAAAGTAAGCTGTTGGAATTGTAAGAAGGAGGTTGGCAACTATCTGCACATGCTCTTGTCCTGTGCAAATGTGGTGAGCTCTTGGGAGGAGATCTTACAACAAATGGAGCTGGAATTGGGTCGATCATTCCCTCGCTTTCCCCATAAGTGTTTTTTAGGGTAATTCCCTCTTGGTCTCCATGTTTTGTCTGATCAATATTATTGGGTTTACAGCGCCCTTTTGTTAGCTAAAAAGCACATTTTGAAGATTGGAAAAGTGATGCTAATCCAACGGTTGATAGCTGGCTACAAGATCTGTCCCTTTTTAACAAGTAGAGAGATAACCAGTTATGAATGGACAAGTATCTTGCTATTTCGAAGGTCTTTAATTAATTATATGTTTGACATCCTTTAGGTCCTTAAGAACCCCTCCCTCTCCCCCTTCTTTCTCCTTTCCTCCTCTCCTCTTTCTGTCCTATGATCATTTGCTTCTCCCTCGCCCCTTGTTTCTTTTTGTATACCCCTCCTTTTTTTTGTAAACATGGTGCTCCATGTGTATTTTTCAATAGGGTCTAGATATCACCATTTTTTGTAAGATTTCTGTATGTGTTTTTCCTGTTTAATTATTATCAGAAGTACCATTTGTTCTTATTTCTGTCATTTTTGTCAAACTCTAATAAAAAAAATGTGAAAAGAAAAATCCAAATGTTTTTAATTGGTATATGAACCGGCAAATGATGCTAACACCTTAGTTGGTGATTGATTTAAATAATGCATTGTTTGGGAAACATCCCATACTTCTGAAATGTTCACAGTCATGTAGAAATGAAACCTCCTTCAGTGGCCTACTGGCCCCACTCATGATAACTTCACTCATTGGATTTGATCTTTAGTGTGCTCCACCATGGTATGGAGGTGAGATTTCCCCAATTGGGCTAGCCCGATTATCGTATTTTTCCTTTTAATCTTAGACAAAGCTCACCAATTACAGTGCCAGCTGTTCCCTTTCCCCCAAACTGGCAGAGACTTAAAAACACTGAATAGTTAGTATTGTTGTGACTTTATTATAAATAATTAATCAACTACAGAAGCAATAGATAAGTATGTTGAACACAACTTAGATTGTCTTCTTAAAACAATTATTGCACCACTTAAATAGTTCAAATGTATATAATAGGGAATGCTTACATAAAAACTTGTTTTAATAATATATTTCAAATTTAGCTTCTAAAAAACAAGCAGAAATTAAGTGGAGTCACTCATAAAACCCTATATTAAAGATCACTTATCTTAACCTCCTAACTAACTATAAACAGACTATTAAGGGTACGAGTATGAAGTATTTTTCAAATAAAATTCCCACATACCTATATTTTCAAAAAGAATTTCATAAAAACCCAAATACATTTTGAAATCCATGAGAAAATCCTCGGGAGGATAGCTCAGGGGCAACAATGCTCACCCTGGAAGCAAGACGACACAATGCAACACAGGTTCGATCCCTGGATCCTTGCTTAGAAACCTCTGGGTATTAAGCGCTTTATAAATAACCTATCATATCAAATCATACCATCCAACCCTCAGAGGGATTGTGTAACAACTAGGTTAAATTGTTCTCACAAGTATGCAGTTATATATGCAGACATTTAAAAAACATCTTTGTGTGACATTTTCAACCTTAGTTCCATTAGACGTTGTTGCTCTTCTGTACAAACAATTCACAATTTATAACTGTCAGAATTTCACCCTTTAGTTCAGAAACTTAAAGCTCATCCTGCCACACTGACCCTTGACCAACATCTTTTTTTTTATGCAACCTTTACTAGCGATACCAACTGGCAACATTTTACAGGAGATTATTAGTGTATCTGTGCACTCAGCATATCAACCAGACACTGTCTGACACAGTGGTAGCAAACAATATCTAGGCCATTTCCAACATTCTTTACTAACAGAATAAATTGTTCTGACTCAACTCAATGAGCATATATCTCATAATACTATCTGAGTTCCCAATAGTTTTTTTATCTACCCATTTCTTAGCCCATAGGCCCTCGTTTTGAGGTTGTCAGTAGACCGCCAGTAGTACTGAGAACACTGAAGCACCACTGAAGCACCAGAACCATGACATTCTAAATCCCTTATGATTGCATCTTGTGTATTTATATAGTTATTCAAAATGATATAGGCCAACAGGAGCTGTTTGGACATCCCCATCAGAAATATAATTGAATCTTGTATACAGGGTATGCCTAAATGTGTGTACTTAAACAGTATGCTTGTTACCTCAAAACATGTATTTTGTATTTTCAATGTATATCCTAGTAATATTTACTCTGACTATATGGAAATAACGAATCACCCAGGTCCGGCACGATTATTCGTTTTTTCCAACAACTGCGTAGATTTGGAGGTTCGGATTTGAGTACGGGAAGGGGGTCAGGTGAGTGAATGGTGAAAGAGAGAATGAAGTGATCGGACCAGATGATAGGGGTGGGTGGGTTTAAATGAATCCGGATGTTGGAGCTAAAGATGGCATCAAGAGTGTGTCCTTTATAGTGAGTCGGGCCATTTATGTGGGGTTGGAGGTTCATCGTGTCTAAACCGTCAACCAGAGAGTTTGTCATAGGGTTGGTGGGGATATCGAGCCATATGTTGAAGTCTCCAAGAAGGGTGAGATTGGGATGGTTTAGTTGAAGGGTGGCAATAGAGTCGCAGAGGTTGTTTGCGAATTGTCTATCGTAGCCAGGGGGTCTGTAGATAATTAGGAAGCTATGTGAGAGCGACGGGGAGAGGGATAGTTTAACGAGGAGAGATTCGCAGGAAGGAATGGAAGGTTGGTTTTCTATGATTGAGGCGCTGAAGAGAGACTTGAAGACGAATGCTACTCCCCCTCCTCTCGCGGGACGGTTCAGCGGGATGAGGGAGTAGTCAGGGGGAAGGCTTCATTGGCGATTGGGGTGAAGTCGTCAGAGAACCAAGTTTCGGTGATGAAACCCAGGTCTGGTTTGTCAGAGGCGAGGAGGTCAAAGATGCAGTGTCTTTTCTACGGATCGGGCATTAAATAGGATGCAGTTCACATCGGCAGGCAAGGATGGTCTCAGAGCTGCAGCAGAAGAAGGTGGTGGTGGAGAGAGTGTAAGCTGGAGAGGGAGCTGGGTAGTGTGGGTGATGATCGCTGGGAATAGTGGGCGTGCTGACAAATTGGTGCGCTTCGGGCCGGATTGGGTGATTGCGTGTGTTAGGATGATCGGGTTTGGCTCGGGGGATTTGAAGGTGGGTTGTGGGCGGTTAGGAGTTTCAGTTGCAGTTGATGAGAAGTCGAGGGAGAGGGGTTTCAGGAAGGGTGAAGCCATGGGGGAAGGAGGTGATTGGGGGAAAGAGGAGGTGGGTCGAGACAGGGGAGGAGAAGAGTGTTGAGAGATTGAGGGGGGCCAGGTACGTTTCCTCTTTAGTTTCTTTGTTGCGATTGGAGTGTGAGAGAGGGTAGGAGGTTCAGAGGGGAAGAGGGGCGTGGCTTTGGTTCTTGCTAAGGCTAGGCGTGCAGTTTTTAGGGAGGGGAACGGGTGTGGTCGGTGGTGGAAGGTGGCGGGGGTTCGAGGGCAAGGCGGGAGGTGGATGGTTGCAGAGCGGGTTGTCCCTGGTATGATAGTGAGAGGAGCGGGCATGGTTATCCTTGGCTGGTCGGTGGTGGGGTTCAGGGGAGGAGTAGTCTCAGGGTGGATGTTTGCAGGGCGGGATGTCCCGGGTATGATAGTGAGGGGAACGGGAATGGTAGGGAATGCAAAGGAGGGTGGGTTGATTTGGGTAAGGAGGTGGGACGGGAGGGAAGGCAGATCGGGAAGTGGGGGTGGTCCATGGTGCTCGTTTCCAACAAACTTTGGTGGAGTAGGTGCACTCATGCTTAGTAGCTGTTAGGTGTAATTTCAAGTGAGACTCAAAGTTTATTGGACTTTATAAATTCAGTGATATCACTGGCTAAGAGTGGCTATATTCAGCTTTCACAGAGAGGGTATTGAGCACACTTCTATAATCTGCTTTCACAGAGGGTATTGGGGACTCTTCTAAATACAACTTTCACTGGGAAGCTACTGGGCACACTTCTAAATTCAACTGTCACAGAAGGGCTATGGGCACACTTCTAAATGCAACTTTCACAGAGAGGTTATTGGACACAAATCTAAATTCAATTTTCACAGTGAGGCTATTGGACACACTTCTAGATTCAACTGTCACAGAATGGCTATTGGGCACGTTTGCACTTTCCAGAGTGGTTGTGGGGCACACTTCTATAGTCAACTTTCACAGAGAGGTTATTGGGCACTCTTCTAAATGCAACTTTCACAGGGAGGCTATTGGGCACATTTCTATAGTCAACTTTCATAGAGGATATTGGGGACACTTTATAAATGCAACTTTTCACAGAGAGGCTGTTCGGCACACTTCTAAATGCAACTTTCACAGTGAGGCTATTGGTCACACTCCTAAGTTCAACTGTCACGGAAGGGCTATTGAGCACACTTTTATAGGCAACTTTCACAGCGGAATTGGGGACACTTCTAAATGCAACTTTCATAGAGCGTCTATTGGGCACACTTCTAAGGGCAGCTTTCACAGAGAGGCTATTGGGCACACTTCTAAATGCAGCTTTCACAGAGCGTCTATTGGGCACACTTCTAACTGCAAGTTTCACAGAGAGGCTATTGGTCACACTTCTAGATTCAACTTTCACAGAGGGGCTAGTGGGCACACTTCTAACTCCAAGTTTCACAGAGATGCTATTGGTCACACTTCTATATTCAACTTTCACAGGGAGGCTATTGGGCACACATTTAAATTCAACTACTAAATTCAATTTTCGCAGAGGGGCAAATGGGACACTACTAGATTCAACTTTGTATAGAGAGGCTATTGGGCACACTTCTAAAATCGGCTTTTACAGGGAGTCTATTGGGCACACTTTTGAATTCAACTACTACATTTAACTTTCTCAGTGGGGCAAATGGGCACTACTAGATTCAACTTTTATAGAGAGGCTTTTGGGCACACTTCTAAAATCTGCTTTCACAGAGTGTCTATTGGGCCCGTTCCTAAATTCAGCTTTCACAGAGAGTCTTTGGGCACACTTTTAAATTCAGCTTTCACAGAGAGTCTGTTGGGCACACTTCTGAATTCAGCTTTCACACAGAGTCTATTGGGCACACTTCTAAATTCAGCTTTCACAGAGAGTCTATTGGGCACAAATCTAAATTCAATTTTCACAGTGAGGCTATTGGACACACTTCTAGATTCAACTGTCACAGAATGGCTATTGGGCACGTTTGCACTTTCCAGAGTGGTTGTGGGGCACACTTCTATAGTCAACTTTCACAGAGAGGTTATTGGGCACTCTTCTAAATGCAACTTTCACAGGGAGGCTATTGGGCACATTTCTATAGTCAACTTTCATAGAGGATATTGGGGACACTTTATAAATGCAACTTTTCACAGAGAGGCTGTTGGGCACACTTCTAAATGCAACTTTCACAGTGAGGCTATTGGTCACACTCCTAAGTTCAACTGTCACGGAAGGGCTATTGAGCACACTTTTATAGGCAACTTTCACAGCGGAATTGGGGACACTTCTAAATGCAACTTTCATAGAGCGTCTATTGGGCACACTTCTAAGGGCAGCTTTCACAGAGAGGCTATTGGGCACACTTCTAAATGCAGCTTTCACAGAGCGTCTATTGGGCACACTTCTAACTGCAAGTTTCACAGAGAGGCTATTGGTCACACTTCTAGATTCAACTTTCACAGAGGGGCTAGTGGGCACACTTCTAACTCCAAGTTTCACAGAGATGCTATTGGTCACACTTCTATATTCAACTTTCACAGGGAGGCTATTGGGCACACATTTAAATTCAACTACTAAATTCAATTTTCGCAGAGGGGCAAATGGGACACTACTAGATTCAACTTTGTATAGAGAGGCTATTGGGCACACTTCTAAAATCGGCTTTTACAGGGAGTCTATTGGGCACACTTTTGAATTCAACTACTACATTTAACTTTCTCAGTGGGGCAAATGGGCACTACTAGATTCAACTTTTATAGAGAGGCTTTTGGGCACACTTCTAAAATCTGCTTTCACAGAGTGTCTATTGGGCCCGTTCCTAAATTCAGCTTTCACAGAGAGTCTTTGGGCACACTTTTAAATTCAGCTTTCACAGAGAGTCTGTTGGGCACACTTCTGAATTCAGCTTTCACACAGAGTCTATTGGGCACACTTCTAAATTCAGCTTTCATAGAGAGTCTATTGGGCACACTTCTAAATTCAGCTTTCACAGAGAGTGTATTGGGCACACTTCTAAATTCAGCTTTCACATAGAGTCTATTGGGCACACTTCTAAATTCAGCTTTCACATAGAGTCTATTGGGTACACTTCTAAATGCAACTTTCACAGAGGGGTAAATGGGACACTGCTAGATTCATCTTTGTATGGAGAGGCTATTAGTCACACTTCTAGATTCAACTTTCACAGAGAGGCTATTGAGCACACTTTTAAATTCAACTAGTAAATTCAGCTTTCACAGAGAGGCTGTTGGGCACACTTCAAATTCAGCTTTCACAGAGAGGCTATTGGGCACACTTCTAAATTCAGCTTTCACTGAGAGTCTATTGGGCACACTTCTAAATTCAACTACTAAATTCAGCTTTCACAAAGAGGCTATTGGGCAGACTTCTAAATTTAGCTTTCACAGAGAGTCTATTGGGCACACTTCTAAATTCAGCATTCACAGAGAGTCTATTGGGCACACTTCTAAATTCAGCTACTAAATTCAGCTTTCACATAGAGGCTATTGGGCAGACTTCTAAATTCAGCTTTCACAGAGAGTCTATTGGGCACACTTCTAAATTCAGTTACTAAATTCAGCTTTCACAGAGAGGCTATTGGGCACACTTCTAAATTCAGCTTTCATAGAGAGTCTATTGGGCACACTTCTAAATGCAACTTTCACAGAGGGGCAAATGGGACACTACTAGATTCTACTTTGTATAGAGAGGCTATTGGCACACTTCTAGATTCAACTTTCACAGAGGGGCTATTGGGTTCACTTCTAACTGCATGTTTCACAGAGAGGTTATTGGTCCCACTTCTAGATTCAACATTCACAGAGAGGCTATTGGGTACACTTTTAAAATCGGCTTTTACAGGGAGTCTATTGGGCACACTTTTGAATTCAACTACTAAATTTAACTTTCTCAGAGGGGCAAATGGGCACTACTAGATTCAACTTTGTATAGAGAGGCTATTGGGCACACTTCTAAAATCTGCTTTCACAGAGTGCCTATTGGGCCCGTTCCTAAATTCAGCTTTCACAGAGAGTCTTTGGGCACACTTTTAAATTCAGCTTTCACAGAGAGTCTATTGGGCACACTTCTGAATTCAGCTTTCACACAGAGTCTATTGGGCACTCTTCTAAATTCAGCTTTCACAGAGAGTCTATTGGGCACACTTCTAAATTCAGCTTTCACAGAGAGTGTATTGGGCACACTTCTAAATTCAGCTTTCACATAGAGTCTATTGGGCACACTTCTAAATTCAGCTTTCACAGAGAGGCTATTGGGTACACTTCTAAATGCAACTTTCACAGAGGGGTAAATGGGACACTGCTAGATTCAACTTTGTATGGAGAGGCTATTGGTCACACTTCTAGATTCAACTTTCACAGAGAGGCTATTGGGCACACTTTTAAATTCAACTACTAAATTCAACTTTCACAGAGGGGCAAATGGCACACTACTAGATTCAACTTTGTATAGCGAGGTTATTTGGCACACTTCTAAAATTAGCTTTCACAGAGAGTCTATTGGGCACACTTTTAAATTCAACTAGTAAATTCAACTTTCACCGAGGGGCAAATGGGACACTACTAGATTCAACTTTGTATAGAGAGGCTATTGGGCATACCTCTAAATTCAGCTTTCACAGAGAGTCTCTTGGGCAGACTTTTAAATTCACCTACTAAATTCAGCTTTCACAGAGAGGCTGTTGGGCACACTTCAAATTCAGCTTTCACAGAGAGTCTCTTGGGCAGACTTTTAAATTCACCTACTAAATTCAGCTTTCACAGAGAGGCTGTTGGGCACACTTCTAAATTCAACTTTCACCGAGAGTCTATTGGGCACACTTCTAAATTCAACTACTAAATTCAGCTTTCACAGAGAGGCTATTGGGCAGACTTCTAAATTTAGATTTCACAGAGAGTCTATTGGGCACACTTCTAAATTCAGCATTCACAGAGAGTCTATTGAGCACACTTCTAAATTCAGCTACTAAATTCAGCTTTCACAGAGAGGCTATTGGACAGACTTCTAAATTCAGCTTTCACAGAGAGTCTATTGGGCACACTTCTAAATTCAGTTACTAAATTCAGCTTTCACAGAGAGGCTATTGGGCACACTTCTAAATTCAGCTTTCACAGAGAGTCTATTGGGCACACTTCTAAATGCAACTTTCACAGAGGGGCAAATGGGACACTACTAGATTCTACTTTGTATAGAGAGGCTATTGGCACACTTCTAGATTCAACTTTCACAGAGGGGCTATTGGGCACACGTCTAACTGCATGTTTCACAGAGAGGTTATTGGTCCCACTTCTAGATTCAACATTCACAGAGAGGCTATTGGGTACACTTTTAAATTCAACTACTAAATTCAACTTTCACAGAGGGGAAAATGGGACACTGCTAGATTCAACTTTCTATAGAGAGGATATTGGGCACACTTCTAAAATCAGCTTTCACAGAGAGTCTATTGGGCACACTTTTAAATTCAACTAATAAATTCAACTTTCACAGAGGGGCAAACGGGACACTACTAGATTCAACTTCCTATAGAGAGGACATTTGGCACACTTCTAAAATCAGCTTTCACAGAGAGTCTATTGGGCACACTTTTAAATTCAACTGCTAAATTCAACTTTCACAGAGGGGCAAATGTGATACTACTAGATTCAACTTTGTATAGAGAGTCTTTTGGGCACACTTCTAAATTCAGCTTTCACAGAGAGGCTATTGGGCACACTTCTAAATTCAACTTCTAAATGCACTTCTAAATTCAACTTTCACAGAGGGGCAAATGAGACACTACTAGATTCAACTTTGTATAGAGAGGCTAATTGGCACACTTCTAAAATCAGCTTTCACAGAGAGTCTATTGGGCACACTTTTAAATTCAACTACTAAATTCAACTTTCACTGAGGGGCAAATGTGACACTACTAGATTCAATTTTGTATAGAGCGTCTATTGGGCACACTTCTAAATTCAGCTTTCACAGCGAGGCTATTGAGCACACTTCTAATTCGGCTTTCAACATAGAGGCTATTGGGCACACGTTTAAATTCAACTACTAAATGCAACTTTCACAGAGGGGCAAATGGGACATTACTAGATTCAACTTTGTATAGAGAGGCTATTGGGCACACTTCTAAATTAGCTTTCACAGAGAGGCTATTGGGCACACTTCTAATTCTGCTTTCACAGAGAGTCGATTGGACACACTTCTAAAAACAGCTTTCACAGAGAGGCTATTGGGCACACTTTTAAATTCAACTACTAAATGCAACTTTCACAGAGGGGCAAATGGGACATTACTAGATTCAACTTTGTATAGAGAGGCTATTGGGCACACTTCTAAATTCAGCTTTCACAGAGAGGCTATTGGGCACACTTCTAATTCTGATTTCACAGAGAGGCTATTGGGCACAATTTTAAATTCAACTACTAAATGCAACTTTCACAGAGGGGCAAATGGGACATTACTAGATTCAACTTTGTATAGAGAGGCTATTGGGCACACTTCTAAATTCAGCTTTCAAAGAGAGGCTATTGGGCACACTTCTAATTCTGATTTCACAGAGAGGCTATTGGGCACAATTTTAAATTCAACTACTAAATGCAACTTTCGCAGAGGGGCAAATGGGACACTACTAGATTCAACTATTTAGTACACATCCAAGATGGTGAAGGTTGAGTGGTAGGGTAGTATGGCGAGAAGTTATTGCTTCTGTCCCCCGCCCTTGCCACACTTTGTTATTGTTGGCTTCTTGCTTCTCCAGCGGATACCTGCTGATACGATCTGGAGTCGTCCCTGAAGGAGTCGTCCTTTGCCCCGGGTCCTTATGCGATGGGCTGCTGGGCAGAGGGCTGCAATGGAGGGGAATCCTCTCGGCTGGACCAATCGGAGCAGGGTGGGCAGGTCGGGAGGCGGGAGGGAGCGGGACCAGGAAGAGGGTGCGGGTGGGGACGCTAAGGCAAGCGGGAGACGGAGGGGCCTGGGGGCCTCGCAAAAGTTTCAGGAAAGGCCCGGAGGGGCTACAGGAGCACTACAGATGGCCACAACACTCACCTGCAATTATTTTAAAAAGATGGGCGCACTGATTCCACGGGGTCCTTTGGCCTACACAACACGGTCCTAAGGACCAATCGGAGCGGGGTGGGCGGGTCGGGAGGCGGGAGGGAGCGGGACCATGAAGAGGGTGCGGGTGGGGATGCTAAGGCAAGCAGGAGAAGGAGGGGCCTGGGGGCCTCGCAAATGTTTCAGGAAAGGCCAGGAGGGGCTACAGGAGTGCTACAGATGGCCACAGACTCACCTGCAATTATTTTAAAAAGATGGGTGCACTGATTCCACGGTGTCCTTTGGCCTACACAACACAGTCCTAAGGACCAATCGGAGCGGGGTGGGCGGGTCGGTAGGCGGGAGGGAGCGGGACCAGGAAGAGGGTGCGGGGTGGGGACGCTAAGGCAAGTGGGAGACGGAGGGGACTGGTGGCCTAGCAAAAGTTTCAGGAAAAGCCTGGAGGGGTTACAGGAGCGCTACAGATGGCCACAACACTCACCTGCAATTATTTTAAAAAGATCAACCACCCCCTCCACATTGATGGCAGCTGTGATGTCTACCCCGATCCGATCCTCTGACAGCCCGGACCTGCTCATCAAGGAATACAACTTCTGCCGCTGAGAAGTTAACAGTCCTTTACCTCGCATTGGGGATTATGGTTTATGTTCCGAACATGATGCACCTGAGGCTGGTTAGATGACGCTGGGGCGTGACTATAGGTACTGTGAAGCTGTGGTGGTGTTGTAGAGGCATGGAAACCCCAATATGGCAGATGAGGTGCTAATAGAGCCTGACAGGAGAACAGCCGAAGAACAGGCTGGTGAGGGATACCAAGGGCCTCATGACAAGTTTGGCGGTAGCCTTGCTAGTAAAACCGGCAGGCTGCCGCCAAACTTGTGAATGTTTCAAGCCCCTGGCAATGGGGAAATACAGGGCCATTACAACCCTGGCGGACCATGTATTTCCCCATTGGCAGGGGCTGGAAAATACCCATTCCCATTTGAGACCCATAGGGCTTATTGGGAATGGGGAGGCCAGTAGCACGGCACCATTCAGTATGGTGCCGTGCTACCGGCAGTGTGTGCTCACGGGTGCAGGCATGCCTGCCAGGTCAGACCTGGCGGGTCAGAAGGCACCCGTGATCAGAACTCATAGTTTGCCAGTCCGGTAACAACGGTACCGGGAAGCTTACCGGTACCGTTGTTACCAGACCGGCAAACTTGTAATGGGGCCCCAAACCTCTGAAGGCAGTGCAATTGGACAGCAGCCAGAGACACACAACCAGTCAGCAGGAAATGCTGCAGTAGGTAGGAAAGGAATGGCTAGAAGAGGTGAGATATAGCACAAGGCAGACAAAATCAGAGGAAGGGCCCTATGTGTGTAATATCCATGCCACACGCAGCATGCCTATGCACATATATGACATGCCCTCCCTTCCATGTGTTGAGGTGGGGATATGTAGGTGTAAAAACATAGATTTCCTGGCATGTACAGAATCAGCAATATCTAGGGCGAAGAACACGGATCAGCTGGCGTGCACAGAGCCAGTGATATCTAAGAGGTACAATGCAGATTTGGTGCCGAGATCTGACAATATCTTGCCATTAGCGCACTTGAACCATGAGTGGAAAGGCTCTGTGGAGAGGAAGAGGACGAGGACATGGTCAAAGGCAGAATAATTGTCCACCTGCTAAATGTGGTGGTGAAACTACAGGTGTCCCTGTACCGCAAAGGCCCATTAGGACCAAAAGGGGCTAGCCTGCAGAGCAGGAACAGGCAGCACCCCATGAAGAGGCACAGTTTAATGGGAGTGGGCCACCAAGGAAGAGGCGCTTTACAGATGAGGAGCTGACAATACTCACTGATTACGTAAATTGACACCACCTGGGCCCTTGTGGTGACAGTAACCTTCCTGTGACCCAGCGATGGAGGATGTGGCAGGAGGTCACAGCTCACATCAATGCCTGTCGGGTGGAGAAGCGCACTGAGGGTGAGATCCACAAGAGGATGGGGGATATTATGCAACAGAGGAAGAAGAAGCTCGGCAGCAATATAGCCTCTACCGAGGTTACTGGATGTGAATCACTAGATGTGGATGAGCTGGCTTCATTTGAAGAGGTTGCCAATGGCCGGGGTCCTTCTCACCCAAACATGACTACTATAATTATGCTCCCATGGCCACTTCCATTACATGCTCTGCATCCAAGAAGGTGGAGTGGATGCTTGAACTCGGTGTGCGGTTGACATTGATCTGTATGTTTGGTATTTTATGTGTAATTTATACAGCGCTTTACACCAAAGCGATGAACAACACACATTACTGTATGCAGAATTGTTTAGTAATGCCAATACAACTATATGTGGCAATGGCGTACAAGACACTTGTCATTAGAAATACTCACAGTGCCATTTCTCTAGTGCTTTCTAAACACAAATAATGACTCACTTGGAATGAGGCCAAGCAGTGGATGATGTCAGAGTTATCAATTCACTGGCCCTTGTCAGTGCAAATTCGCATCACGGTGTGTTCCAGACAGGAGTTTCAGTGATTGGCCAATAGATATTTGAGTGATGTTCATTCCACATTTGGAGTGAGAAAAATTCAGTGGTCATGCAAGTGCACACTAGTCATATCCATATTGCACTCTCCTCGCACATAGTTGAGATGCATGTGTGCGTGGGTAACCACAAATCTGACCTTGGGTAATGTGGCTAAGGGAGTGATGGGGATTTTGGCAACACAAACACCTGCATGCAAGTTTGATCAGCAGGAGTAAATGTTATACTTCAACATGTTGCAAGTAGGCAAGGTTGAGGTAGAGAAGGGGCTCCGCAGTGAAGCACGGTCCTCCATCCATCTACCGTTAGACCTTACACTCTAATACATGTCTGCATGTATGAATGGTCCCCTACTCATCCAATCAATGGCTTGATGCAGGGCTGAATATGTACTAACCTGACTGCACAGAGCATTCAAAATTTTTCGCCTGTGCATTTCACATTTATGATTGCCCAGTTTCAATGTGTAGTGTATTTGTGGCTGGCCCTATTTTGTCTGTATGCATTAAAATTCATGTGTGTATCTTCAGCCAGGTAGGTAGCCCTCTGAATATTTTTGTCTGACTGTCTGCAGGTTAGGACATAGCAGATGTTGAGGAGGTTTAAGAGGAGGGGGAGGCAGATGAGGCACAGCCATCTGCCAGTGCAGCCCAGGGTGCTCTGTCTGCTGAAAATCCCCTTGTGTTGCAGGCCATCATCAGCACACCTGCCAAATCATCTTCCGATGAAGTGGCTGAATCTGATGTGGAGGGCATACTAAAGGATGGGGTGGAGGGTGCACCACTCGGTAATCCGGATGCCATGGAGCTCCTTGAGTTCATTGAGCCTGCTGAGTCACAGGACGAGAGCCAGGTGACCCTGGGTCTGGCAGTGGGAAGCCCAGCATCAATGGTGGCTTCAGTGTCTGCAAGATTAACTTCAGCTATCATGGAGCCAGAAGCAGAGGCTGGTGTCAGGCGGAGGGTTGTAGACAATGTACTCACTATGATGGGCATGGGCTTCAGTATTCTGGCTTGGTAGGCCCTGCACATGTGGTTGATGTGTACCTGCCACACACTCAGAGTTGGGGGAGGAGTTGCTGCATGCAAGTGCCCAACGGGACGGGGGCCTGCAGCAGATGGCCAGGGACATCCATCGCCTGGCTGAAAATGTGATCTCCTCAAATGCTGCACAAAGTGCTGAACTATGCCTATTGCAGCAGGAGAGGAGAGAGGACATGCAAGAACTGAGGCAGGTGATTTGTGATGATGAATCAGCTTTTAGAGAATTCCTGCATGATGAGTTATTGTCCTCAAGGAATCAACAGTGGCAGGTGATGGACAACTTGTTCGCCTAAAGAGAATGCCAATCTCAAGGCATGGATACCCTGAGTAAATGCCTGCATGCGTAGAGGTTGGCCTCAAGGGATTCCTGCCATCAAGATACACATTACTTGAGGCACTCTCTACATGATGAAAAGTGTGCCACAAGGGACATCCATCGCCAAGAGATGTATTTCTTGAGGCACTCCTTCAACATGTAGATGGAGACATCAAGGGACAACATGCATAATGCATCTTTGGCCACTTGCGACATCCATCACCAGGGAAGTAAAGCGATTGGGGCTCTCATTTATTTATCTCTTTTACGAGTGGCCGTAGACAATGAGGATCAGACTTTGGCATTGTGAGGTCAGAGAGCACCGTCCAAGGATCCACCACAGGATGGGGTTTTCAGTTAAACCACTCAGGTGATGCCATTGGGAATGTTCTCACACACCCTGTCCTCTTGCCACCACCACCCCTTCTTCATGCACTCTGGGGTCCATAAGCCCATTGAGGGGGAATGGATATAGCCATTATTTTTTACTCCCCCCCTAGGCCCCCTCCAGGATGGACAGGTTTTTTTTCTCCTCTTTTTTTTAGCTCCTTCCAAGATGGACTGTATTTGATTTTCTCCTCCTGTCCAAGGTGGACTCCATAATTTGTATTTTTCCTTGTCCAGGATGGACTGTGTTATTCTTTTTCTGTCCTTGTCCAGAGTGGACTGCATTATACTTTGTATATCCTCATGTCAGGACCATTTCTGCTCTCCAGGGCAGTAAGCCAGTATTAGGTGGAGGTGTGGAGGGATTCTCGGCACCACCGCTGTACCACCAAGTAAGGATGTGCACTGTCACTTATTTTCATGACTGGTGACATGTGCATCACAATAGTGGCATAATGTGGCACACACAGGGTTTGCATGAGTGATGTCATTTGGGGATGATTGGGTGACGGTCACTGTAATTGAAGATGTGAGTTGTTGTTCATAATTGTTCCTCTAGAACTAGCAAGGACAACATTGCTTCTCTGAATCCCGTTCCATCACCCCTCAAACACTCCCTTGTGCACCCCCCTCCTAAAATAAACATCTGCAGACCCTTCCTGCCCAGCTAACTACCCCCTCTCTCCACTAGCCCCATCTTGGCAAACATTTGGAGTGGATGGCCATCTCCCAACTAATCCACCAAACTGAATCTGTTGGTTGTCTCCATGACCACCAGTCTGGATTCAGAGCAGCCAGAGGCATGGAAACTGATCTACTGAACACTTGTGATGACCTGCTCTCAAACCTTGATTCCAACTCCCCTTCTGTTCTCATCCTCCTCGATCTGTCATCTGCCTATGACATGGTCAATCATTCCACCCTCATAAATCGGCTACATGATACCCTTGGCATCACTGACTGGGCACTGGAATGCTTGACCTCCTTCCTCTCGAACATGCACTCCAAAGTGCAACTGGGGCTGATTCTCTCCTCTATGTCACTTTCCATCTGTGGCAACCCTCCTGGCTCTGTCATCTCACCAAGTCTCTTCAACATTTACCTTGCCCCTCTCACCCACCCAATCTCCACCTTCTCTCCTCATTTCAATGCTATGCTGAGGACAAAAAGCTCTCCTTTAAGATTCCCTCCTCTGTCATCTCGCCTTCCTCTCTCATTCCCATCTGTCTGACTGCTAATCAGACATTGTGTGCTTCTAAATATATCTGCCTTATTGCCAGTAAGACTGAGATCCTTCTCATTGGGTGTCCTGCCGCCTTGCCTCCTACTCTCAGGTTGCCCTCCTTGGGCCCCCTCGCTGCACCCTCTTCTAAGCAAAAAACCTTGACTCCTCTCTATCTCCTTCTCACCTCACATCACTGACCTTGTCAAAAAATGTCACTTTCAGATTCACCTCCTCAGAGGCATTCCCCTTCTTTTTCTCCTCCTCCTTCTCCCTCTCCCTTTCCTGTTAGCTCCTCCTATCTCTTTGTCTGGTTTCCTGTATCCCTCATGAGCCCTATTGCATCTAGGCCCTCCTTTGACCAGTCTCTTCCCTCTCCCTCTACTAGCACTTGCCCTCAGGCACTCTTCTGCGACCAGCCTACTGAGTCTGGTCTACACCCCTCCCTCACACTAGCTGAGCACTTGCCCTCATGGGCCTACCTCACACTTGCTCAGGCCCCCAGCCCCCTCGCCCCTGCACGTCTCCCCCTTCCCCTCTCCCTGAACTTGCACAATCTGAAAGTCACAAGGCCTATTAGGACCATTATTGTTATTTTCCCTCTGCCCCGCCATATCTGTGGCACCTGGAAACACTTTCTGATGTATAGGCGCCATACACATGTTCAATAAATTCAAATTCAAATTCAAAGTTTAATTGTGTTTGTGCATATCTCCTTGACCACCTATGCATGTGCATTGTGGTACTGAATGTACATCCAGGACTTGATGCTTGGAGTCAGTGTCCTCTGGATATTCCTGAGCAAGTGTTTTGGTGAGGGCTGGTGCAGGAGCTTCTTTTTCATGTGGCATTACATTTGCACTTCTGTCATGTCAGTCTTAAATGCCATCCCCTGATATGTGTCTTCTCGAGTAGCCACTCCATGATCACAGGTGGAGTGGCCTCTGGTGATTTCACAGTATGCCTCTGCACTCTGGGGCTCTTTTTTGTGATATTTTCACATTTTGCCATTTTGCCATGAAAAAAAGGTTAGGCTTGTTGTGCGAGTGTAGGATCCAGTTGACAAGTATGCATGTGGGTGATGTGTGAAACATTTAGTGAGTTGCTGGTGAGATGCAGGTTTGGGAGTCCTAAATGCCTTTCTCATGTGTCATGTGTAATGCTGCTGCTATGTTCTGTGAGAAACCTGAAGGCATGCCCTTGACTAATCCCCAGGGATCTGTCATCCAGGTCTCCAGGACAGGGCCATTGCTATTGGATCCAATTCCTGGGGGTGGACCGGTGCGGAAGGGTCAGCTGGATGAGGGGTTTTTGGGGAGTGGAAGTGGGACACCGATGGGTGAGACGCGGTACCCACTTTCTTATAACACCTTTTCCCCATCCTACCTCATAGGATACTCATAGGACTATCCCTCCGTTTCCACACAAAGACATTCCTCACTGTGACAGAGAACAGACCAACACCAAGGCTGTTTACCTGACATGTCCCAACACAAGGGTCAGGCAGAGTCAGGCAATAATAACAAAGCACACCTGATGGCCCTCCTCTTTTCCGACAGGGATAAAAGGCACAGCACGAAAGCACACTTCGAGCAAGGCCGAACGCACGAGAAAGCAGCTATTCCGGACCGGCAGTTCAAGTGGAGGCGAAAGGCGGAGCGATCTGGAGGGATGACACAGAGGGAATTGACCTTGCCCTTATATCAGATCATTGAAGCCTCTGAAAAGGGAAACCATAAGACTGGGAAATCCAGCTGGCGTATGGTGTGACAGGTGTCAATGGCACACAGGGCCCTCCCCCGCTGATAGTCAAAGTGGGGCGAAGCACTTGCCGCCCTGGTGTCGTCCTTGACTCCTGAGACAAGAAACTCCAAAAGTTCCACTCAGCCGGTGAGTCAGAGAAGACAGATAGTACAACAAAACTATGCTGGGACCAAGGTTGCAGGTGGCAACCTTGTTGAACAAAGTACTTGTGTAATTGAACTTTAAAGAAACCTGAGAAAAGGGTTCAGAAGCAGAGTGGTCAGGCATTGTGGGGGACGCTCATTTGAAGGACTCTGACTGAAGAATTTTTGGGTTGTGTTGTTTGTTGAAACTACGAAATCCAAGAGGCCTTAGTAGAGGCTTGTCTGAAGTGTCAAGGAGGTCCTTCGAGGGTCAAGCAAACCCCCTAGTACACTTGAACGTCTTTGACACATTGAGGAAACCGGTGTGAAAACTGGCTGGGGGCTTTAAGGAAAGCCTGACTGGGGGCTGAGACACAAACCTAGGAAAAGGAAAGAAAGAAACCTCATTTTCTGATTAAATGATTCAATTATGAACTGTGTTAGAATGGCTATGTGAACCCAACGGAGGGATGCCAAGGGATAAGCTAAGAGAAGTAGATCCTGCATTTGTGAAAAAATTGATTGAACTGTGGAAAAGGCTGTTATGAATCCGATTGAAGGAGGCTAATGTTGTAAGAAGGATCAGAGCCCGGCCGATGGGGATCCAAGAGGCGAAGAACAGTCGTCCAACGTGAAAGGATTGCCTAAGGAACTTTGGTTTGTTTATTGTTTTTGGTACAGCCGGACTTCTAAGGCAAGAGACTTTAAAGGAAAGAGACTTGGCCCCAGAAGGTCCTGGCATCATTGAAAAGAACTGTAACCTTTTGCTGGCAATACCCAGATGTGTGCTGTGCTCTAAGGTCTCACCTTGTCCCGTGCTAAAAACATGGGGAAGGGAGACCCCCGACTATAACATCCTGATTTATCATTTGTGAACACTTCTTTCTTTGCTTGTGAACACTATCCCACACACTATTTTTGTAATTTAGCATATAAGGATTGGCAACAGTTTCTTTTCGTATAGGCCCTTTTATTTGACAAGATGCCACTAGGACTGCCTTATTATTATTTGATGATTGTATCTTGCTCCCATCTTAGATTTAGGTTTAGATTTGGTGTTTTTCTTACCCATGTATACATTTTAATAAACACCCTTGAACTGTGATCACTTGTGTCTGGCTTTACTGTTGCCACCATGAGTACCTTACGGTTCCCACTGATATGATCACAGATTGTTGATGGTGATGGATGTGTAACCTTGCATTACTTTTTTATGTTTGTGTATACTGTGAGTGGCTGGATAGCTGTCTTGGAGATTTTGTGTGCATCTTTATGGTGGGACAAGGGACATCTTGAGGGTATGGGAGTCAGGCAGAGAAGGGGTGGGTGGGCAGCTGTTTAATTTCCCCCATTGCAGGAACACGTAAGTGGCAGTGGTGAATGGTGGTGAGCAGGACTAGCTGCAATGGTGGAGAGGGACACAGCATCAGTAGAGACTTTTTTCCACTTATTGCAGTGGACTCGGTGGTACACATGTGATGAAGCCATCATGCCAAGGTCTGTATTTATAATATCTGATTTTTTGCACGTGTGTTATGGTCAATTTTCTGCAAACTTGACATGTGTGTGGATGTGGTTTGTGCACACCATGTCAAGGATATCAATGAAGTTGCAGTGTAGTTTTGTTGTTATGGGACACATACAGTTTGCCAATCCAAGTGGTGCACTCTCAAGGTGTTGTTATGGGCAAGTTGGATTGTCCTTACTGCATCATTGAAGACCATGAGGGATGTGGCTTTACTGTGTGTGCTCCACAGGAGTTATCATTGCTGAGAAGTAGGTTTGTACTACCTGGTTGCATGTGTCCTGTCTCTGTGTGCTTTGGCCTGCTAAGGGAATGGGTGGTACCTCTGGATGAGGGTAGAACCATCCTGCACCTCTACTGCTATTCAACAACCTGTGGCAATATTATGCAGGACAAAAAATGCCTATATATAAAAAGAGACAAAGCTATAGTGTAGATGCTAGAAAAACAGAACAATAATGCTAAAAGTGCTTAGAAAAGGGGACCAGTCACAGTTAAAAGATAAGTATCAAGTTTTAATAGTAAATCAAAGAGGTTAAAACAACCAATTAAATGAAGTGGTCCACAGTACAATACTTAAGACATCCAATAAAAAACAAACAAGAACAGGGATTACGTGGCAAGCTTGGATAGCTAGTTAAAACAGTGTATCAAAAGAGCACAAAAGGGTACATATCAAACAGATAGTGTAGTACCCAACTTAGTTAGAATCAATGTGTCATAAATGTGGATCTCTATTTACAGTTCAGAGAGTTGTCTCGACATGTTTCTGTTCCTCATGGCAAGTATGGAACATTCATCAGGAGGGAAAATAATGACAACGTAACCAAGTTACAATCGGAGTGATACTAATAACAGTAATAATTTCATAGCATCTGTGAAGTAAAAACAAAAAGGCAAATAGTCAGCTCATGAGTAGCAAGATGCATTGATGAGTTCAAAATCTATGAACAAAGGTACCAAAATGAGGGGACAATTACCTCAAATTATGCCTGTGGGTGCTGTCTACTGACAGTAGTAGGAGGTAGAAGACCACTAGGTCGGTCCTACAAAAGATGGAAGTACCTTTTAAGCGCCAATAATAGCTTAAAGAGAAGCAGAGGTTGTGCTTACAAAACAGCAGGTGGGGAGACCGATGTGCAGACATAGGGCTCTGAAGTAATAAGGACTCGCCATGAACTCGAAACCACTGGGGAGCATGTATAAGTGAACAATAGACATGCTGGTAAACCAAGAACAACCGGGAGTGTAGTGCGGTATCTATAGGAGCAGTAAATAGCTATGCCCAATGTGGAGGGGCATGGAATATCCAGAGATTACAGTGAGGGATGTGCACCACATCGATAAGGAGAGTGCAGTGCCACTCGATATCCCATAGCAAATAGTCACACCTACGAGAGTGCCACCGTGAGAAACGCTGGGCACAGACATACCTTAGAAATGCCTGGCCCGGAAAGGTCCGTAAATTGGAATGGCAAAATAGAAGGAGATCCTTCGTTCGGCACTGTGTAAAAAGAACGGGCAGATCTATTGTTAGTAGCAGCTCAGAACCACTCGGGCCAGTCCGCGATCGCAAGTGCTCCAAAAGGCGGCTTACCCAGTGCTGAACGTCCGTAGCATAAAAGTGCTCAGTGCTTTTCGGAAACGGCTCCGCGAGTCAATCTGGAGGCACGCCACAGCCGATGCCTACAGGTACTCATAGTTACCTGGCAGTCCTACTACTATGTTTAGTAGGAATACGGCGGGTGTATGAGAACACACAACGGCCATCTTGGACTGTAGTATAGATGCCAGGAAATTAGTAGCCCAAAGGTGAAATGTAACGGGGGGAGGAGAAAATAGTGTCATAGTGCCCGCAATAAAGCACGAGTCCAGAGTAGTTAAGAGAGAGGCGAGAGGTCTACAAAATAGAGTGTTGTCAGAGAGGTTCTTAACTAACCACAAAAAAGGTGGAAGAAGGAACTGGATGGTTACGAGGAAATGGTCACTAGGGCTCCGTGAGACAGAGGCATCTGGGGGGCTAGATATTGTGCCACTCAATAGATTCATTAAGACCAATAACATCACTATGCAGAGTATATATCATTTTTTGCTCCATCTTCAACAGTTTCTTCTTGCGTGCTGAATAGTTAGTTCCCTTAAGGGCTATTAATACAGTCCATGTAAAATCCTCATGATTGTGCTTTTGAAGGTTGAAATGTTTCACCAAAGGAGTGTTTTCAGTTCAGATGGTTCTCCTCAAGTTTCATGGGGGCAGGAAGGTTGTTCCAGAGGGAGGCCCAAGCTGAAGAATGTATTTACTTGTGCATGTTATTTCAAATGTGACACACAAATGACTATGGTCGCCCTAATACTGAATGATAGGTGGCATATCAGCAGGAGAGGCCATGCTGTTTCTGGCCCAGAAAATGTCTTTACATTTTGTATTCTGAAGAAGGAAGGAAGGGAGGGAGGGATGGAGAGAGGGAGCGAGGAAGGAAGGGCGAAGGGAACGTGAGGGGGAGGAAGAAAGGAAGGAAGGAAGGAAGGAAGGAAGGAAGGAAGGAAGGAAGGAAGGAAGGAAGGAAGGAAGGAAGGAAGGAAGGAAGGAAGGAAGGGAGGGAGGGAGGAAGGAAGGAAGGGAGGGAGGGAGGGAGGGAGGGAGGGAGGCACGGAGGGAGGGAGTGAGGGAGGGAGGGAGGGAGGGAGGGAGGGGAAATGCAAATGCAATATTGGCAGAGCTGAACTGCTCAGAGCAATCAATCCTAGGAGACACCAGGAATATATCCCATCCCTCCATCTAAATCAGTATGGGAAGCCCCAGAGGCATTCAATCCACAGGCTATCGTAGCTTTGTTGGGCCCTGGGGAACATCAGCGCTGCAAAGAGTGCCTGTTATGACAGTGAAAAGTTCCATATCATCATTGGTGCCATTGACAGCGTACATCTCGACAAAAGAAATAGAACAAGTTTCTCGTACTAAAACTGCACACACAACATACAGCTGGTATATGCGAAGCAGGCATATGGTTCACTGTCTACCCCTAACACCTCCCTGGATCATGGCATGATACTGATATCTTGGAGGCTGGTTGCATACCAAGACACAGGGAGAAATATGCATACAGGAATGTGCCGCACTTGAGAAGTCAACACTCAAAGGCCCATGTGCTCACAACTACTTCCAGCCCACACACCAACAGCATCTCTGCTTCACAGATGCCTACTATAACCGACAGACAATAGATTTGATGGCTGTTAAGTAACACAACCTTATTCCATTCACAGGCATCAGAGGATATCCAGTAATTAAATGTCAAATACTGGCATACAACAACAACCCCACAACAAGAGAAAGTTAGAGCTACAACATGATCCATAAACACACCGGATGCACCACATAGAGAGCTTTTAGCATTCCAAATCAATGTTTCTACACTAAGGTTTTTTTGCAGACTGTTGACCTACAAATCTTCATCCCACACAACCAAGCCCAGATGGCCAGTAGCAGAAGTGCCATTGGATTAATTGCAAAAACATATACACAGGCAACAATCACAACAGCATTATCCATATTTGCCTAGTGCACCGTGAAGATGAACCACATTTCAGGGGATAGATGGCAGCAACAAATGCACAGTTAATGTTCACTATTCAACAGAGCCTCCCAACTGTGGCCATGTTCCATGATGTGACCAGAGGGAAAAATGGGTATGATATGATATGATATGGCATTTATAACCCACCTATACACAGGTGTTTCAAGGCGCGATGAGGCAAGGGAGGGGAAACAGTGGGAAGACAGACAACGATCCTACTAGGCCAGGTGTCATTCAGATTGCGCAAGTGCATGAGGTAGGGAGAAAGGGAAAATGTCTGGGGGAAGGAAGAGGGGAAAGTGCAGTGCATGGGAACGAGGAATAAATAAGATATAATAAATAAAAGCGGCCAGATGGTGGCAAGTGCAGGGTAAGAGCAGAAATAAGTGCTGATAGGGGGACTGTAGGGATACAGAAAACAATCCCCAGGTGCGTGGGTTGCCAGGGGGCCCCAAGATCAGAAAGGGTGGCCCGGTAACCAGTGCAGTTTCAGACAGGAATTTCAGCAGGGGACAGAGGCAGAGAAAGCAGAAGCAAAGAGGAAGGTTTTGAGGTGTTTCCGGAACCGGAGATGGTTCTCCTCAAGTTTCAGGGAGGAAGGAAGGCTGTTCCAGAGGGAGGCTCCTGATGAAGAGAGAGACTTGTTGCTTGGGGAAGCGACTGACCCTGAGGGAGTTGGAGGCAGATGAGCGAAGAGCCTGAGAAGGAAGGTATTTGGGAAGAGAGAGTTGAAGGTATTGTGTCCCCAGGTCCCAGAAGGCCTTGTGGACAATGCAGAGGGGTTGGACTTAATCCTTGCAGCCACTGGGAGCCTGTGCAGAGATTTCAGTCCTGGAGAGATACAATCCCTGGGATTGAGGCCAAGGACAAGTCTTGCAGTCCTGTTTTGGATAAATTGCAGAGGGCGGAGAGTAGAGGCAGGCAGATTAAGATAGAGACTGTTGCAATAGTCCAGCCTAGACCAGGGCTCTGGAGACGGTGAGCTTCTGGGGGCAGGAGAGGAAAGGAAGAATACCTCTGAGGGGGTGCAGCTGGTAGTGTGACTTCTTAGAGATGGCAGAGATGTGAGGAGAGAAGGGGAGTGTGGAGTCGAAGATGACCCCAAGGTTTTTAGCCTTGCAGGTGGGAGCAGGAAGCGGGCTAAGAGAGGCCGGCCAGAGAGCTGTAGGGAAGGAGGGAATGCGTGTGCCGATGAGTAGAATCTGAGTCTTACTGGCATTAAGGCAGAGGTCATTGGCGGCACACCACTCCTGGATAGTAGACAGAGAGTCAGAGATGAGGGAAGGAGAGGAGGAGGCCGAGGGTAGCCTGAAAATGAGCTGGGTATCATCCGCATAGCACTGAAAGTTGGGACAGAGAGTGGCAATGCGGTGGGCATGGAGTGCCAGGTATTTATTGAACAGCCAGGGAGAGAGGTTAGACCCCTTGGGGACACCACAGGTAGAGAAAAAGCTATCAGAGGAAGGACCCAAGTTGGACCTGGGAGGGTCGGTTGGAGAGGAAAGAAGTCAGCCACGCCAGAGCCTGTCCAGTGATACCCAGGTTATCACGGAGACACTTGAGCAGGATGGCATGGTTGACAGTGTCAAAGGCAGAAGCGAGATCAAGCTGGATGAGGACTTACGGGGTGTTGGAGTCAAGGTTGGTGCCCTGACTAGTCTCCTGGCTAATGGTGGCAGTGGACTACCATGTATATATGTAACCTCTCCCATGCTGAAACCACCTGGTCAAAACGTGTATCTGACCTCCCATCACTGGGTTTGTTTGTTTGTTTGTTTTATTATTTATAGCACGTGCCAGACCCAAGGGTCTCAGGGCACAGAAAAAGGCAGGAGAATTCTCAGCTTGGTTACAGTGCTGTACATATATATATTCACAATAGGAAGGTACATGGGTATGTGCAAAAGTAGACAAAAATGGAAAATAATATACAGGTAGAGATAATATACAAAAATAATATACAGGTGGAGATAATACACAACATTTGAGACATGCTATGATGTACAAAACATTGGCTTACTGTGTACATTGTAGGTTGGTCATGGAGGTCAGTTGGTGGATCGTTATAGGTTAGTGGTCATTTTCTTTAAAACAATTAATGATGCTCTGTCGGAAGTTTGGGTAGGTTTGGTTTGTTCTTAGGGTGGGAGGTGGGGAATTCCACAGCTGGGCTGCTTTGACTGTTAAGATGCACATCCTTGTTTTGGCGCGTTTAAATATTGGTATTGTTAAAAGATTTGAGTTGGCCAGTCTTGAGGGGCGGTTAGAGGATTTTCTTGTGAATCTTTCTGTGAGGTAATGCGGGGCGGCGTTATTGAGGCATGTATGTGTGAGTGCGGCTGTCTCCAGACCGATTGTGTCATTAGTTGTGAGCCAATTGCTCAGTATCCTTGTTTCAGAGATATGAACTTTTTTAGAAATACCCAATGCCGCTCTGAGGGCGGTATTTTGTGATATCTGGATTTTGTTAATGATTTTTGTTGGCACCCAGATATAGGGCATTACTATAGTCCAATCTTGAAATGATCAAGACTCTGGCCAATGTAATACAGCTAGGTGTTGAGAGGAAGGATTTGGCCGCTCTGATAAGCTTACATGTGTAGGCTGTGGCAGAGGCCAAGGAGTTGACCTGTTTAGAGAGGGAGAGGGTGGCGTCTGGATAGAAGCCAAGTGTTTGATCTTCTTTGGCAACTTTGATTATATTGCCATTGATATCAAAACTAGAGTATTTGTGGTTGAGTTTATGGATGTTGGTGGCGGTGCCAGGGATTATGAGCTCCGTGTTGTCATCATTCAGGCATAGACCGTGGGTGGCCATCCATGCCTGGATGATGAGGTACACACCATTAACCAAGGCTAATTTCTTATGATAATCTCCCGTGAACGGTAAGAGGATCTGAGTATCATCTGCACAGTTAATGTAGGTGATACCAAGACCATCAAGATCATCAAAAAGGGCCTTGGTGAATATGTTATACATAGTGGTTCGACACACATGAACCCTGAGGCACTCCACAAGTGATGGGAATGGGGTCGGTGGATGCTGTTGGTGAAAAGACCTGCATGGTCCTGTCTTTTAAGAAGGATTGTACCCATTTGATACTATCTACTAACGCTTTACCACCAACAATATCGAGGGCGATATTTGCTGAAAAAAGCAAAACTGATCTGACAATTCAAGCGGCCATACATCTGACTATGACTGGTCAGTGGAAAAGGATGTTGAAAGAAAAGAGGTAGAAAGAGGAGTAGACATGAAAGAGTTGCAGAGACTGGTGAGAATCAGTGGGGAATTGGCATCAACAGATGATGGAATGCTCCTCAGGGGAAATAGACTAGTGGCACCTAAAAGTCTAAGGAAAACGCTGGTGATGTTGGCACTTGAAGGCCATAAAGGAATAACAAATATGAAGAAGATACTGAGAAATCAGGTGTGGTTCCCGTGGATGGATATCACGGTTGAAGATATTATAAAGAAGTGTTTTGCATGTCAGGTCTCTGTATAGGATAGCAGTGCTTGTCCGCTTCAAATTGTTCCCTTACCAGATGCACCTTGGAGTAGAGTGTCCATGGATTCCTATGGACCTTTGGAAGAAGGGGGATATTTATTAGTAATATTGGATGAATGTTCACGATTCCCACGGGTAAAACATGTAATGTCAACAGCGTTTCATTAAGTGGTTGGACTTTTAGATGAGGTGTTCAGTGCATGGGGAATTCCCAAACAGTCAAGAAGGATAATGGGTCTCCGTTTCAAGGACATCAGTTTGAGAGATTTGCAGCATATTTAGGGTTTAAACACCAGAAGATTACTCCATTATGGCCACAAGCTAAAGGAATGGTCGAGAAATGTATGCTTAATCTGAAATAAACGAGATAAAGAGCTGTAGTGGACAACATCTCAATGACTCAAGCAGTGTCACAAAGGCTTAGAAGTTACCGGAATACTCTGCATGAGATGACGGGGTATTCACCGTCTGAGCTAATGATCCAATATAAACCCCGAACCCGTATCCCACAATTTAATGACTATACGCTTGAAGAAGATGAAGAGATAAGGAGACGGGATGAAGTAAGGAGAAAGAAGGTCAAAGAATGGACTGATTACAAAAGGAGAGCAAAGGACAATAAGATCCTGTGCGGGAAGGAGGCTTACCAGATAGCAGATGAAGGCCAGGTAGCAGAGATGCATGGAATGCAGGGGCAACAGAGCGCAGACAGGCAGGGATTCGTGCCCTGGCCTCTGCCGACTCTGGAGAGGCTCGGACAGTAAGCTGCCTTGAAGTGTGTACCTTGGTGGGTGGGCCGGCGATCGCCTGCTGGCGAAGGATTGGCTCTAAGAATGAGCTTCCAGCCAATCACAGCGATCTCTGGTTAATCAGGAGCAGGCTTCTCTCAGAGAGGGTATTGTCAGAGGGGTTCTCTGGGAAGCTTCCTCTTATGTGCCTACCACTTCTTGTGCCATGTGCTATTTTTTCACCTGGCCCTGTAAAGTGAGAAGGATCTGGAGCTAAATGCCCATACTTAATGTTATGTTATGCTCAGTTGTTAGGATTTATGCACTGTCATGTGTGTGGTATGTAAGTGTTCTGGCTGATCTGAATGAGAGGGGGCATGTGATGTAAGTGGGGATAGGGAAAAGTGCAAGATAGATTTGCTGATGTGTTGATGAGTGAAAGCCAGAAGTACTCTAAGGTATTTGTATTTGTATTATGTTTATTTGTAAAACGCAGCCAGGCCCAGGGGCATCGGGTGCATTTTTTCATATGGGTTACAGGACATTGCAGTTACATACAGTAAATAAGTATGATACATAAGGGTTACAGCATGTTACAGTTGCATACAGTGAGTAAGGCAGACAACGATAAATAGTACAGTACAATATTTACAAAAACTATAGTGGGGCAGTCGACAAATCTAAAATCAAGGAGGTTAAACTGTCATAGTGTCCAGATTCTGAAACCAGCTCTTCGTGTTATGCTTGAATACGTGGAAGGAGGGTTCTGATCTGAGGGAAGCAGGTAGTGTTTTCCATAGCTTAGATGCCAATACAGGGAAGCTAATACCTCCTGAGTTATGGAGTTTGAATCTAGGTATGGTCATTGTGTGTGCTTGGGCCGCTCTAAGTGGTCTTGAAGACGTATGTGAGGTGAGTTGGTTGGTAAGGTAGGCTGGTGCGAGGTTAGCCCTGGCTTTGTGTGTAAGGGCAAGAGTTTTGAGTGGTATTCTGTGCTCCACCGAGAGCCAGCACAGGTTGTGTCTAGTCTCCGAGATATGCAACTTCTTAGGGATGTTGAGGGCTGCCATAATGGCATTATTCTGAATTACTTGCAACTTGTTAATATTTTTGTGGCTAGTACCTAAATATAGGGCGTTACAATAGTCAATTTTAGACAGAACTAGAGTTCTGGCAAGTGTGATGCAATTTTAATGTGGAGATGAACGGCCTGAAGGCAGTGATTAGTTTGCAGGTATATGCGGCTGATGATGCTACCGCGTTGGTTTGTTTGGATAGGGATAAAGTGGCATTGAGGTAAATGCCGAGAGTTTTAGTGTTGTTTGAGACGGTAATGGAGTTGCCATCTATAGTAAATGATTTGAAGGCAGAGTTTAGTTTTTTTCAATTTCGCATGTGTACCAAGGATAAGCAGCTCAGTTTTTTCATCATTTAAGAACAGACCATGTTGCATCTTCCATGCTTGTATCACTAAATAGATTGCGTTAAGGGCATTGCTGTCAGTTCCATATTCTCCAGAGATGAGGATGAGTATCTGGGTGTTGTCCGCATAGTTAGTATATGTGACACCCAGATAGTCAAGAATATCGACTAGGGGCTTTGTAAAGACGTTTTAAAGATTGGGGGACACGCAAGAACCTTATGGAACCCTGCAAAGTACTGGAGAAGGTTCGGCAGAGTCGGTAGGATAGAAGACCTGCATAGTTCTATTCGCCAAGAAGGAGCTGATCCAAGAGTTGGCTGAGTCGGAGAAATGTGCTGCAGATTTCAAATGGTGGCATAGTGTTTGGTGATTGGCCAAATCAAACGCTGCTGACAGATCAAGCAGTAGGAAAAGTGCTAGTTTACCATTGTCCTTTAGAGTTTGAATTTGAGTGGTGAGATCTATCAAGGCAGTTTCCATGCTGTGTCTTGGTCGGAAGCCAGATTGCCTCAATCCCAATAGATTATTGGATTCTAGGTACGCCTGTATTTGCAGGTAGGCTGCTCTATCCAATATTTTTAATAGGAAGGGTACCATTGTTATAGGCCTGTAGTTAGATGGATTAGCTGGGTCAAGAGTCAGTTTTTTGATTAAAGGAATTACCCAGGCGTCTTTTAAGTTATCAGGTACTACTCCAGTTTTGAAGGAGGTATTGATAAGGTTGGTGATAAATGGGGCAAGGTCATGCACTGCGCTGCTTTGATGATCGGAGCAGGGCAGGCATCAACTTGGCAATTAGAGGGTTTGAGTTTCCTTATGATATTTTCAACTTCCCAAATTGACAGGGGTGAGAAACTAAATGGTTTGCAAGTAGGTTCAAAGGTGGAGGTCTTATTAGGATATTGTTTGTAATCAGGGTCAGAGAGAAGCAAACATTTTTTCGTGTTGATTTTAGATTGTAGCAGAGTTATTTTATCTAATAGGGCCTTTTGGATGTTAGTACACCACAATGCATCACTGATAGGAGATTCCAGTTCTTTTAGGATCTTAAAGAGTTATTTTGTATTTGATTCCGCTTGTATAATCCTTTTGTTGTAAGTGCCTTTTTTAGCAAATATGATGGCCTCTTTGTAGTTAGGGGATGCTAGGGTCAGCTCATTCTTATTATTGTCATCCCCCCACTCTCGTCCCCTCACCTGTATTTACTAGATACTTTATAACTTCAGATTCAGTCTTCATGGTAAAGTACAGAGCAGGAAAGAACAACAATGGCGTCTGGGTTCCTCTAAGTACCCAATGAAGCTTTGTGTGCCATCCCTCTGGTCTATAAGGATGCTGAAGATTCCAGAAGGTGAGGAGGAGCATGCTGACAGGTTGGTGCAGGGGGATACGACACAGAGTCCAGTAACACTGCAATCTCTAGTTTGGACTATCTCCTGCTCCTTGCTAAGTACTGCTTTATGCATGAGCTACAAAAAACCTTTGGGCCCGTACGAACTAATGATACATGGGCAAGAGCAAGTAAGCAGAGTATATCTGTCTTTAGAGCCTGCCCTTCCAGACATAGGGAAGGGATGTCAGGAAACATCATGTGCACAAGGTGTCATATGTGACAGGCTGAACTCAAGGTGTGCCTCTCGTCGGTGTTGATATTTCTGGCACAGACAACATTGACCCTTGACCAGTTCAACTAAAAACTGAGATGAACTCCCCTACTACAGAAGGGGGGCGGGGGCTCTCACTCTCATTACTCAGGGAATACAAATTGTGTGTAGGCATTCACATCTCATTTCTGTCGTGCTCACGATCACTAGGTGGTGTCTGCTGTGCATTAATTATGTACCTCACATTTTGCAACACAAGCTTTTCATCAATTCAGTAAAGAGGCAGGGCATGACCAGCATGTCGGCTTCCATTGTTTACCTTTCCAATGGCATTCACCCTGTCTCTCAAACTTCACCCGTTTGCTACATAATATACATAGGGTGCTCTGCACCTCACCTATTATCTCTTTACTCTGAAAATGACCCCGTCCCTTTCTTACTCCCTTAATAGCTACGTCATCGAAATCTTTCACTTTCTGCGCTCTCATGCTTCTAGACTTTGTAATTTCATGTTTTTCCCCTGAATTCGCTTGACATGCACACTTGGGTGACAAGATTTTAGAAATAAAAATGAGGACAGGCCACCGACATAAAAGTAGAACTACACTTTGATAGTGAATATCATGAGAACTGGGAAAGGGGATGTGGTGGGATTCCAAATGTTCCCCTGGATATAAACTGCATATTTGGCTGCGATTGTAGCATGTTAAAAACAGAGGAGCATTGCCTTTAATGCCAGTTCCCCATGAGTCTATGTGGTGCAATCAGTTGATGCAGCTGGCTGATAAGTGAAAGGGTTGGAGTTCGAGCCTAATCCTGTAAGACAGAGATCTGGCTGAAGTGCTAATGTAAAATTAACAGACTATTGTAATGCTTATTTGGTTTATAATTGTTATGTCAAAATAGTTTAAAAGGGCATTGTGAATTAAACTCTCACTGCACTCCCAGCTATTCCCAGCAAGGTTTCTGCCAGTGGTCACCCTCCCTTTCCCCAAAACCAGGATAGAGTCTTTAAATAAAATCATCTATCTGGACTGAGAGACAGTGGTCCAGATCCAGGGACAATGAGGTCATCCTTATTCAACCCCATTCAACAGACATAGGGCCTCATCATGAATTGGGCGGTAACGCTGGAGCTAATAGCGCTGGCGCTATCTGCCCTACCGCCAAACCCACCGGCGCTATTAGTGCCGGATCACGGGTCTGGCGGATTTGGAAATCCCCATTCCCCATTGAGCCCATTCGGGAATGCCCCATTCCCCATTGGGCTCAATGGGGAAATTGCGCGCTCATACCGCAGGTGGATTTCCCGCCGGCGGTATGAGCGCGAAATTTTGGCAGATTTCCCCCAGCTCAGAGTTAGGGAGAAATCCGCCGAAGCCCTGATTTGGCAGACCCTTAAATCCAGTGGTAACAGTGCTACCGCCGGATTTGGGGGGGTTACCGCCAAAATCGTGATGAGGCCCATAGTATAAGAGTTACCCTGATCATAACTGTCAGGCTGTGCCAATCTGAGACCTGTTCTCATGAAGTCCAGTGGTAACTATGTGTTCAAATTCATAGTGTATGCTTGGATACAGCTGAGGGCTGATTTGCTGGAATATCGATGCTTTAATGAACACGTTGTTTGGTCAATAAAAAAGGATATTGCTCTGGCCCTTACTCGAAGAAGCATCCATCCAGAGAGTGTAGGTTCAAAATGCTGAGGTTGAATTTAAAAGCACTCTCTATGATGGAGAGGTTGGGGATAAGGAGGAAGGTGCCAAGGGGAATGAGACTTTGTCGATACTGTGCTCAGGAGGATGAGTCCCTAAAACATTTATGTGTGTATTGCCCTGACTTGCGTCGTTTATGAAGGGACAAAACAGAATTGTTTTTAAGTTCATTGGATGAGGATTTATGGATCAGAATTTTAAACACAAATTAAAATCTTTAATGTTTTTAGAATTGTTGGATTGTGTTTTACATTTTAAAATGTTTTTTAAATGATTCCTGTATTAACTGATGATACTGTGATTTGATGTTTTAATGTGTGAAAAGTTCAGTTTGTGAACTAAAATGCACAATAAATAAATAATAAATGCATATATGTATATAATATAATGTGCATGAATGAGTGCGTGATGCATGGGTGGATGTCTGGGTGTGCATGTGTAAGTGTATAGAGAAAGGGTGCACATATAAATGTATGGGTGGCAGGGTGAGCGTGTATGAGTGTATGGTAAAAGGGGGCACACTTAAATGTATGGGTGGCAGCCTCGGTGTGCCAGTATGGCAAAAGGGTGCGCACTTAAATGTATGGGTGGCTGCCTCGGTGTGCCAGTATGGCAAAAGGGTGCACACTTAAATGAATGGGTGGCAGCCTGGGTGTGCCTGTATGGTAAAAGGGTGCACACGTAAATGTATGGGTGGCTGCCTCAGTGTGTCTGTGTGGTTCAAGGGTGCGTACTTAAATGTTTGTGTGGGTGCCTGGGTGTGCCTGTATGGTGAAAGGGTACACACTTAAATATATGGGTGGCTATGTGTGTGTGTGTGTGTGTGTGTGTGTGTGTGTTTGTGTGTATGGTGAATGGCGTGTGTGAATGTGCTCAGGGGTGCAACAAAACCTACATTTTGGGTGGCTAACCATTCAAATGTTGGGATAGGATGCTACCGTCAGGAGTGCTGGGGGAGGTGCAAACGTATTTGTGTGGTGGGGGCTAACTTCTTTCAAGTGCAGCTTCAATGTTACAAGAAGTTAACTCTCTCCTTTAAGTTTGAAAGCAGCCACTTAAGGACTGCTGTGAGAATGGAGGGTCTCCTTTCCACTCTATACCCTTCCAATCACTCCCCTTTCATGCAAGTAATAAACCCACATCACAATGTCAATTAAAATACCTAATGCCCAATAAAGTATGCATTTGATTGCATTTACTAACAGTGAAATGCTTTACGTTAGTAATTGCTGGGCCTTTTTTAATGGCGAAATCCAGGTGCCGCTTAACATATGTGTCCTGATCTGTCCGGCAACGGCTCTGTAGGTCAGCCAGGGAGATTCAACATAGCCCAACATTTTAGGGGGGTGGGGAGTGGGCTGAATCCCAGTCATATCAATGGTGATGTGCCATTGTTTGTGTTTATTGCCATGTTTATGTATTGTTAATCTTCATGACTCCTATCCCTATTTCTCCTCATCCCAGTACTTGTGTATGAGGTACTTTGCCTCATAATCAAGTACTACCATGAGGTAGTGGGAGATGGAGGTCTTGCCTGTCTTATTCCCAGTCTGACTCTTCCTCATCCTAGTACTTACCTATGCTTCATGTGTAAGCACTGGGACACGGAAGAGGGGTGTCGAGGTAATTCTGGGCAGATGAGCAGATTTTGGGGGTTGTTGCAAGGGCATGTGTGGGGAGGTGTGGCAGAGATTGTGCGATAATGGTAATCCATGTTCAGGCTAAGCAGTCATGATATGTGGTATCAGTTAATTTCTTAGTTTGGCTTGACTTTTTTTTAACTGGGCTACTCTGATGAAGCAGTCCTGCTAAGTGTAATGTCCTGGCACTACTGATATTTGGAAGCTACCAGTCTAGCCATTTCTTACTGCCCTGTTGTACCCTTGGCACCTCCGCTACTCAGTTCCCACTCTGCTATGGACAAGACCTATTCCAAAATAGCCACTGCCTTATTCATGCAGCCTGACACCCAAGATGGCCACTGGAAGGGCCTCAGCCGAGAATCACAGAACTTGCGCCAGGGAGGCTCCCATTATTTAAACCGCCCGGGGCTGCCAACTCCACAGCTGAACGCTTACCTAGAGCTCTTTGCCACCAGCACCCTGCAGCATCTGAAAAGGAAAGGATACCATTATAGAAGAAAAACTTGTTACCATCTCAAAGAAATTAAAACTATATTTACCAAACTGATTCTGCATCATGACCTGAGACTATTCCCCTTGCTGACATTTCCACTGCATCAGGAAAGCTCTGTGTAGATCTTTATGTCAATAGTCAGCGTTAGGGGAAGGGAGTAACCTGGCAATGCCACACAGCCATTCAGCAAGCAGTAAAACAGGAAAAGACATTAGCAAGCAAAGAAACCCTGCGATAACCCACCAGCAAGAATGAAAGACACTGCAAGCAGTATAACCCAATAAAGACAATAGAGGCAATTGCAGAAGAAAGACATAAGGAAGCACAGAGGGAAGAAAGCAGAAGTGCTACGTGAGAGCTCACTACCAGCACCCAGCATGCAGAAGCTGGCCTGGGCAAGCACCTACCAGTAAAGCAGCTGGCAATGGGTGCACCTGAAGTTCCCAGCACAACCCACTTATAGCCCCAAGGTGAGTGCAGCCTTCCCGAGTGTTATCAAAGCTCAGGGGGTTGGAGGGACTTGGGACCACCAGTGACACCTGGGCTTTTGGTTTTAGGCAACCCACTTGCAACGCTGGTTCTACCATCACAGGGACTCGGGTCATTTGCCTGGTGGTATCAACCTTACTCAATATTCCTACCTCCTCCCGAAAGAGAACCCCACTCGTCACACAGAGAGCATACATGAGCCTATGCAATTGGGCAGTGTTCAAGAATCACTGACAGAGAGGAGAGAGAAAGCAGCAGTTTTGCCTATATTGAGGCAAGCCAGGCCACTTCTTGCGAGACTGCTTAGGGGAAGCTGATCAAGAAAACAGTAGGAGCAGTGGACACAGCGACTACCAATGAACGGCCTTTGGTAAACTACTTGGCCCGACAAGAGTAGAGGCCCACTTGTCGAGCAAAGAAAAGATATCTTCGGCCTTGCATCTTTCTATACCCAAAGTGCTCATCTGTCCTCAGCAATCAGAAAAGATACATGCTTTAGAAGCTTACGTGGATTGCGGAGCCATGGGCAATTATATGACCTACACAATGGCCCGTTGGATTGGAGTTCAGTTGCCACAAAAAAGCTATGGTGGATAACGTAGTAGCCGTGGACAGCACACAATTAGCTTTGAGCCCAATGACACAGTGTACGGAGGAAGTTGTGCTGCTCTGTCGGGATGGGCATCGGGAGAATATTGCCTTTGACCTCATCAGCGCTGTGCAGTTTCAAGTTATCCTAGGGATACCGTGGTTTGAGTCCCACAATTCCAGTATTTATTGGCAAGCAAGAACCTTGACCTTTTCAAAACCCTGTGGAAATACATGCCACTATAAGGCATCCTCTGAAAACCAACCATCCCTAATGGCATCCTATTCCTAGTCGATTTTTGGGCATCATGGGGACCATGCCATCCAAGTACAACAATTACCAAGATGTCTTCCACAAGGAACAAGCGAACACACTGCCCCCACACAGACCCTATGACTGCCAAATCAATCTCATTCCAGAGTCGCAGATACCATTCAGCTGTATCTATGCCTTAACAGAACACAAAAATGCATACCTCCGTACCTACCTTGACCAGTACCTGGCTAATGGTTTGATACGCATATCCAAGTTCCCCCGCATCATCGCCCCTCTTGTTCATTCCCAAGAAGGAGGGGCACATATGTACCTGGATAGAACCGGGCCTTAAATCACAGTAAAGAATGGATACCTGTTATCCCTAATACCAGTGCTTTCGTACCAAGTAAAGGACACTAATATTTACACCAAATTAGATCTCAGCTGGGAGAAGCGTTAAAAGCGGTGTTGAGTGGAAGACCGCTTTCCGCACCAAATTTGGGCTATATGAGTATCAAGTGATGCCTTTTGGCTTGTGCCATGTCCCTGCTGCATTTCAATTCTTAATGAATGACGTGTTACAAGAGGACATGTTGATCTACTCCCCTACACCCACTGATCATGTCCACCACATGAGGGTGGTGTAGGAGAAGCTGTGTCAGCACAACCTGCATGCAAAATTAGAAATATTTGACTTTCACATCATTGAAGTAGAGACTTTTGGGTTCATCCTAACGTCTCAGGGGGTTCGTATGGACAACCGTTAGGTTGAGGCAATACTCCAATGGCCATTGCCAATATCTGTCAAAACTATTCAGAGTTTCCTAGGATTCGCAAATTGCTATCAGCGATTTATTCCAGGCTTTTCACATCTAGTACACCCCATTACTTCATTGCTCCATAATAATAAACAATTTACCTGGACTCTGGAAGTGGAACAGGCATTCCTTGTCTTAAAACAGTGCTTCACTATTGGGCCGATCTTACAACACCTGACACCAGACTTCCCCTATCTGGTAGAGACTGACGCCTGGCCATCGGCATTGTACTGTCCTAAAGTAATTCTGACACAGAACAGCTCCACCCAGTTTTGGTCAAGAAAGTTCACACCCACAGAACAAAACTGTGCAATCACGGATAAGGAGCTATTAGCAATAAAGGCTGCCTTCAAACAAACAGTGGCAGCATCATCTCTTGGGAGCAAGACATCCTATCACAGTGATCACAGACTATTGAAACCTGCAGTACTCCAGAACAGCCAAAGCCCAAGCCTCATGACTACTACTGTGGGCCCTGTGTTTTGCTGAGTAGAACTTTATCATTACATACTGACCCGGAGTGTGTAACGGAAATGTGGATGCACTATCTAGAATAGGGTGCAACAAAGAGGGAGAAGGCCTCTAGCACCCCCAGATCCTGTAGCAATCATCCCTAAAGACAAGTTGCTGGCTACCATCAACACAGTCCATACTGCATTAGAACAGCTGCAAAATAAGGTCAAGAAGGCGTTTACATCAATCAAACTGCAAGCTTTGGTTGCAATGGAACTACAACAATAAGATCGGAGAGGTCTCCCTTACCACCACAATCAGCTGTACCTACCCAACACATCACAACAATCTCTAGTACTAGACAGCTATCACAATTATTTGTTTGAAGGCCACACAGGGATCACCAAGACTCTTTTAAAGGTGCAACAACATTAATGGTGGCCCACATGGTATAAGGATATGATACACTATGTTCAAACATGTATGTGCCCAACACAAGACACTAAAGAAAAAAACACAATGGCATCTCCACCCAGTGTCTGTGCCTCTGCACCATGGCATACTGTGTTGATTCATTTCATCATGGATCTGCCACCATGCAGTGGTTTTAACACCATCTTGGAAGTAGTTGACCTGCTATCGAAAATGGCCTACTTCATAGCGCTGCAAGTGCTCCCCTACACCAGCAACCTCACCCAGACATTTCTTAAGCAAGTTGTCTGGTTGCATGGATTGCCAACTATAGTAATCTCAAATAAGGGAGCCAATTTGTGTCACATTTCTGGAAAAGATGTTGTGCGAAATAGAGATATGTCTAACAACCAGTCACCATCCCCAAACAGATGGGCAAACTGCAAGAACAAACAAAACACTTGAGCAATACTTTTTCTGCATGCGTATTCACACAGATAGGAATTGAGTTGATCTACTATGTGTAGCGGAGTACGTGTACAAGAACACATTGCACAGCTCAACAGCGTTCACTACATATTTCCTACTACACGGCAAACACCCACAAATGCCAGTTTTGTCCCTCCAGAACCTTTAGAGATGCCAACAATCACGACAATGCATGCTACAATCCACCTAGATTAAAAGAAGCCTCTATGCATCTGCAGAAGGCTAAAAATTCCTATAAAAGATTTGCAGACAGGAAGAGAGGGGAGGCTCTTACGTACCGAGTCGGGATAAGATATATTGAACTGAAAGGGCCCTGGAAATTGCACCCAAAGTACATAGGCCCCTACTCTATCGTCATACTGATCAATCCTGTAGCACTTCAACTGGCACTTCCACCGTCCTTGGCATCCCCCCGTTGTTCCATGTCTCATTACTAAAGACTGTACAACCAGGCAACCGCAGTTCTATGACACAACCACCCCCTGTGCAATTCGGGAACAAGGACCCTGAATATCAAGTACATTGAAATCTTAGGCTCAAAGCAAGTAGGGCATACATTGTACTATCTGCTAGATTTGAAAGGGTATAGGGCATTGGATAGAACCTGGGAGCGGGCTGTGAAAATGCACACCCAACGACTAGTAGCCAGATTGCATCGGAACCACCCAGCAAAAACCAATACCTCATAGCAACACTTTAGGGGGGCCTTGAAGGGGGGATCTGTCATGATTACGGGCACAGGTACTCCTTCATGGGTTCCACAGACTCCTTCTTGGGCTACTGCAGATACATAGGCCCCAAGGTGCACCAACAACACCTGTAATATGATATGATATGATATGATATGGTATTTGTGACGCGCCTATACACAGGTGTTTCAAGGCGCGAATAAAAGGAGAGGCTGGACTGCTCTGATGCGTTGTTGGCACCTCCACCACTCAATCACCCACTCTGCTAGGGACAACAAAACCCCTTCAAAAATGGCCACTGCATTATTCATGCCGCCTGACACCCAAGATGGCCACTGGAAGGCCAACAACCGGGAATCACAGAACTCACACCAGTTCTCCAGGGAGTCTCAGACTATTTAAACTGCACCCTGCGACTGCCAAATCGCTTCATGTTTCATCTGTCTCCACAGCTGAATGCTTACCGCGAGCTTCGTCCCTTGATGCCACCGGCACCCGCAGCATCTGAAAAGGAAAGGAAAGGACACCGTTATACAAGAAAAACTCATTACAAGCTAAAAGCAAGCAAAACTATACTTACAGAACTGATTCTGTATCCAGTCCTGGAACTATTCTTCCTCGCCGACATTTCCACCGCATCAGGAAAGCTCTGTGTAGATTTGCAGGGCAAAAGATAGTGTCAGAATAAGGGAGTAACCCAGCAATGCGAGGAAGCCATTTCGCAAGTGGCAAAGTAGGAAAGGACATTGGCAAGCGGCAAAGCAAGAAAACACATTAGCAAGTGAAGAAAGGCAGCGATAACCCACCAGCAAGCAAGAAATACACTGCAAGCAGTAAAACCCATGAAAGACAATAGAGACAATTCGAGAAGAAAGACATAAGGGAGAGCAGAGGGAGGAAAGCACAAGTGCTACTTGAGAGCTTACTACCAGCACCTGGCAAGCCACAGCTGGCTTGGGCAAGTTCCCAGCAAAACCCACTTATAGGCCCAAGTTGAGTCCAGCCTTTTCCGGGGACATCAGAGCTCAGTGTGGGGGGGGCGGTCTTGGGACAACCAGGGACACCTGTGCTTTTAGTTTTAGGCAACCCACGTCCATCGCTGGTTCCACCATCACTGAGTCTCCAGTCATTTTCCTGGGGTATCATCCTTGCTCAATATTCCCACCCCTTCCTCCCCAAGTTCAGTGGTAAATCACAGCATAACTCTACTCAAGTTGTGGGTGGCAAGTGGTGCAGGCAGGACAACGGAGAATACAGGCACGTCCGCAGAGTACCAGGTAAGCATTACATACTCTTAGTTGGTCACAAAAAGTGAATAACTCTAGTAATCTGACTTTTATGGAAGTTAAGCTCTCGATTAATACTCAGGGCAATCATGTTATGTCGACCGAGCAGAATATCAAAACATTGACCAGTCTTATTTCTTCTCATGGCGGTCTGTCTCTATTTGGCTGGAGAAGTATATCTGGACATTTTTTTCTTTTTAATGAACAGGCTAGGAGAACATCTATGTCTGTTCCCCAAATCAGGTATGGACATTCATGTCCGGCCAGGCCCCTATGATGCAGTAATACCGCCGACCTAAAGCATAGATTAAAAGAAATCCTCTTTGTCGTTTATTGAAAAACAAAAGCAGCAGAGCAATATTTCTGCCATCTATAACAATTGGATCAGAACACATAAAGCATCAACGTAAAATGCTAATTCAATGTTTTTATTCAAGCTATTACGTATTAATGATAATAAAAAATGTTGGTCTTTAATTACGAAATGCACCACTAAGCGGTAAGACAATCTTATTTCTGAAGTGGTGTGGGTCAAAGCGATTAGTGGCCTTTACTTTGACTCTTCTTGTGCCCTTTTCCCCATTCCCATTTGGTCTTCTGAGCTCATTGATCAATTGACCATTGATACCTTTGATATTCAGCTCATCATAAAGGCACTTAAGAATTCCAGGTCCCTAGTCCCTGATGGAATCGCAGACGCATTGATCAAAGCTGACCCTGAATTTTGGTCTTGTATCCTGGTACGACTTTTTAGTAAAGTCTTGAAGACAGGTACCATCCACTCTAGCTGGCGAGTATCTATTTTAGTTAAGGTATTTAAGAAAGGGAAAGAAAAAACACTGACAACTACAGACTCATTGCCATGCTAGACAGCAGCTCAAAAATCTTTTTAACAATATCATTGAAAAGCTTAATATCTGGGCGGAAGGCAAGTGTAATTTCCATATGTTTCAAACCGGTTTTCTTAAGGCACATTCTACGTTGCATAACATATGTGCATTACAAACTATTTTGGCTGAGGTCTCAAATAACAAGAATGCACATTTGTTCTTGTTCTTTATCAACTTTGCCATGGCATTTGATTCAGTTCCTCGAGCTCACTTATGGGGAAAACTATATTCTTGGGGCATCAATTCCCAATTGTTATACTTCATCATGGCCTTATACACTTACACCTCTGTTATGGTATGTGTTAACTAGGATGTCCAATTTACCCAAGTTATCCCTACTAATCGTGATCTGAAGCAGGGTTGCATTCTTGCTCCCCTGCTATTTATCTGTACATTTCAGAAGTAGCCCAGGCGATCGGTTCAGCACATCATTTTCCCCCATGATTGGGGGTGAACCAGTCCCTTGGTTATGTTATGCAGATGACACTGTTCTATTGGACCGAACCCTGATTGGCCTCCAGCGCTCGATCGATGCCTTTGTAGTATATGCAAAGCAAAATAATCTAAGCATTAACATCAGTAAAATTAAAATAGTTTGGACAAGTTCTAAATTTAAATGTGAAACCCCCTTCATTTAGAAAATTGACGGTTCACCACTAGAAGTTGTAGAGAGCTATACTTATTGTAGGGTGCCCATCATCTCATGCCCTGGATGTAAATATGATGGCAATTATGTTATGGCCAAGGTTCTTAAAAAATGGCTTGTCTTGAAAAAATGTGTCAGTGATGACTGGGACAAAAATAATGAAGCCTTCATTTCTATTTATATAACTAGTATAATACCTGATATTTTCTATGGCATCACTCTTGCACCTGAGTCTAGTATGAAATTGATAGAGGTCTTGGAAGGAAAGATTTGCAGATCTCTAATTGTTGTGCCCTCCTTAGTGCCGGTAGAAGCCTTGAGGCTGGAGTTTAGACTACAGTCTATGAGGTCCATTTGGGTTCTCCAGAGTTGTAAATTTGTGTTAGCTCTACATATTTCACTGTTACAGCCCGACTGTATTTTGGGATTCATTTCTAAACATCATAAGCATTCTCGTACAAATACATATTTGTCTGATCTGCACGCTACTCTATTGAAGCATTTAGTATACGAGTAACCATGGTAGACTTAGTTGACTCTACTAATGCTATCAGCTTATTAAAGAATAGACCAGTTTGTGGGACGTTGACACAAGTCTGTGCAGACTACACTTAAAAACAAAATATAAAATATATTCTGTGCAAGCCTTTCGTCCTAATGAACCTTGTTCATATCTGGTTAAATCTTGTAGTACTCAATTGAAAAGATTGATGGCTTACTTAAGATTTAATATACTACCCACTAGGGCATACTTTGTTCAGCTTGGCGGGGGCCTTGTATAAGGATAGAACATGCTCATGCTAACTATGTAACACTGCCATCAAAACCTCTCGCTATGTTCTTACGAGTTGCCCAAAGCTAATGAGCGCATAGTTCAAGGGATATTGTCCCTTTTCTTCTCACATTGAATTTATTGAATGTAACCAATTTTGGAATAGTGTTTATTGTGCCAACTTAACTGTTGTGACAGTTTCCGCTTTCTATAGTTGGAAGGAGGCTCTTCATTGAATTGATATGATTTGTATGATTTATATTGTGTTTATTTTGACTGTCTGCTACTGCATACATTTCTTAAACTGCTTTTAATTTACTCTTTATTCTGGTGAATAAACCTCTATATCCTTTGTATCTAGGTATGCTGTGTTTTCTATTCTCATATTATAATTAAATGTATGTATATTACGTGGTGAAGGTTTTTAATGCTTAACCAAATGCACAATTTAAAAAAAGAGAAAGTCGAGAAAAAGCAAACAAAATGGCAGAAAGGCACGAAAATGGAGCAGAGGACTGAAACGGGTGGAAAAGAGGATGAAAGGATAGAAAAACAGAAAAAAACTGCAGAAAGAGCAAAGCTGATCGTGGGTCGCTCACCTCACAGGGCCTTAATCTATGTATGTCCACTTATGTATTATCCCTGCTGCCTGTTCCATTTACTCCCCTCCGCAACCTGGTCAGAATGTCCCCCAAACTCACCCCATTGTAAGAAGCTCAGTGCTTCCCATTAAATCTGATTTTGTGATCAAAAGAACATTTGTCCTCCTCTATATAAATAAATACATAAAATAAATTAAGTAACCGAGGGTTTAGGGACCTTAAAGACCGCTGAGAAAACATGATCATACCAAAAGAAGCCATAAAGGAATGTTTTCAATCACCTAACTATGATTGAATGAAAGAAATTACATGTAATTTTTAGCAAAACACTAGTGGGTAGTTCTTTGTCAAATGTAGCTTCCTACCGTGTTAATGAAGCAGTTCAGCTTTTTAATAATGGCTTCCATAAAATCCAACTTTCCAGGAATTACACGTTTAAAAATCCCGAAGAAATATCGCTAAATGTCATCATTAATGTGACCGGCAGGATAAATGTACCGGGTTATTTTTCGCCTAGTAGGCTTTTCCATTTTTGTTTTAACCCGGAACTAAAAAATGGTTTTATCGATACAGATACACTTCCCCAATTTCTTTTTCAGTCTGGAATCAAAGATAAATATTGATCATTGTGACAATCATAGGCATAGATTCTAAACGTGCAGTTCTGTACAGCTTGACAAACGTGGCAAATTCCTCTACAATCCTAAAAAGAACATTGCCATTTTCAAGGCGTATAGAGCATACCAGTTTCCCTGATTTATACTGCGAAATGAAATGCCAAAATCTTGCTAGATGCCCGTTGAGACCTTACTGGGAGGAATTGTTGAGTCTGTTAAGGTTCAGTTTAGGAATACTCACCTTGTCAAAAAGGGCTCTGGACTTCTGACAGCTATCTCATTAAAGCATTTTAGCACCTGGGGAGTGCTACTGGCCAATTAGAATGTCAGGGCAGAATCCCCTAGTAATGGCATAGGTTTTCTTGTCCTCCCATGCGCCTCACACCAGGTGACTGCCTTTTATTCTGTTCTATCGCAACTCCTACTGCCTCCACCTTGTTATACTGAAAATGTAAATACACAGCCCGAATGAGATGAATAGTATGTTGGCCAGAAGCAAATTGCATCATGTGACAAACATTGCAAACCGTGAAACCTGAATGTGACCATTGGGAGTCCTTTTTATAAATGCCGCCCATTTTTCTTTTTTTAACGCTTTGCAAATATATTCTATGCTTCAAATCCACTCACGGTGCAAGGCCACAGCTTGAACGCATTGTTTTCCTCGCATTGAGACCTTGAAGCTGTGCAAAGAGCCGTGCCTAATCAGTAGCCCAGGTGCCAGTTTGTCTTGCAAGCGCTGTTGTAAAAGGCAGTTAAATGTGAATTATATGCAACTAACGGTGCTCCTTCAAGGAGGATGATATTTTCTCTGCCTCAGAACTGTCTGACACATGAGCCGCAGCGAACAGATAACGTTGCTTGGAATGTCTCCCTGCTAAGAACATGATGTCCTCCCCTGCGCCAGTGCCCCATGTACCCATAACAGAAAACTGTCTCTGCAGCCTCTGCTAGACTACTCATGTTTAGAATGAATGAAGACTTGTCATAACTGTCAATTACTGAACCCTAGCTTGTTCGTCATGTATAAGGGCAGGCTGAATGGTATCGTAAAGGATGATGCATTATGTATATATATGACTGCTTTAGCGCTGTTCTCTCTCTCTCTTCTCAGGGTGTCTGGGAACACACATCGTGAGGCATTGAGACCAGGTCGGCCGACTGAGATACTTTGACTAATAAACCAGACCTGCTTGGAATTTGAACCACACGATTAGTGTGTCATTTAGTATATGGTTATTGTGCCTTTATTCATATATGAACTAAGAACCTGACATTCTCCTCACACCCTGCTACTAGACTCTGAATCTCTTTCCCCACACATCACCACCAGCCCCACATACCTGCTCCTTGTTTCGGTCTTGGTCCTGCATCTTATCCATCTCCCTCCTTGGAAAGAGAAATGGAACTACACCCATTCCTATTTTGTTTTTGTTAAGACATTTTTATTAAGTATTAATAATGAATAAATACAGAATACAATGTTCAGTAATGAACAACAATGGTGAGACTTGCCAATCAAATAATCCAGGATAAATATTGGGGTCATCTTTCTGTTATTGTTTACGGGCATTTGTGCAAGCACCCATCACGCAGAGTCCCTCTCCTGTTGGGAAAACAAGGTTTTATATGTTCGCATGCCGGAGGGAGCCACATAATGCCAACAGCGGTAATTATCTTCACTGCCCTCAGACCTACCAATATCGGGCTGGCAAGTCACTACAGACCCTGCCTGCCCTCATAGCTATTGTTATCACTATTTTAATTTAATGCATAATCTAATCAACTTGTTTCTCTGGCACTCTTAGCAGCAGCAATAGTGATCACCCCCAACATTAGGCTGTCTTGAAATCCCTGTGCACAGTGGACATGTGTAAACCTGGTACTCACTCAACATATTGCAAGTGTCCTGTCCTCATGGAGTATACGGTTCAGCCTGCATCTCTGAGCCAGCTTTACATCAAGATATAAGTAGGTGGGTGCGGAATCAGAAAGATGAATGCTGCCAATCTCAGCAAAAATGAGGCCCCCCATAGACGGTTATTGATGATCAAATAATACATTTGTAAATCAGAGTTGTTAGGGAGAATTCTCATTTATGGCTAATTTCCCTCTGTTTTTTGTGATTGTGGACTCTGGAGTACACCACTTCAGTAGCCCCCTTCTTTTGTGTGCCACACAGCACCTTCAGTGCAGTGACACAGGTTTGTCTTTGAGACTTCCCCCCGACTCGATTTCTGAGGCTGACTACAGTCCCCCAGAAAAGGGTAAAGTTACCATTAACTTTACCTAGTCAATCTACAACAGATTCAGTACACCCCATCTTCCATGGAGTACTGGAAAGGGTTAATTTGTATCCCTTTTTTTATTTGCACCTCCTAGAGCATTGTTTCGCTCTTTTAACATTTAGACTTGGCTGGTGGCAGTGGTATCTACCCTAACTATTCTACTGCTGTAATATTGGATAAACGCTGTACTGTTCTTGGCTATTATATTAGCCTCGAACATAAACCCGCTTGACCAAATTGTCTTTCTCTTGGCTCCGGTTGGGTTTATTCACCATTTCGTTTTTGTTAAAGTCCTTCTTGTGTTTTACTTTGCGCAGCAAACTTAGGTTCGCATTCTTTGTTCACTGTCTTTTGGCGGGCTTCTGCTCAGAAGCCCTCCCCAGGTGCCTGGGTGTCTAGGTGGGCTGAATGTGAGGGAGGGGTGTAGTCATCCCCTGCACAGGGTATCCTAGGAAACCCAAGTCGCACTTTGCCATGATTGGCTGAGGTAGTTGTCCAGGCTGGACAACCCCCCTGCTGGGTGATTGACAGCCAGCCTGTGTGAATGGGAGTTTTGCGCATAAAAGGCAGGTCTCTTGGGCTAGAAGTCAGAGTCGCCACTGGAACTACAAGGAACCGAAGAGAAGCGGAGAGAACGACGACTGCTGCAACTACCCTGTCCCGGTGAAGCCCTGCTGTAGTCCTGAGCTATCTACCCTTCAACGAATAGAGAAGATCCGGTCCGGAGTCTTCTTCGCTTGAGCCTGGTGGGGATAACCAGCTCATCTACCACAGCCAGAGGATCCTCTTCCCTGGTAGAAATCGCTGCACACTGCTGTAGTCGTCCGGATAGCCATCTGAAGAGCCTCTCCTGTTTTTAAGGAGAGCACCTTTTATTCCTGGTCGCTGCTGCCGGCCTCATTCCTGTGCGGTGCAGACCCCCCTTCAGACGTCCTCCTTCACAACGAAGCTCCAGGAACCATGGGTCTGCGGGAAACCAACAGGAACAACTGCCAGGGCACTAGCTGCACCATTGGAATAAGGTACTGTGTTCTGCTTGAGGAAACTGGGTGAACCCCTTTTCTTCATCTTCAAGGCTTGCCCTTGTCTTCCCTCCTTATTATAACTTTTGCTTCTGAACATTGACAATATCAAAGTACTCTTGGCTACGTTGAATTGTGAACTGTCTGACTGTGTGATCTTCGCCAACAGGACTCCGGTGTTACTTCACCCTGGCTCCGGCCCTTTGACTCTTGAACTCCTGTCTCTGAGTGTTTCTCGATTATGACTGCCTAACCAAAATACTGCCTGTGATTTTTGCCTCCAACTCCCTCTGGGTATCTCAGGTGCTAAGTGTGTTTTTGCCCCGTTAGCATTTCATGTCACGGATACGCGTTTATTTAGTAGACCGAACTGTCAAAAAGTGATCACAATCGTATTCACAGTTACGTGTTTTGTTCCTAACAGCGGTCCATTCAAATACAGGGTACTTACCTTGGGATTTACTGTACAAAGTGAATAGGTTAGTTGTAGGATATTTTACGTGTGGTTTGTGTTTGAGTTTAATAGAAGTGGTGTGTTTATAACAAATGGTTTAAAAATTAATGTACTTATATTTTTCTACCTGAAACCTTGAGTCAGTGTTTGCTTGAGTCACAGTAATTGTGGTCCCTTTGTGTAATCTCAGCTTCTGCTCATATACTCTTGAGATAAGCCTGGCTGCTCTGCCACTGCCACTCTGACATAGTAGTACAGGCTTGTACCAAAGGTAAAACTTGTATTGCCACCTGTGGTCTTAATTGTGTGTAGTGGTCCCTAAGGGCACTGCACAGGATTCTGCCTAACACTGGTGTACATCGGTGAGGATTTGGAAGTAGAGTGATTACACTTAGAGTGCTGATGTTGCTTGGGTTCAACTAACCACAAGGCTAACGCCACTTATTCTATTTAACTGAAGTAATCATGTTAAATATGGAAAGCTACACTGAAGATAGTATTTTACTATATACTGCTGAGATTTTGAGAACCATGTGTAGGGATAACAATCTCTCTGGTAAAGGAAAGAAATCTGAACTGGTTGCAAAGTTAATGTGAAAAAGTCTGGAGAGTGGGTCAGAATGGCCTACCACTCCAGCAAATGTGGATTTTGATGTTTCTGATTATGCGAGTGTTAATTGTGAAGAAGTAGATGAGTCCTTGTTAGGAAACCCTACAACTCCTTTGCCTGCTCAGAATGCACAACCTCTGTCCACAGGGGCCCCCACAGGTTCTACACTTATGAGTTTATTACACTTGAGAAAATGAGACTTCAATTGGAAGTGAAACATATTGATGCACAAACTGCCATGAAACATCGAGAGTTAAGGCTCAGAGAAATGGAGCTGAACCATGAACTAGAAATGAAGAAACTGTCTCTAGAAAATGCTTCTCTCCCAGAGTCTTCTAGGTCTTCCAGCCCTAAGAGACCCCGTATGGCAAAGGAAATGATTGGTATGTATGAGACTAAACTTGATATTTAGGATTGGTTAGCAATGTTTGAGTAAAATCATGGGATTCAAGGTATCTCAGGGAATCAGTTGATTTCTTGGCTTTTCTCTAGGCTCCCCCGTGTTGCAAGTGATGCTGTAATGGAGTTGGGGGAGGAGGATAAACAGGATTATGAGTGTGTGAAACTAGCATTAATAGCTAGATTTGGGGAGAGCCCTTCCCAGTATCTTAAGAGGTTTAGAACCCTCAAAAGGCATGATGGTACCCCTTGGGCTACTTGGGTGTGTGAATGTTTGAAAAACTTAGATGGTTGGGTTAAGGGTTACAAAGTGAACACTTATGAAGGTTTGAGGAATCTTGTAATGTTGGAGTCTATTTTTGATGTCTGCTCTCCTGAGCTTAGACGGCACTTGGCTGATTCAAAGGACATAGATCCTAAGAAACTAGCTAAGGCTGCTGATTTATGGGTTCCCAACAGGGCTACTCACAAGGATTCTAGGGCTACTCAGAAGAAGGATGAGGGGAAGCAGCCAAATAAAGACAAAACAGAGAATTCCAATAATTCCAATCCAAATGAGGGCCCCAAACATAACCAGGGTAAGTCACAAGGTAAACCAAATCAGGCTAGTGTACCACCTGATTCCACACCAGATGGAGGTCAGAGCAAACCCCCATTCCAGAGAGCATTTGGGAAATGCTTTGTTTGTGGGTTACCTGGCCATGTGAAAGGAGATCCCAGGGTAAGGGTAAGGGTAAACCTTCAGGGATCAACACTGTCTCCTTAGCCTTCTCCCAGGTGGATGAAGTACCTATAGCCAGTGGAAACTTTCAGCTACCAGCTGATGAGCCCATGAGAGTCTCAGCTAGTGTTTCTTTAGTGTCCTTGGGTCTTTGGGGAACAACAGAATTAAGATGTCTATAACTCAATCCCAGATAATACTAAAGAGTATTACAAAGATAGTGTTCTTGTGAATGGTCAGGAAACCCCTGCCATCAGAGACACTGGAGCCAGCATAACTGTGGTTGATGAATGTTTTTTCAAGGTGGAGGATGTTGCTAAGGCACCCAAATACCTAACCAAGTTAGCTGGAGGCCCTGTGCAAATGGTTTCCCAGTTACCAGCTCTCATCCAGTGTAATGACATGACTGTCAGGATACCTGTCAGTGTGCAAACTAACATACCTGGGAGGGTCCTGCTGGGTAATGACCTTAAGACTCTTGGAGTTGTGTCTAGTACCCCCAGGCCACCCAGCAGAAGGAAGCAGGAGCTCACCAGGTCTGCAAGGGAGAGAACCTAAGGAGGCTCCCAGAGTCTTTCACACCAACCTTTTAAAGGCTTATGTTTCTAGACCTGACATAGGAGCTCTGCTTCTAGCTTCAGCTCAGGAGGAGGAGAGTGAAGCTCTGCCTGACCTCCTCAGAGGCTTACCTTTAGATGAGCAAGTGGAAGGAGTCAATCTCTCTTCCAGTCTCACATCTGACCAGCAGGATGAGTGCAAGCTGCTGTTAAATCAGTTTGCCTCCCTGTCCTCACTTTCACCAGGCTTGACCCCTTGGGGCCAGCATGACATACACCTTGGTGAAAGTTTGCCTGTCAAAAGCAGGGGGTACAGAATGTCAGACAATGTCAGATCCCACATAAGGAATGAGGTCAACAAGGTGCTTGAACTCGGGGTTATAGAGCCCTCTACTAGCCCATGGTCTAGCCCAGTTGTGCTTGTACCAAAGGCAGGATCCAAAGAGTTCAGATTCTGCGTGGACTATAGAGCTCTAAATGCAGTCACAATGACTGATGCCCATCCTTTGCCTAGGACAGATGAGCTGGTGGAGAAACTTGGTGCAGCCAAGTACCCCAGCACATTTGACCTAGCGTCAGGCTGTTGGCAAATAGCCCTGACAGACCATGCCAGGCAGAAAACTGCATCTCCATCCCAGCTGGCCTCTACCAATTCAAGGTAATGCTTTTTGGACTAAAGATTGCACCTGCTACATTTCAGAGGATGGTCAATCAAGTTCTGAATGGGATGGAGGACTTCTGCATGGCATACTTGGATGACATTGCAGTGTTCAGCCCTACTTGGAAAGAACATGTTGAACACCTAGGTTATGTATTGCAGGCTCTTGAACAGTCCCATCTGACCATAAAGGCAAGCAAATGTCAAATTGGTCAGAGTTCAGTGGTCTACCTTGGACATGAGGTAGGAGGAGGTGAAATAAGGCCATTGCCTAGCAAAGTACAGGCTGTACAAAACTAGGCCACCCCTACTACACAAACCCAAGTGAGAGCCTTCCTAGGTCTCACTGGGTACTATAGGAACTTCATAGAGAACTATGGGACCATAGCTTCTCCCTTGAATGTCATCTCCTCTCCCAAATTTCCAAAAAATGTCAGGTGGAATGAGGAGCGCAATCAAGCCTTTGAAGGTCTAAAGAAATCCCTTTGTCAAGCTCCAGACCTAAGAGCTCTTGACTATCACCAACCCTTCATTGTACAGACGGACTCTTCTAATGTAGGTATAGGTGAAGTCCTTAGTCAACTGGATGAGAAAGGTAGGGAACACCCCATTTGGTTCATCAGCAGAAAGTTAAAGGATCCTGAGAGGAGGTGGGCAACAATAGAAAGAGAATGCTTTGCTATTGTGTGGTCACTGAAGAGGTTTAGACCATACTTGTATGGATCTACCTTCACCATTCAGACTGACCACCAACCCTTGAGATGGCTGATGCAAATGAAAGGGGAAAACCCAAAGTTACTCAGATGGTCAATCTGCCTGCAAGCATTTTATTTTTCCATTGAGCACAGAGCAGGAAGTCACCACCAAAATGCTGATGGTCTCTCTAGGATGTTTGTAACCGACTAGAGGTATGGGGTCCATCTAGGAGTGGATTAAATCCTCCTGTCCCTTAGTCTGGGGTGGCGAGTGTTAGGGAGAAATCTCATTTATGGCTAATTCCCCTCACCTAGTGAGTCCCCCAGCAGCTTTGCTGGACTTCTGGAGTTTATTTCTTCTCCAGTGTGAGCTTTATCCCTACTCTTACCTGTGTTTTGGCAAGTATATTTCTCTGTTTTTTGTGATTGTGGACTCTGGAGTATGCCACTTCAGTATCCCCCTTCTTTTGTGTGTCACACAGCACCTTCAGTGCAGTGACACAGGGTTGTCTTTGAGACTTCCCCCCGACTCCATTTCTGAGGCTGACTACAATCCCCCAGTAAAGGGTAAAGTTACCATTAACTTTACCTAGTCAATCTTCCACAGATTCAGTAAACCCCATCTTCCATGGAGTACTGGAAAGGGTTAATTTGTATCCCTTTTTTTATCTGTACCTCCTAGAGCATTGTTTCACTCTTTTAACATTTAGACTTGGCTGGTGGAAGTGGTATCTACCCTAACTTTTCTAACGCAATTATATTAGATAAACGTGGTATTGTTCTTGGCTATTATATTAGCCTTGAACATAAACCCGCTTGACCAAATTGTCTTTCTCTTGGCTCCGGTTGTTTTATTCACCATTTTGTTTTTGTTAAAGTCCTTCTTGTGTTTTACTTTGTGAGGCAAACTAGGTTTGCCTTCTTTGTTCACCGTCTTTTGGCGGGCTTCTGCTAAGAAGCCATCCCCAGGCGCCTGGGTGTCTAGGTGTGCTGAATGTGAGGGAGGGGTGTAGTCACCCCCTGCACAGGGTATCCTAGGAAACCCAAGTCGCACTTTGCCATGATTGGCTGAGGTAGTTGTCCATGCTGGACAACCCGCCGGCTGGGTGATTGACAGCCAGGCTGTGTGAATGGGGGTGTTGCGCATAAAAGGCAGGTCTCTTGGGCTAGAAGTCAGAGTCGCCACTGGAACTACAAGGAACTGAAGAGAAGTCAAGAGAACGACGACTGCTGCATCTACCCCGTCCCGGTGAAACCCTGCTGTAGTCCTGAGCTATCTACCCTTCAACAACTAGAGAAGATCCGGTCCGGAGTCTTCTTCCCTTGAGCCTGGTGGGGATAACCAGCTCATCTTCCACAGCCAGAGGATCCTCTTCCCTGGTCGAAACTGCTGCACACTGCTGTAGTGGTCCGGATAGCCATCTGAAGAGCCTCTCCTGTTTTTAAGGAGCGCACCTTTTATTCCTTGTCGCTGCTGCTGGCCTCATCCCTGTGTGGTGCAGACACCCGTCCGAGGTCCTGATTCACAACAAAGCTCCCGGAACGTGGGTCTGTGGGAAACCAACAGGAACAACTGCCAGGGCACTAGCTGCACCATTGGAATAAGGTACTGTGTTCTGCTTGCGGAAACTGGGTGAACCCCTTTTCTTCATCTTCAAGGCTTGCCCTTGTCTTCCCTCCTTATTATAACTTTTGCTTCCGAACATTGACAATATCGAAGTACTCTTGGCTATGTTGAATCGTGAACTGTCTGACTGTGTGATCTTCGGCAACAGGACTCCGGTGTCACTTCACCCTGGCTCCGGCCCTTTGACTCTTGAACTCCTGTCTCTGAGTGTTTCTCGATTTTGTCTGCCTAACCAAAATATTGCCTGTGATTTTTGCCTCCAACTCTCTCTGGGTATCTCAGGTGCTAAGTGTGTTTTTGCCCCGGTAGCATTTCATGTCACGGATACGCGTTTATTTAGTAGACCGAACTGTCAAAAAGTGATCGCAATCGTATTCACGGTAACGTGTTTTGTTTGTAACACCGGTCCATTCAAACACAGGGTACTTACCTTGAGATTTACTGTACAAATTGAATTAGTTAGTTGTAGGATATTTTACGTGTGGTTTGTGTTTGAGTTTAATAGAAGTGGTGTGTTTATAACAAATGGTTTAAAAATAAATGTACTTATATTTTTCTACCTAAAACCTTGAGTCAGTGTTTGCTTGAGTGACAGTAATTGTGGTCCCTTTGTGTAATCTTTGCTACTGCTCATATACTCTTGAGGTAAGCCTGGCTGCTCCGCCACTGCTACCACTCTGACATAGTAGTACAGGCTTGTACCAAAGGTAAAACTTGTATTGCCACCTGTGGTCTTAATTGTGTGTAGTGGTGCCTAAGGGCACTGCACAGGATTCTGCCTAACACTGGTGTACATCGGTGAAGATTTGGAAGTAGAGTGATTACACTTAGAGTGCTGCTGTTGCTTGGGTTCAACTAACCACAACGCTAACACTACTAATTCTATTTAACTGAAGAAATCATGTCAAATATGGAAAGCTACACTGAAGAGAGTATTTTACTCTATACTGCTGAGGTTCTGAGAACAATGTGTAGGGATAACAATCTTTCTGGTAAAGGAAAGAAATCTGAACTGGTTGCAAAGTTAATGTGAAAAAGTCTGGAGAGTGGGTCAGAAGGTCCTACCACTCCAGCAAATGTGAATTTGATGTTTCTGATTTTGAGAGTGTTCATTGTGAAGAGGTAGATGAGTCCTTGTTAGGAAACCCCACAACTCCTTTGCCTGCTCAGATTGCACAACCTCTGTCCACAGGGGCCCACACAGGTTCTAAACTTACTCCTGAGTTTCTTACACTTGAGAAAATGAGACTTGAATTGGAAGTGAAACATATTTATGCACAAACTGCCATGAAACATCGAGAGTTAAGGCTCAGAGAAATGGAGCTGAACCATGAACTAGAAATGAAGAAACTGTCTCTAGAAAATGCTTCTCTCCCATAGTCTTCTAGGTCTTCCAGCCCTAAGAGAACCCGTATGCCAAAGGAAATGATTGGTATGTATGAGACTAAACTTGATATTTATATTTTGGATTGGTTAGCAATGTTTGAGTACAATCATGGGATTTAAGGTATCTCTGGGAATCAGTTGATTCCTTGGCTTTTCTCTAGGCTCCCCCTTGTTGCAAGTGATGCTGTAATGGATTTGGGTGGGGGGGGATAAACAGGATTATGAGTGTGTGAAACTAGCATTAATAGCTAGATTTGGGAAGAGCCCTTCCCAGTATCTTAAGAGATTTAGAACCCTCAAAAAGCATGATGGTACCCCTTGGGCTATCTGGGTGTGTGAATGTTTGAAAAACGTAGATGGTTGGGTTAAGGGTTACAACGTGAACACTTATGAAGGTTTGAGGAATCTTGTAATGTTGGAGTCTACTTTTGATGTCTGCTCTCCTGAGCTTAGACGGCACTTGGCTGATTCAAAGGAGATAGATCCTAAGAAACTAGCTAAGGCTGCTGACTTATGGGTTCCCAACAGGGCTACTAACAAGGATTCTGGGGCTACTCAGAAGAAGGTTGAGGGGAAGCAGCCAAAGAAAGACAACACAGAGAATTCCAATAATTCCAATCCAAAAGAGGGCCCCAAACATAACCAGGGTAAGCCACAAGGTAAACCAAATCAGGCTAGTGTACCACCTGATTCCACACCAGATGGAGGTCAGAACAAACCCCCATTCCAGAGAGCATTTGGGAAATGCTGTGTTTGTGGGTTACCTGGCCATGTGAAAGGAGATCCCAAGTGTAAGGGTAAACCTTCAGGGATCAAAACTGTCTCCTTAGCCTTCTCCCAGGTGGATGAAGTACCTATAGCCAGTGGAAACTTTCAGCTACTAGCTGATGAGCCCATGAGAGCCTCAGCTAGTGTTTCTTTAGTGTCCTTGGGTCTTTGGGAACAACAGAACTTAGATGTCTATAACTCAATCGCAGATAATACTAAAGAGTATTACAAAGATAGTGTTCTTGTGAATGGTCGGGAAATCCCTGCCATCAGAGACACTGGAGCCAGCATAACTGTGGTTGATGAATGTTTTTCCAAGGTGGAGGATGTTGCTAAGGCACCCAATCACCTAACCAAGTTAGCTGGAGGCCCTGTGCAAATGGTTCCCCAGTTACCAGCTCTCATCCAGTGTAATGACATGACTGTCAGGATACCTGTCCGTGTGCAAACTAACATACCTGGGAAGGTCCTGCTGGGTAATGACCTTAAAACTCTTGGAGTTGTGTCTAGTACCCCCAGGCCCCCCAGCAGAAAGAAACAGGAGCTCACAAGGTCTGCAAGGGAGAGAACCTGAGGAGGCTCCCAGAGCCTTTCACACCAACATTTTAAAGGCTTTTGTTTCTAGACCTGACATAGGAGCTCTGCTTCTAGCTTCAGCTCAGGAGGAGAAGAGTGAACCTCTGCCTGACCTCCTCAGAGGCTTACCTTTAGATGAGCAAGTGGAAGGAGTCAATCTCTCTTCCAGTCTCACATCTGACCAGCAGGATGAGTGCAAGTTGCTGTTAAATCAGTTTGCCTCCCTGTCCTCACTTTCACCAGGCTTCACCACTTGGGGCCAGCATGACATACACACTGGTGACTGTTGCCTGTCAAAAGCAGGGGGTACAGAATGTCAGACAATGTCAGATCCCACATAAGGAATGAGGTCAACAAGGTGCTTGAGCTCGGGGTTATAGAGCCCTCTACTAGCCCATGGTCTAGCCCAGTTGTGCTTGTACCAAAGCCAGGATCCAAAGAGTTGAGATTCTGCGTGGACTTTAGAGCTCTAAATGCAGTCACAACGACTGATGCCTATCCTATGCCTAGGACAGATGAGCTGGTGGACAAACATGGTGCAGCCAAGTACCCCAGCCATTTGACCTAACGTCAGGCTATTGGCAAATAGCCCTGACAGTCCATGCCAAGCAGACAACTGCATTCTCCACCCCAGCTGGCCTCTACCAATTCAAGGTAGTGCCTTTTGGACTGAAGAATGCACCTGCTACATTTCAGAGGATGGTCAATCAAGTTCTGAATGGGATGGAGGACTTCTGCATGGCATACCTGGATGACATTGCAGTGTTCAGCCCTACTTGGAAAGAACATGTTGAACGCCTAGGTTATGTATTGCAGGCTCTTAAACAGGCCCATCTGACCATAAAGGCAAGCAAATGTCAAATTGGTCAGAGTTCAGTGGTCTACCTTGAACATAAGGTAGGAGGAGGTGAAATAAGGCCATTGCCTAGCAAAGTACAGGCTGTACAAAACTGGGCCACCCCTACTACTCAAACCCAAGTGAGAGCCTTCCTAGGTCTCACTGGGTTCTATAGGAACTTCATAGAGAACTATGGGACCATAACTTCTCCCTTGAATGTCATCTCCTCTCCCAAATTTCCCAAAAGGGTCAAGTGGAATGAGGAGTGCTATCAAGCCTTTGAAGGTCTAAAGAAATCCCTTTGTCAAGCTCTTGTCCTAATTGCTCCTAAATATCACCAACCATTCATTGTACAGACGGATGCTTCTAATGTAGGTATAGGGGCAGTCCCTAGTCAACTGGATGAGAAAGGTAGGGAACACCCCATTTGTTTCATCAGCAGGAAGTTAAAGGATCCTGACAGAAGGTGGGCAACAATAGAAAGAGAATGCTTTGCTATTGTGTGGTCACTGAAGAGGTTTAGACCCTACTTGTGTGGATCTACCTTCACCATTCAGACTGACCACCAACCCTTGAGATGGCTGATGCAAATGAAAGGGGAAAACCCAAAGTTACTCAGATGGTCAATCTGCCTGCAAGGATTTGATTTTTCCTTTGAGCAAAGAGCAGTAAGTCACCACCAAAATGCTGATGGTCTCTTTAGGATGTTTGTAACCGACTAGAGGTATGAGGTCCATCCAGGATTGGATACAATCCTCCTGTCCCTTAGTCTGGGGGGGGGGGGGGGGGTGTAAGGGAGAATTCTCATTTATGGCTAATTCCCCTCACCTAGTGAGTCCCCCAGCAGCTTTGCTGGACTTCTGGAGTTTATTTTTTCTCCACTTGGTAAGAGTGTGAGCTTTTCCCCCACTCTTACCTGTGTTTTGTCAAGTATATTTCTCTGTTTTTTGTGATTGTGGACTCTGGAGTACACCACTTCAGTAGCCCCCTTCTTTTGTGTGTCACACAGCACCTTCAGTGCAGTGACACAGGGTTGTCTTTGAGACTTCCTCCGACTCCATTTATGAGGCTGACTACAGTCCCCCACAAAAGGGTAAATTTACCATTAACTCTACCTAGTCAATCTACCACAGATTCAGTACACCTCATCTTCCATGGAGTACTGGAAAGGGTTAATTCATATCCCTATTTTTATCTGTACCTCCTAGAGCATTGTTTCACTCATTTAACATTTAGGCTTGGCTGGTGGCAGTGGTATCTACCCTAACCTTTCTACCGCGATTATATTAGATAAACGTGGTATTGTTCTTGGCTATTATATTAGCCTCGAACATAAACCTGCTTGACCAAATTGTCTTTCTCTTGGCTCCGGTTGGGTTTATTTGCCATTTCTTTTTGTTAAAGTCCTTCTTGTGTTTTACTTTGCGCAGCAAACTAGGTTTGCCTTCATTGTTCTCCCTCTTTTGGTGGGCTTCTGCTCAGAAGCCCTCCACCAGGCGCCTGGGTATCTAGGTGTGCTGAATGTGAGGGAGTGGTGTAGTCACCCCCTGCACAGGGTATCCTAGGAAACCCAAGTCACACTTTGCCATGATTGGCTGAGGTAGTTGCCTAGGCTCGACAACCCCCCTGCTGGGTGATTGACAGCCAGGCTGTGTGAATGGGGGTTTTGCACATAAAAGGCAGGTCTCTTGGCCTAGAAGTCAGAGTCGCCACTGGAACTACAAGGAACCGAAGAGAAGCGGAGAGAACGACGACTGCTGCAACTACCCCGTCACGGTGAAGCCCTGCTGCAGTCCTGAGCCATCTACCCTTCAACGACTAGAGAAGATCCGGTCTGGAGTCTTCTTCCCTTGAGCCTGGTGGGGATAGCCAGCTCATCTTCCACAGCCAGAGTATCCTCTTCCTTGGTCGAAATCACTGCACACTGCTGTAGTGGTCCGGATAGCAATCTGAAGGGCCTCTCCTGTTTTTAAGGAGCGCACCTTTTATTCCTTGTCGCTGCTGTCGGCCTCATCACTGTGTGGGGCAGACCCCCCCTTCAGACGTCCTCCTTCACAACGAAGCTCCAGGAACCGTGGGTCTGTGGGAAACCAACAGGAACAACTGCCAGGGCACTAGCTGCACCATTGGAATAAGGTACTGTGTTCTGCTTCAGGAAACTGGGTGAACCCCTTTTCTTCATCTTCAAGGCTTGCCCTTGTCTTCCCTCCTTCTTATAACTTTTACTTCCGAACATTGACAATATCGAAGTACTCTTGGCTATGTTGACTCGTGAACTGTCTGACTGTGTGATCTTCGGCAACAGGACTCCGGTGTCACTTCACCCTGGCTCTGGCACTTTGACTCTTGAACTCCTGTCTCTGAGTGTTTCTCGATTCCTTCTGCCTAACCAAAATATTGCCTGTGATTTTTGCCTCCAACTCCCTCTGGGTATCTCAGGTGCTAAGTGTGTTTTTGCCCCGGTAGCATTTCATGTCATGGATACGTGTTTATTTAGTAGACCGAACTGTCAAAAAGTGATCGCAATCGTATTCACGGTAACGTGTTTTGTTCGTAACACTGGTCCATTCAGACACAGGGTACTTACCTTGAGATTTACTGTACAAAGTGAATTGGTTAGTTGTAGTATATTTTATGTGTGGTTTGTGTTTGAGTTTAATAGAAGTGTTGTGTTTATAACAAATGGTTTAAAAATAAATGTACTTATATTTTTCTACTTGAAACCTTGAGTCAGTGTTTGCTTGCGTCACAGTAATTGTGGTGCCTTTGTGTAATCTCTGCTACTGCTCATATACTCTTGAGATAAGCCTAGCTGTTCTGCCACTGCTACCACTCTGACATAGTAGTACAGGCTTGTACCAAAGGTAAAACTTGTATTGCCACCTGTGGTCTTAATTGTGTGTAGTGGTCCCTAAGGGCACTGCACAGGATTCTGCCTAACAAGAGTCAAGTGAGTGGGGATGAAAAGTCTAATAATTGCAAGTTGAAGCAAATTTCAGGTGTCAACAAATCATTGTTTCTCGACACCTCTGCATAATACTTCATAGGCCCCATAAGACTTAATGAGGACTTTTTGTGTGATGATCTCGGATATTGTTGAGAGTAAGGTTAAAATCTCCCTGCATGACATCTCCCCTCAGATCACCCATCGTACACCCCAATCTCTTCCAAAGGTCAGAACATCATGATGCAAATTCATAGAATTTAATACCACTTACTCATCCTCCCCTTCATATCTACAATCATCAAAAGGCTTACCAAGTATTATCATATTCACTTGGTGTTTCCAAATAAGCGCTGAGCACAGTGCTAAGTTCAGTATTCTTTATAAATGTATTGATTTAGTCAAGTATGTCTTCTGGCTGACACGTGTTTCGGCAAGGTCCCTCAAGGTCTTGAACACAACGTTTCTGAAGCTTGAGGAAGATTATCTCATGAAAAGGACAAACTAGGGATTAACGATTGTCTCCTGCCCATACAACGTATTTCTTTATGAAGTTCTGCTTTAGTTAGCGTTAGCATCACGTGTAGTGTCATTGTCAGCAAAGCTCACACTGGAGTGTTTTTATCCAAGCTCGAACTCTGGAGCCGAAACAATGTCAATGTATATGCTGTAGTAGATCAAGAAGGCACTGGCTAGTAACTCTATTGAAGAAAAAATGGGCTTATTCTAAGACTCAAGAAACGATACTGTTGAAGATCATTGAACCTCAAAGCGTTTTCTTCTGTGCAATTTGAGTAGAGCATGGAAACAGACACCTATGGAGGGTTGCTTATGCAGATAGCTATTGAAAACACATGTTAATTACCAACCGTGGTTGAAAGTTTAACTTCTACAAAAGTTATTTTAAGAGTAATGCTTTCTGTGAATACATTTGTAAGCATTGATGCAGAAGTGTCTAGATGGAATTTGGTGATACTTTATATGTAAAATGGTTTTGTATGTTTTATTGTTGATTCAGACCAGCATTCAAAATTGAGCAGCTGGGCAGCTGGACATCATTTGTGAATGTTTGTAAGATCCTATTAATACATCATACTGAAAAGAGTTTTGCATTCTTTTTACCTCAGAAACACTGATTGTGGTTTTCGAAGGTGACAGAGGTATGTCTATGGAGAATGTGACTGATTAATTTCATGCACCTCCTCCTTGGAAATCAAGTAATCAACCTTAGCCTCAGACTTTACCACATCTTTCAATGTGTGCACAGATGCCCAGTGGGGCTGCCTATTTCTCTATAAGGATGGTCAGAGAGTAGCCCCACCACATATTCTGTCTAAACTAGAGTCACTGATTCACACATTCTTGTGGGCACAATTCAACTACACAAACACACTTCATGCAAAGCTGACTATGTGCATTTGAGAAAAGGCCACATGGAAAGGATGTACAAGCCCTGACTTTATTTGATTTGTATTAACTAATAAATTATGTGGGCAGTTCCATCAAAAAAGAGGGACCTGTCAGCTGGGTCACACGTTTATAAACTCCATGACAAAAGCATAGTGCACACCTGTGTCCTGCTGAATCAGTAGTCTGATTTGCAGTGCTTGCTCTCCAGTGGCAGAGAGCAGGTTCAGGTCACAAGTACCCTCTTGACGGATGCAGTGACAGCCAAGTCACTACAAGACAGGGGCTGCATTTGAGATATGCACCTCTGCTACAAAAACTAAATAATTACAAAAATGCTATTGCGGTGGCAAGTTAATCTGTAAATATAAGCCATAACTGAGTTTGGGGTCTGGTGATTAGCAACTGTTATAATTATCTAAGCCATATCAATTTGATATCAAACATGTGTCAGCCCTGTGAGCACAGCTCATCTTTGGAAGGGTTATGGGTATTTCCATACCACAACACAAAGACCCATCCACTCATGCTTTGGTTCAATCATTCAATAGTTTTTCTTTATTGTCAGTGCAGAAATGTAATTCTATTTGAGTAAAATAGGGCAGCCAACTAATTTGCCACAGACCTGGGCTCAGTCAGGCATTGTATTTCGACTCTGTGCTGAAGTACTACAAACATAGCATGCTGCATATTTGGTTTGCAGTGCTAGAAGATAGAAGGTCTAAACAGATAGGAATCAAACTCCACAAGTACAATTGTGGCAGCTACTATGCCTACCATATAATGCTCTATGGACAGTGAACTACTGTACGTGACAATTAACAGCAGTATATGGCTCTACAGTAAGATGGAGTTGCTAAACATGAGCACAGAATTCTTGATCAGTGACTCCCTGCATTAATAATGAAATAGTGTGTCCCCTGAAGACGTTCCGTAATAAAATTCTTTAGGAAGGCGCCAAACCTGTTGGGAAAGGTTATGTTGATGTTGTTTATTTGAGAGTGATCTGCAAGATGAATACCTAAAGACATGATAGGGGATTACTACTGACTGATAACCTCAGATCTAAATCAGGATTTACCCTTGGTTTTGGAACTGCTAACTGTTAGTCAATCGTTATGTGTCAGCACTTTTTGGCATTTGGAATCTGCACATTAGGAAAGGAGAAACAATATATGTTTATGAATATGTGTTCATTGTACTGTGTACTTTCATTCATGCAATCTTGGACAACTGATGGCGAACTGGCTATTGATAGTGGAATCTGATCATTTGGATTCAATATTGTTTTGGAGCTGCAATAGAAGTGGCCGGTTGCATTTAGACTGCTGAATGCATCAAATAATTGTAGCAGAAAAGAGAGTCCAGTCACTTGATTCAAACGCTCCAAATCGTTTTTGCTATAGTTGTTTGTTTAGCAATTCATTCAAATAAATGTTTATGCTTCTGATTAATGATATGGAAAAGTAAACGACAATGGGCCTCATTACGCGGTAGGCGGTAGCGCCATGGCTACCCCTTACCGCATTCTGGGTCCGTGTTCCCGGAATAGGGATTTACCGGGTCATTCTGACCTTGGAGGACCCGGTAAGTCCCCATTCCCCGTTCCCATTTGAGCCCCCATAGGGCTCAATGGGAATGGGGATGGAGCTAAAAACGGGCCCGTTATTAGCTCTGAAGTCCCTCAACGGGTCCCTTCCATAACACCTGGTAAAACCACCAAAGGACCTTGTAGCAGGGCGATAAGGGATTACCGGAACCGGTGCCCTTACCGGTGCCAGTAATCCCTTACCGCCTACCGTGTAATGAGGCCCTATGTCTCCATGATCCGATAAGGTGTTTATATTTTTTTATTTATTGTCTTAGGCAGTCACCTCGACACGTGTTTCCCCACAAGTCATGTGGCTCATCACGAGGGTTTTTATAATTCAATCACACTCGTTAGAGTGAAATGGATTTTTCAGCATATGATTCTGTCATGTTGGCTTCTGTGTTGCTTTACGCAAATTAATTCTTAGTGTTCTCCCACTTTGTTTGAGGTTACATATCCAAAGTATGTGCCTTTAGTTTTTAGAAAGTTTTGTATGGGTTTCCTTTCCTACTTGTAGTGTGTAATTATTATGAACCTGTCTAGGTAACTATTTCTAAGTAGCACATGGCGAGTGTGTTCTACAACCTATGTATGTCCAAATGTGTCTGTATTCCTCTTACAGAGATTTCCGTGAAGTGAAGTACAACTCATGACTGAGCCTAGGATGTGGTAAATTAGTAGGCTGCTGTCAAATAGATGAGCACCGACCTTATCAGAGGTGGCATTAGTGGCAATGTAAACAAAGACCTACCTTGGAATATCCGACTCCTGGTTGGAAACGGGGAATCGTGTACCCATAGAGAAACCTTCTATAGGGAAAAATCGTTTGCTGCTGAAATCGTTGCTGGATGGCAAGATGTAGCATGCAGTGCCAGGAAGAACAGCAGTGTGAAGAAGAGTCATGGACAAGAGGAGATCCAAGCCTCATTGGTAGCTGGAGGAAGGTAAACAACATGCTGGATGGATGGAGACCTGGGTGTCAGAAGCAACAGTTTATCTGTTGGATTACTGCCAGTGATTCTATTCCGTACAGTGCGGAACTAGACGCCTCTAAACTAAGACGCCTCTAGGTGCCCTATTCTGATCTTGCAGACATTGACTCGCGAGGGCAAGAGGATGTGAGGACGCCTTGCTGGCAGGCGAACTCCATCAGTGCATCAACACAGAGGTAGTGGGGGACGTCCTCCCTAAAACCCCATTACTGCAGCCACTACATCACTGCGACGATGATGAATTAATCGGCTTGCGGTAAGTTGGACATGTGATACTGCTGCCGAGGTGGGAGAGCCCGACTCTGCAGCCATTGCTCTTCAGTTGGTGGGTTGTGGAGGGTGATTACTGCCTAAGCAGGAACTTAGTGGGCCAGGTACCTAGGCTGCACCTTTACTACGGGAGCTTCACTTTTGCTGTTTCAGCAATCTAACATAATTTAACTCGCACAGCCCTAGCACTTCACCTGAATGGCAACACTGCAGCTGATACATTCATACTCAGCTAATGAGCTCAGGGATTTTTGCTGTTCTGTATATTAGCCGTTCTTTCAGGGCTTTTCTACCAGTACATTGCTAATCTGCAGATGTCTGCTGCAGGTTTCCCTCTCTCCCACACTGCAATTCTTGCCATAACCCTTTACCTCACAATTCTGGTGTCTGTTAGTATTAGGGGGGATGGGGGCTGCACCACGTACGACAGAGTCAGCCTTTTGGGACCTGTGATCCTGCCGTGTTCCTTCCCCTTCCCCCCCCTTTCCCAAAACAGTCTAGCTTGGTCCTTGACTCCTACTCTTTGCCTGCTGTGTGCTTGTGTAAACCATGGCTCTGCAAAATAAATACAATATTTGCAACCCAAAGAGCGCCAGCAGTAAATGCACATGGAGCCCCGCTAAACCATCTGACAGGGCTAACTGTATGCCCCGTGCAAAGAAAGGCAAATTGGAAAGCAATACCAACAACTCTTTCAGAAATAAATTACTGGATTTTGGGATCTGGCCCCTAATACAAATAAAGTCAATACTCAGGCTCCATTGTCTGGACAACCAGGGATCGATACTACACAAGTAGTTACAATTCCTTTAGTTAGCAAACCCAATTTCAGTTTTCTGTATAGTTTTACCGCTATGGACAACAGTGGCTCATTACTCAACCTTTGCACCAACCATAAAAGAAATTCCCATGGAATCGACATGGCTTGTAACATTAGTAGCCAAACATTTGCTGCAAATCTCTCATCAACTCCTAACCTGGAAGCATTGATCTCACCTTCTATGAATTCATTTGAAGACAGCAGTGAAGAGGCTGCAGTTGCCTCAATTGAACCCACTGTGACACATACCATTCAGAGTGATCCACTTCCAACTTCATTAATAGCTGACCATATTCTTGCAAGATTAAAGGGACTGCTGAGCTTATGCTCAAGTATTGCTTAGGAACAATGTGTGCAAAAACATACATTAACCACCATTGTCAATACCATTCTATGCCCCAACATGCCTATAATCGATCAGCAAACTACAAAAGGGGAATGGAATACCCTTTCAACTGAATCTAATAATCCTTCTAATAATGCTGACTCTATTCACATCTCTGAGGAAGAAGCTGTGGAAATCAATAACGTCATCGAAGACTCCCTAAAAATAACTGTGGTTACCGAGGGGGATGCCATTGAGGTCCTTTGCAATGAAATATCAATGATTGATAGCCCCCAGATCGAACATGCTGAAAACAAGTGTAAGCATACTATCAACCTCAGAGAGGGCTCAAGGCATAAATGAGCAGCCTTTCTGAATAATTCAAACACTGAACTTGTTCTAAGTCCTATCCTTCACCCACCTGGAACTACACTGTAGCGCAAAAAATCAGGGGGATGGAACTGCAAAGAAAGTCTCACTGAAAGGTCCAATTGGCAAATGGACGAGACCTTTGGATATGTTGACCAGTAACCAACCTGTATCGAGATGTACCTGCTCCAAGTCAAGGACCACTGCACATATTAACCATCTGCAGCACTTATCAGCTACATCTGGGACCCATAATGACCTATTGCATAAGATACGTATCTGTGGCCCATATTTCCTGAAGATCCCCCATCCGACCTGGGTGCAGACCATAGACAGAAATGCAACAATATCCCAATCTGGGCAGACAGACTGTTAAAGTTGCAATATATCTCCCCTACAAATGACAGTCCTTTTTTAAAACATTCCACTCTCCTATGTATTTGGAAGTCACTGCCAGGCCTGTCAACTGTTTGCAGTCGCAATATGCATAAAATTGAACTACCTAAATGGAACTCTGCAGAAAATTGGGTATTGTTATTGAATGTACCTCCTCAGCCGTGGCAGAGCTAACATGCACATGTATGGATACCCTGAAGTTCCTTGGGTTTTTCCTCACTATACCAAAGAACGGAAGCAAAAACAGGGAACAGGGACCGTTAGTAATATATAAAAATGGATTGAGAGGGGGGAGCTCTTTTACTAATAGTGATCATGTGACTGCTGTAAATAAATTTGGGTGTGGGATTGGTCAATCATTTATTAAAGGAAATTGACCGCTGCCCAAAACTGGGTCGGTCCACTGGATGTGCTGGAATACTCGTGGTTTCAGATCATTCCTTTCACATCCATTGGGGAACCAATACATTGAGCAGAGTGACATATTTATGTTACAGGAAACTTGGCCCCCTGAGGCATTTAATATTAATGGATATGATATACTGTATTCCAATGCATTTAAAGGAGATAAGTGTCGACCTCAGGGGGGGTTGGCTATTGGAGCCTAGGTTAAATACTCACTAGTATCTTTCACTGCAAAAACCACCTCTCCTTTTATCATGGCTGCAACACTATTGGACGGAACTGCTAAGACCATTCTTATGAATATTTATAATCCACCAGGGGAAATTTTCACCAATGAAATTATTAATAACATTGAGTACATTCTTGAACAATTGAATTAATTATGTCCCAATGGCAAGATTGTGGTTTGTGGAGATTTTAATGCTCTTAAACTGACACACGCCCTAACTACCATATCCAAGGATACCACTACCTAGTATGGCAAGGGAAAGCTGACTGCACATACTGTGGGATCTAATTGAAATAAAATATTTGAAACTCATGAAAATAATAATAATCGTGTTCCCAACCCAACCTGCACTAATGGGGCTAGTTCCTCATGCATTGATTAGATTATGGTTGATAGAACCACTTGGGATAGTTGCATTCATTTAAATACAATCTTCCCTTCCCTTAGTGAGCATGCCATTCTTAACTGGTCTACCAGGTCTATCGCACATAGAATCCCACGTTACTGTCACTGCCGCCGGCGAGTGGCGTTTGTGGCGAAGGTGGAAACAGGGAAGCCATTAAAGTGTTCCGTTACGTTTTTCTCCGTCTACTAGCCACGGTCTAGTTGTTTCCAAGATGGCTGCCGCCATTTGTATATCTCACTCGGCTGCCGGCGGCTCTGCGCGTTGCAACTGAGTTCTTTCTCACCCCCGTTGCTTGCGCTAGTTCTCTGTGACAGTTTGTCCTTCTATCACGCCATTTAGGTGTCTGTTTGTTTCCTTCTCCTCCCGTTCCCATTTGCTCTCTCTCTCTTTGTTCCGCTTGCCTTTTCCCTTTGCTTCCCGTGCTGCTTCCCCCGCAGCTCTTTCTCGCTCTCTTGGGTTCCCTCGGACATCTCTGATTTCTCCGTTCTCGCTTGTCCTCCACGTTGTGGGGTACTTACCTGAATCCAGCTACCTTCTACAGTTCGGTCAGCACTGACACGCTGACCTCACGGTTCCTGGGTATTCCTACTTGCTACGGATCCGGCGACTCCATTGCCTTACAACCGCTCCGGATCCAGGGTTTTTTTGCCATCCAGCTGCTTTTTCCCCTCTGGCTGTCGCGGAGGGGGGTCACCGAGGGTTTCCTCTGTCTTGGAGTCACGGTGGCTTCCTTCCGAGGTAGACCCTATCTTCAAAAAAAGAAGACACCTTACATTGGACTTACCCGCAGAAAGAAACTGGACTATTCAGGTGAGGAGGAGTAGTAATTCTAGTGAAGACGAAGACATTGCTGACCTTCTAGCTGATCCCGTAGCCCATAGCGCCAGTTATGATAGTTACATCAATGTAGGTGCCTCTGCTGATATACAGGGAAGTTGTATTATTTGTAATGAAACTTACCGGACTAGAGTAGGTAACTTTGTGCTTCACAATGAATCTACCCTCGCTGAATGACTTGAAGGTCAGAGTTGGGATGTTTCTAAAGTTATGCCTATGCTGATTAGCAGACTGAATTTAAAGCATCATTGTTCATCTTTGAGATTTAATTATACTAACAACTTTGACGTAACTATTCACCATGCAAAAAAAGCTCATCAGAAGCAATGCACTATAACCAGGAGAGTTTATACATATTCGACACTAGAGAAAAAGGTCATATTATTTAATCTCTCAACAAAGCATAAAAATTGGTTGTGCGATTACAAATCCTCTATCAGATGTGGCAACTGGAAGCTTGTATTTAGACTCCTTCAAAGCAATGATAATAGAACATTTTGAAATATGGTTATAATATACTTAGATGGTCACCATGAAATGGAACTTAATCCTATTAGCATGCGTGCATGGTGTGAAGCTATTTCAACACTATTCTATAGTCCCATGTTTATTGATAAATCTTATCCTTACACACCTACCCCTTACTTCATGACTGGTTTCGAGGCAGAGGATATTGAAATAAAAATAAAGTAATTGAACGATTCCCAGGTACCTTGCCCAGATATGCTGCAGAATATTATAATCAAACATAATATTCCCTTCTAGATCTTTGTACTGGAGAAATTGTATTCTAGGATATTGAAATCAGGGCTGATCCCTGAAAGTTGGAGGAAATCAATACTTCTTCCCATCTTTAAGAAGGTGGAAAGGACCAATCCGAACAATTATTGATTACTAGCTGTGCAAGATATTAGTGGAAAGTTCTTTTCTACTATCCTCTCCAAGAAACTCTCGAAGTGGGCCATCTCAGTTAACCTACTCTCCACATTCCAAACTGGATTTCGGAAAAAGGCCATAGCACACTACACAACATAAGTGCACTACATGCTATTATATCATTGGATATTAATGACAATAAAGGCAACCCATATATTTGCTTTGAGTATGTCACCAAAGCCTTTGACGTTCCAGACTTTGGAGTGAATTGGGTAACTGGGGTATTGATCCCACTCTATTGTATTTTCTGATCTCTTTGTACTACAAAACATCAGTAACGGTGCGAGCTAACCAGTCAGGTGAACTCACGGATACTGTAATCACCAATATTGCACTCAGACAAGGATGTGCACTTGCTCCCTTGCTCTATAATCTATATGTCTGTGATATGGGCTTAACCATTGAATCCTCCCATAATATTCCTCCACACGTTAATCGAGTCCCGGTCTCTTGGCTAGGATATGCAGATGATACCGTTCTCCTTGCCAGAACCCCCATTGGACTACAGCGGTCATTGAACTCATTAGCTATACATCCTGAGGCTAACTCTCTTGCAATAAATAGTTCCAAAGCCAAAATTATGGTATTTGGAAAGAAATCTATAAAAAAAGAAGACATTTGTTTGGACCCTGAAAGGCTCTCGCCTTGAAACTGTTGATATCTATATCTACATGGGTGCCCCTATCACTAATAAACCAACACAGAAATATTATGAAGGCATAGGGAAGACAAAGATATGGAAAAAATGGCTGGTGCTAAGTCATTTTCGGGCCGATTCATGGATTAAATGTACGCCGAAAAGGGGAGCGCAAGCGTGAAAATCGCAGCGCAATTGTGAAAATAGCAATGCATGCGTGCCAAAGCCGCGCACATTGATTCATGGAATTCAGTGCACGTGTAAATCCTGGGATGTGCGCTAAATTCGTGGGTGGCGCACATGGGCGCACACGTCATTAAATGGCGTGCGCTACGCGCACAGGGAAAGCGCACATAGCGCAGCACACACAACAAAAGTGTGCGGAACACAGGGCGTAACAGGTGGAATGGGGAACAACGCATGAAAATGTGGGCGTTACGGAGGAAGTACAGGAGGTAAATGGTCGCAAAGCCCACACGCACGCCAACAACACGTATTCATGGAATCAAACAAGGGAAAGGCATGCGCCAAAAAAGACGCGCTAATCCGGAAACACGTACGCCAGCAGGAAGCAGGCGTAAGCGGCCCTGCGCAGCATAAAAGTGCATGCAAACAACAAAGAAGCTCAGACACTACGATGAATATACCGTTCCTCGCAGCAGTGGTTGTGGGACACCGCAGGAGGAGGAGGATAGCCAGGCCCCGCATTTTTTTACCCAGGACCAGCCTTTTTGGGATGCCTGATGACCAGGTGTATGGGAGGTACAGTTTTCCACCACACATAATCCTAGACCTGGTGAAGGAGTGGGAGGATGACCTCACATCACCCACCCTGTGCTTGGAAAAGGTGCTCAATGAACTGCACTTCTTGGCTACTGGTTCATTTCAGCGGACAAGTGCCATAGTGGGGGGGGTCTCACAGGCCACGCAGTCATGCTGCCTACACCAGGTGTTGGCAATCATCACTGCACGCCCCTCAGTCCGCAGGCACATATACATGCCCAGAACACCTGCAGAAAGGCAGGCTGTTGTCCAGCGATTTTACGGGGTGGCACACTTCCCCAAAGTCCTAGGTGCCATTGATTGCACCCATGTGGCTCTACGTCTACCGAGGGCCACTGAGCACATCTATCGGAACAGCAAGCACTGGCATTCCATCAACGTGCAGGTTGTATGTGATGCTAAGGGAATCATCACCTCAGTATATGCCAACTATCCAGGGTCCAGCCATGATAGTTTCATATTCAGAATGTCACCCCTGAACCGGGACCTGGAAGCTGGCCGGCATGGCGACACATGGCTAATTGGTGAGTATAAATGCCTCTGCACATGCATGCATGTCAGAAACTGAGAAATGGGAAAACCCCACTAATGATAACCATTATCACCTCCCCAGGGGACAGTGCCTACCCTCTGAGCACCTACATGATGACGCCAATTCGGAACCCCACCACACCACCCGAGGTAAGATACAACACAGCCCATATTGCAACCTGGGGCACAGTGGAGCGCACATTCGGAGTGCTCAAGTCACGTTTTCGCTCCCTTGACCACTCTGGTGGGCAGCTGCTATATGCGCCCCCAGTAGTGTGCAGGATCATAGTGGCAGCATGTGTCCTGCACAACTTTGCAACCCGCCGGGGTGTGCCGGTGGACATAGTCGTGCCCCCACATCTCCAACCACATGTACGGCCGCTGCGCATGGGAGGTGAAAGGGCACGTTGTGAGGCAGCCCGTACCCAGCTTGTGGCAAATTACTTCACCCAAAATCCCACCCCTACGGAGTGCACACAGGCCTGGCACATATCAGCTGACAATCAATGATGATGACAAAAGGGACAGTTAACTGCCACAAGCATACCAGCCTGAGATTGTTCACCTGGAAGTGTTACATTGTGTGCATCCCTACCTACTTAAAAACACCCAATGCTGTGTCACAAAAAGACACACATTCATGCAGCAGGAATGACTACCCCCTTGCAATATACCACATCAAAATAGTACCATGTCACCCAACCCCTCCACATCTCAGCGACCCAACACACCATGCCATGACATGCAATGTGAAAGCAACCAAATGAATGCACAACACATGATACAAGTGTCACAAAGTGCACTGTCCATAATGTAAACAGGCCACAGACAATATGCGCTCAGCCATCAATAAGAAACAGCACATGTGAACAAATACTTACCAGCAACACAGAACATCAGTTCAGGATGAAACTGTGTCAATATATGACAGTAAGAAATTGAAGTAGTGCAAGTCTCAAAACCTGACTAAGGCAGAATATCGACCCCTTCCAACTGCAGAGTGTTGCTGTCAGGCAAATGCCTCAGTGTATTGCAAACAACATGAACTAAATCTGCAAAGGAGACGGCCTTGTGAAGACTTGAAGAACCTGCATATAAATAAGGAGAAAGACATGGATGCACAAGCACATATCAATACACCATGCAGTGTAGAATCCAACAACAATCCCCACTAGGGATGTACACACAGTTTTGACTACAGACTGCTCACACAACTCATGGGAGCACAATTTCACTGTGTAAGTTGCTGTCACTTGGTCACACCCTTTGCAAGCCCATGGGAAGGGGAAGTAGGAGGGGTGTGTGTGTCAGGAAACCAGGCATCTAGCCCAAAGACAGGACAAGCCTGCATGTGCCCAGCTGGAATACACAGTGGATGCCCAAGGGAGTCACACAAAGCAACACACTGTAAAAAACAATATATATATAAAAAAATGGCCATGTGTGGACCGGGGGGGAGACACCCAGGAGGTTCGAGGTACAGGGTGCACCCCAACACCCACATGCGTGGATGTTGAGAAAAAAAATAATATCTCCATGGGCTCATGGCCTGCACGGCTATGCTACAGTGGGAGAACTACCTTCGCTCTCTTCACTCTCTGCTGCTACTTCAGGAGGTGGCCGTGATATGGGAGGCAGCCCACGCAAAGGCCTGGTATGGTCTACATGGCAGCAAGCATGCGGGTCTGGAAGGTTTGGTTCTGCAGGATGATGGTACGGAGCTCCCCATGTTGCATCTCACGGGTTGCCCGCATTTCTGCCTGCATGTCCTCGCGTGATGCCCTGATCTCCGCACGGGTTGCCTGGAGCTCAGCCGAGAGTGAACGTGTGAGCTGTTCCAGCTGCTGTTCTGACCTAAAATATCCAGGAAGCCTCAAGTTCACCCAGAGCATCTCTGAGGAACCCGTGTTCTAACCTCAAGGATTCCCTGTGGGCTTGTGACTCTACAGATATGGCTTCACGCAGAGCCTCCAGTCCAGCCCGTCGGTCCCTGTTGGACGCCAACATATCCTCCCTGCGTGAGTGGCAAATGGAGTCTGTTGCCTGTATCTGGAGCTCCATCTGCCTTTCAAGGGGGAGAATGGAAGTGGCCACCCTATCCATTGCCTGAGCCATCATTTCACACGATGCTCCCTGTTGTGCTGCAATACTGTACATGGAGTTCTACCACATTGTATTGACTGGTGGCACCCGGCCACCGCGTTGATGGGCACCACACCTGTTTGGGGCAAGGCGATCTGCACCTTGCTGTGCTGGCACTGTCTGAGGCTGCAGGACTGCATTCCTTCTTTGATCTGCTGGCCCAGGAACAGGAGCAAATATTGTGGAGTGTGACCCTGCATCCATAACCGCCAAACGTGGACTTACCAACACTGAAATCCCCATAGAGGGGTCTAACCCCGGCGCAGGTGGGTTGGACAGAACAGCATCCCTGCCAGAAACACTCACCTGCGACGGCACATATGTCTCACTGTCCGGTTCAACACCTGATTCATAGAGGTCTGCGGAGGTGTACCCAGAGATACCCCTGGACAGCATGGTTTGTAGGACAAATGGGTTTTCATCCACCACCACCCCACGTCCTCCAGTGGTGCCCGGTTGTGGCTGTGATTCCTCCTGGGTCTGCACCATCTCCTCCTCCTCAACAGCATCAAGTGCCTCATCACCTGCAAAAACATTCAAGATAACAAATGGAAACAGGCATGAGTACCATAGCACACACATAGGCCTGATGAGGCAGAGATCCAGTACATAAATTACACATGTCCCACATGACTATAACCATGCCATGCATGCACTGTCAATGAGTTGGAAGGGGAGGCAAGAAGCAGACACTGAGGACTCCAAGATGGAAAAGCAACATATGTTCTGCATGCTGGATAGCACTGGCATCACACATTAGCCTGTGAGTGGCATGTCCAGTACACATACATGACACATACCAGCACACAGATGGCACGTAGCATAGCCATGGTACATTTGACAAGTACAGCCATATGGTAGGAAATAAGTACTGTCACTCATCCATGTGAGATGGACATCATGAGATACAACATGCAAAATAGTGTGACAAAACACGCATGTGCCACACGCTGCTACAGATCCAGTATTCAATTGTACAGTGATGGCAGGCATATGGATCCATCAAAGGTTGGTCACTTCAACATGACAGAAGACAACAGTCATGTTCAACATTCAAACAGGGCCCAACAATGATTGTGTACAGGCCATTACTCAATCAGCCTGAATGGTTAAATCATTCCCATAACAAGGTAATAAATGTGGGCCATTGTGGGGTTTAATCTATGACAGAAGCATGTCACATTTGTGGCAGTGGGGCAGAAAAATGCATCGTGAAAATGGCAAGGATTGAAACAATCAGGCTGAATGAACAGGAAAACATTTTGAACCATGTTGTTGCAAGATGACAGTTGAAGGGCAACTGCAGTAATCTGGTGCAAATTGGCTACTGTGGTCAGAAGGGATACTGTCATACCCAAACCTAAGGCCGGGGAATGGTTTTGAGGAACCTCATGGGTGACCCATACCAGTCATGACTACACCCCCTCACCTGGCACTCAATCAGAACACATCACCCAAGCAACCTACACATGGATTACACACACATGCATGGGCGCTCACCGGACAATGCTTCAAGATCTGGTAGGTCTCCCATGCCTCGGATCTGTTCCTCTGTGACGAAAGTTCCAGCGACAGACTCATGTTCAGTGAGTTGGTCGTCCTCTGGTGGAGACCCACTGCCAGTCACCAGAGTAGAGGCATGATTGGAAGCCAGCTTGTTCTTTGCTCTGTGTTTCAGGTCATTTCACCGCTTGTAGCAATCATCAGCTGTGTGCCTCACAAATCCAAGGGCACTAATGTGGTCCGCGATGGTCTGCCAGTGGGCCCTACGTTGAGCAGGCGTAGTCTTGCACCCTGCAGTCACCACCATTTCGCGGCTATGTGCCAACACATAGGCCACAAGTGCATATAGTTCGGCGTCATTGAAGCTAGGCTTCCTTGATGTGCCGGAGTGTGTAGCCGTGTCTGGGGTACCAGCCTGCACCGCAAGAGCACCCTTCTTCCTCTTGAGAGGTGCTGCGGATCCTGAGTGGCTTACGCCACTCTGGTTGGTAGGGGCAGAAGCGCAGGTGGACTGGGTACTGTGAGTTTGCGAAGGCACAATAACCAAAGGTCTTGGTGCAGACATTGGCTGCAGGGTGATGTTGGCAGGACCAACATCGGTGTGATGGACTTGGACCGACACTGTCCCGGCTGGGAGACTCGGAGCTGGGGTGGATTGAGCTGCAGCTGCCTCTGCAGCCTCCTCACCCTGGCTACTTGGGGCAGCAGATGACATTGCTTCCCCAGATCCACGTGGCCTGGTGACAGCAACTTTCACCGCCACACGTCGCTTAGACTTGGTGACCTGGAAGTCATCCTGGGAGTCATCCTCTGCCGGTTCAGTTGACAATATGGGCCGGGTTAACAAGGCCTGAGCTGGGATGATGTCAGCTACATTTCCCATAACCATTTGGGGGGGGGCATAGGTGGCCCCGATTGGTCCTCCCCACACTGCCCGCTTGGGCCACCCTGCACATCCTGGCCACTTCCTCTACCGCACCCAGAGGTCGGCCACCTTTGCCTCCCTTACTTCTTGGTCGCCTCCCAACCATGGCACTGATTTTGTTGTGCGTATGGGAGTTGCAGTAAACAATTGTCCTGGGCAATTGGGGTGAAAGAGATAGGGTACTAGATGGTGTCATACCCTAGTGCTCTAGCAAGGCTGTCTGTGACCCCTGGGTGAAGATGACGGGTCATGCAACGCACAGGCACCCCGAAAACAATATCAAACGTGCACACAACCCATGGTAGACCACGTGCGTGGAAAAATTAACCCGCACTACGCTGTGGCACCCAGAAACACAAAAATAAGCATACATGTGATACAGGCAGTCTACAATGACCTCTGAAGGGATACGTGAAACACGGGGGCAACCACAGTTGGAAAATACGTGCGTGACTCACCGTCTGCCTGGAAAAAGAATGTGAAAAAGACACACGTGTGCGCGATGGCAACACTCCCGCCAAAAGAAGAAACGAAGGCAGTCTGAGGAAACAGGGAGTACAAACTGGAACCATTGTGAAGTAATCGCGTGTGAACCGACAAGAAGTACAAGAATCACCCGCTCGCTCTCCACAAATAGCACGTACGAGAAAATGGCATCATACACGTGCCTTTTGAGCCAGCCCACACGTGCTACGTCACATTCGTGCGAACGCGCTAAGGGCCTTTCCTCCAATAGCACACTGATGTGCAGTTTTCTCACGTGCTGATTCAGTATGCACCCGTGTTGTGGGAAACGACCGTGCGTGTAACGTCACAGACGCGATTATGCGCTAAGGGTCTTTTCTCAAATTACACGCTACCGTGCAGTTTTTTCACGTGCCAAATCACTCCGTATCAAGCTGGCCACGCAACAACACACGGAAGACCACGCTCCTGCCCAGAAGGCTGAATTACTGCCCCCAAGAGCCCCGAGCACGCTCTCACATGCCATCTGCTGCTGCCTGCCTGCCTGCCTGCTGGCCACATGCCCTGCTATTTGGCGCCTGCACATCAGCCATCTGCAGGGGTCCAGTTGCTGTGACCACCCCTGCTGGAACAGTAGACTCCCGACTGGAGTACCATCTTGCTCTACAGCCCAGCCCCAGGACTCAGTGGCCCACCCACACCTGCCTCGGGGGTTGCCATGTCGGACACAACACCATCTGCCACCACTGGCAACCCCCAGCCAGAGAGGCAGATGGCTACCAGCTTCAGTGCTGCAGAAGTTGGTATCCTGGTGGAGCAAGTCCTGGGGCAGTATGATGCCCTCTTTGGAAGTTCACGCGCCGACAATGAAGGATGGAAGAGGATCTGGACAGACATCGTGGCTGCCATCAACGGGGAGGTGGTGGCAGCCCAAGACTTGCAACACGTCCGGAAGCGCTGGGAGGACTTCAGGTCCAGGACCCTCAGCAAGGCCCGGCGTCTCCTGAAGGCAAAGCATGCAAAGGGGCGCCGGGTCCGCCTTACCAACATGCAGATGAGGGTCCTGGAACGCATACACCCAGCGTTCCACCTCCAGGTCCTTGGGAGGCAGACGTGTCCGGAGTCGAGCGGTAAGTGTGCATGCATACTGATTGGATGCTGTGCATGTTGAGGTGTGGCAGGTGTGTGCAGGTTGGACATATGTCTTGAAAGGCCCATGTATGGATGTGTATGTACAGGGACATGAGCCAGCCGCATTAGAGTCCAGTCATGTGTGAGGCACATCAACGGTGTATGAGTACAAAAGCATTATGGGCAAATGCATGTTGGGGTGCACACATGTTTACATATCTGTGTATGTACCATGGCATGGTTGGGGTGTGACAGATGGATGTGGGTTCCACTTTCATGTATGTGCATGGTGTACATGTGTGTGTGAGGGTATTTGACATGTGTGCCACTGTGATACACCATGTATGCATGTGACACTGACATGTAGGAGGCTGATTGGCAGATGTGACATGGATGCCGAGGATTTGACTGCAACAGGTGGTGTAGATGTACAGATGCATGTATGTCTGGTGGTGTGTGTGCATGTGTTTGCCAATCCCTGTGTTGCATGTGACGTCAGGCTAACCTTCGGATGGTCATGGTGTTCTATGTGTATGGATGGTGCTGGCTGCTGCAACATTCCTGTTCATTTGCGCGTGTGTGTCGCTTGAAATGATATGTGTGTTGGGGAGTGTGATGCCATGTGTGAAGTTTGAGACTGCCACTCATCTGCAACTGTCATGTGTGTATCAGAACATTGTACAGTGCCCTGATGCCTGTGTTATGTCTTTCCCTGTCTGCAGCGTCAACTGATGAAGAGGGCGGAGATGGTGCTGTGGAGCACACAGGCAGTGATAGCACCGCCAGCCGGAGAGGCAAGGCCCAGCTCCCCTCCCAGGTTGCGATCTCGTCGGGGAGTGAGGAGTCTGGTGCTGCCTCCATGGCCGCAGCTGCCGGGGGTAGGTCCAAGAGGCAGAGGTCGGAGGTGGACTCCTCGGCAGCAGAAGGGGCAGCTGAGACCCCACAGGGGCCTACAGAGGAAGATGGCACGGAGTCATCCAGGTTGGTGGGGGGTTTGGTTGAGGAGGAGGCCGTGGAAGTCACACACATGGGGCCTGGAGGGGGGATTCCACTGGTGCCAGTGGTGCAGTCTAGGGGCAGGGACAGGAGGCAGCACAGGCCACCGAGGAGGTGCCTGTGTGTAATCCTGTTCCCGATCCTGTGACTGCATCATCCGGCACCAGCAGGGATGCCTTCGTCCAGACCCATTTTCAGGGAGGGGATAGCCGCACAACAACTGGCCTTCCTCTCCTGCGGATGTGGCAATCTGGGACCGGCTTATGCCTGTCCTGGGTGGGGTGGCGTTGCGTGTTCTTGACATTCGGGATGACGTGCAGGGTTCTCGCAAGGACAGCGCACATCATTTTGAATGTCTCGAAGACCGCGTCAACATATTGGGCGGGGTCACCAGTGCTGGGTTCCTCCGTGTGCTGGAGCTTCTGCTGATCTCCTCCTCAACTGAACATCCTATGCGCCGGTCATCCTCCGTGCCATCTTCCTGCCCAATTGTCACCCGGGCACCCTGTGGAGCTGTCCCTGACCCAGCGGCCAGGCTGGTGGAGGACACATCCCTGCCACAGTCGGGAGTCTGAGGTCCGGCAGGGGTGGCCACCCCAACAACTGGACCCCAGCAGGAGGATGACATGCAGGCAACAATGGGCAGGACACATGCACCTCAGCAGCAGGCTGAAGGTGGGAGCGATGATGTCTCGGAGCCAACAACATCAGAGGGGCAGGCATCGGCTGTAGGGCAGGAGGACCCTGGATTGGGAGTGTCTTCCGTGTGGCATTGTTTGGGCCAGCAGATAGATGCGGAGCGGCGGCGGGCAGAAGAGGCACGGCTCACAATGGGCAGGGCAGAGAACTCCATGCGGAGGGTGCTGAGGCGGGCGGAGTGCCTCGAGGCAATTCGCAGGGAGTTGGAGTTGGACATGGCATTGTCCCTGCGAAACCTCTGGGCCATGGAAGAGGCCCGCCTCCAGAACATAGATGAGGAGTTTTATGATGCCTAGGCCGTGAAATCGAAAAGGGAGCCGTCGGACTAGCCCGCCGCCATTGTATATAGTTTGTAGTGTTAGGTTTCATTTTCGTTTTGCTTTATTTTGGGGTGATTGGACTATGCCCCACACTTTTGTATATAGTTATTTCCTAGGTAGAGTTTTTGATAGGTTTCATTTCTTTCGTTGGGCTCATGGACCCTGGATGAAATGGTTGTACATAGTTGAACAGTGGATTTATGAGAGAATTTTATTTTTTTACTCACCATGGATCAATGGATTTTACAATTTGTCTTTCCTTTGGATTTGCTTTGGTGGACCGAGAGTTTGGACAAATTTTCTTTTGGATTAATTTGGATTGGTTCTTCATATTTTTTTAATTCTGTTTTGGACATGCATTTCATTTCATGTTTGAAATATTTTTCATGCTTTCATTTCATTTAATTCATTTATTTCATAATACATTTTGATTTATTACTTCCATGTGTGGTATTCGCTCATTGGGTACTGCATGTGAAAATGTGGATTTACACAATCACTGGCACCCAGTGTGTGTGTGTGAGTGACATGTATTGATGCACATAGTTGACTTTTGGTTTGTGTCATGAACTAGGCATTTAAGTATGGGGTGGATTGAGGACTTGATTGCCTCTCAGGAATGGGGTGGCGTGCTGTGGGATTTTGGTGGACATGAGGCCCATGGTTGTGCATCTTTGGTGGTGTTGGTGGGGACATGAGTCGGGGCCTGCTGACAGGTGCCCGTCAATGCTGGGTGGGTGGGGGTGCAGGCGGACATGAGTCGGGCCCTAACCGTCAATGCTGGGTTGGTGGGGGTGCAGGGGGACATGAGTCGGGGCCTGTTGGCAGGTGCCTGTCAATGCTGGGTGGGTGGGGGTTCAGGGGGACATGAGTTGGGGCCTGCTGGCAGGTGCCCGTCAATGCTGGGTGAGTGGGGGTGCAGGGGACATGAGTCGGGCCCTAACCGTCAATGCTGGGTGGGTGGGGGTGCAGGGGGACATGAGTCGGGCCCTAACCATCAATGCTGGGTGGGTGGGGTTGCAGGGGGACATGAGTTGGGCCCTAACCGTCAATGCTGGGTGGGTGGGGGTGCAGTGGGACATGAGTCGGTGCCTGCTGGCAGGTGCCCGTCAATTCTGGGTGGGTGGGGGTGCAGGGGGACATGAGTCGGGCCCTAACCGTCAATGTTGGGTGGGTGGGGATGCAGGGGGACATGAGTCGGGCCCTAACCATCAATGCTCGGTGGGTGGGGGTGGAGGGGGACATGAGTTGGGCCCTAACCGTCAATGCTGGGTGGGTGGGGGTACAGGGGGACATGAGCTGGTGATCACATGTGGGCTGGCTGGGGGGCATGCCCACGGTGGATGGGCTGCCTGCAGGACATGACCCGGGGTGCAGAGAAGTCTCCTGTGGTGTGGGCTGCCTGCAGGGGCTGGGAAGGGGTAGAGGACACACTTGGGAGGACCCACACTGCCAATTCACGTGTGAAACTCCCTGTGCACCCCGCTGAATTCACGTACCCTGCTCAGACAGCGAAATCGCGTGTGAAACTCCCTGCACACCCCAGAAATACACGTACCCCGTTCTGCAAGCGAAATTGCATGTCAAACTCCCCGCGCACCCCAATAATACATGTACCCCGCTCGCCCAAGGCCTATCGCGTGTGAAACTCCCTGCGCACCCCACTGGATACATGTACCCTGCTCTGCAAGCGAAATCGTGTCTGAAACTTCCTGCGCACCCCATAAATACACATACCACGCTCGCCCAAGGCCTATTGCGTGTGAAACTCCCCATGCACCCCACTGGATACACGTACCCCGCTCTGCAAGTGAAATGGTGTGTGAAACTCCATGTGCACCCCAGAAAAACACGTATCCCGCTCGCCCAAGGCCTATTGCATGTGAAAATCCCTGCGCACCCCACTGGATACACGTACCCCGCTTTGCAAGTAAAATTGCGTGTGAACGTACCTGCGCACCCCTCAGAATACACGTACCCCGCTCTGCAAGCGGAATCGTGTGTGAAAGTACCCACGCACCCCTCAGAATACACGTACCCCGCTCAGACAGCGAAATCGCCTGTGAAAGTACCCACGCACCCCTCAGAATACACGTACCCCGCTCTGCAAGCGAAATTCCATGTGAAACTTCCCGCACACCCCAAAAATACTTGTACCCCGCTCGCCCAAGGCCTATCGCGTGTGAAACTTCCCGCGCCCCCCATAAATACTCGTTCCCCGCTCGCGCAATTGCAGTGTAGCGGCCCTGTTAGCTGGTCCAGGGTTAGCGTGGCCCTTTGCGCTGCATTTGGGATTTCAATGGTTTTTCCTTGGGCGAGGGGCGTTCTTGGGGGCGTAATTGGTGCTGCGGGATGTTCTCTGCGCCAGCGCTCAAAATGGCTAGGCAATTCCATGAATACGCGGTGCGCCAGAATGTTGTTGAGCGCACACGGCTGGCGCACGTTGGCGCATGCGTCTCTCTGCACTGCTCGCGTGCGCTGCCTCTGCACTGAAATCTATGAATTACCCCGTTTATTAACAATAGTGGCGGTTATCATATTGAGGGACCAGTTGCTATTTACGAAACCAGCATTTTACCAGGGATCATTTATGTCTTGGCAGTCCTCCATGAACCTATGCGAAAGTGGATAGAAACATTTGAGAGAAAAATCTTTCGCTCTATTCTCCGAGTGCCTTCCTCTGTCGCTTTGGAGGCACTACGTTGTGAGCTTGGTGTCCCCTCTATTCGTTCCCTGTGGCTTTACCAACATTGGGATATTTACACGTCCCCCCTAGTGGGAATAATATTTTTAGGTATCTTGCGAGATATTATCAAAATACTGGCTCTAACCAATTTTTTATTCAATTAAGAATGACGGATATTAATCTTTTTAAGAAGATTGACATAGTGCTTGAAAAATAGTTTTTAATGCCTAACTTATTTAATATTTTAAAGAAGAAAATTAGTGATTTTGATTTTATATCTAATATCGATTATTTATGTAATAAATTAATCTATCAAATTTATAGTAATCAGAGTTTCCGCTGCAACTGTCTCCCTAATTATTTGACTGTACTATGCTCGTATACTATCCGTAGATTCATCACATACTTGCGTTTTAATATTCTTCCGTCTACGTAACATACTGGGCGATGGACCAAATTGGCATGTAAGGATATGATTTGTCACCTTTGCAATATTGAGATTGAGACTGCCCGACATCGACTTACCTGATTTCGAATATGAACAATTTTGGAGTATTATGTTTAGGGCTGAAACTATTGTTACCTCTGCAAAGGCATACTATGTGTGGAAAGAAGCTGTACGTGCCATTTCTTCTCTTACTGTCATTTCTTAAATGTCTTAATTATATTTGTCAATTTTACTTACTGAAAATAATTTGCAAAAGCCCTATTTACATGAGTATTCTTATACAGTTTTTATAATTGAATGATATTTGAATTTTACTTTGTAACCAATTACATGTGCAAAAGGTTTGTATTAACTATATGCACCAAACAAATAAAAACATAAAACAAAAAAAACAGTCTGGGAACAATGCAGTAAAGTATGGAATGTAGCAGGAAACCAAGTATGGGGAAAGCAGCAGAGGTGAGTGAGTGTCAGGATGGATGGAGCTTAGAAAGTTACAGAAGAGAAACAGCATCAATGCTTCAAGAGAAGCAACACACACCACTTACCATCCGGTTTGCCTGTATTGCGGTCTCAGGAACAGGAACAGTGGTAGTACTAGGAACGCCAGGTGCCATGCTGGAATATGCTGGAGAGGTACATGCAACATGCTGTGCTGAGATATCTCAATGCCATCTTGGATTCCATAAAGTTGCACAGAATGTGACTCATCTCCATCTGCTCCACAATGATGACACAATAAACATTATGCCCCTCTTTGAGGACAGTGGACCCGGCTTCCAAGGATGAGTTTCATGAAACACCAAGAGCAAAGCAGGGGCGTAAACAGAAGAAGCTGGTTCCGAGGTACGATCAGAGGGTGCATATCCCTTTCAGTACACAAGATACTGCAAATGGCCTCGAAAAATCCCAGCAGTCACACATTCCAGAGACGTTGTATACTAGTCCTGATCCTGTGTCCACTGGGTGTGAGTGCCCTTGATACTCCTTTGAAAATGATCCTCTATATGTGGCTTCATTTGAGAGACATGGAATGCTGGATTTTGTCTGGACCAGGAAACTGGTAACTGAAGGTGATAGGCCAATAACCCCACAGGAGATAAGATCTTAATAGACACAATAAAGCAAGGAGACAATTTAGAGGGTACTAGTCTTCTGGACAAAAACCATGAGGACAAGCAAACAAAATTGTCTGTAAAAAAAGTGTTCCTTTTTAGTCCATTTCATGTCAGCATACTTCTTTGTTCGTGAGCTGTGCCTTGAAGAAACTTCAAAGCTGAGGCATGACCATCTTGGATGCTAGTAACCACGGCATCCACTGCTAGTATAAGACAAAGAGAGGGAGAAGCCGTGGGAAAAATGTAGGGGTTAAACCCATAGGTGCATTTAAATGAACTCATTCCTATGGCTGTAAGCACTACTTTATCATAGGAAATTTCTGCCATAGGCAATAGATACATCCAGCTATCCTGTAAAGCTGAAATGAAGCAACATGAGTACTTTGCAAGGGATTGATTTGGTCTTTCGGTTCACCTGTTGGATTGAGGGTGAAACTAAGAAGTGAGAGCACAACAAATGCCTACATTTTACATAAAAGCTTCCAAAACTTTGATGTATACTGGGTTCCACGATACAAAATTATAGTTTCATGGACACTGTAAACAAAATATGGTTTGCAGGAAGTGCTTAGCCATCTGATCTGCTGTAGGTATCTAAGACATAGATGGAAAATGGACCATCTTTGTTAAAGAGTCCACATTTACCATAATTGTTGTATGACCTGAGGAAGGTGCTCAATTAACTATAAAATCAGTGGAGACCTGTTGCCATCGGTAAGTCGGCAAAGACAGTTGCACAAAATGTCCAAAAGGATGTTGTTGTGGTGTCTTAGCTTGTAAACATGTGACATAGGCAGTAACATAACCATGTACATCACTTGACATACTAGGCCACCAAAAATGATAGGTGATATGATCCAGAGTTGAGTGGATTCTTCTATGACCTGAAGAAACTGAATCAGGGCACATCCATAGTACTTCTTGTTGTAATTTAGAAGTTGGAATGAACAACTGCTATCCATGAAAACGCAGATCGCCTTCCTGTTGTAGGTCATATTTCGAAACATCATCCTGGCTGTTGGAAAGTGCTCACCTTTTCGTGTCTGTGTTTGAATACTCAGCCTATTGAAGACCTTTAAGTTCTGGTGGTCTCTTCTGACTTCTAGAAGATATTTGGAGCCCAATAAAAGATATTGCCAGTTCTAAGAGGCTCTTTTGATTACCAACAATGATTTTTATAGGTATAGTTCCTTTTGGAAAAAGACAATGTTCTGGAGAGGTAAGCTACTGGATGTTCCTCTCCTGAAGAGGCCGTTTGTTTAAAGACCGCTCAGATGGTGCTGTTAGATGCATCAGTTTCAACAATAAATGGTTGTGCAGGAAGCTGCAATATGGGAGCAGAGGATACGGCTGCTTTTAGCTTTTGAAAGGCCATTTAAATGTCTACTTTACACTGGGATGGCCTTCTTTTTTTCAATTAAGATTACACAGGTGATATCTGCAGTGAGAAATTTGGAATACATTCCTGAAAGAAGTTGGAAAAACCAATGAACCTTTGAATGTCATGAGCACACTTAGGTGTAGATCGCCTCAAAAATGCTCCTACCTTCTCAGTATCCATCTGTGTACAATTGGCAGATAAAATATAACCCAAGTACGATATCACTGACTGATAGAATCAATATTTCTCTAACGTAACAAAGAGATGCAATCATTTCCAGACCTCCTTTATGTACTGTACATGTTGAGCCATCAATCTTAAAAAGACTACAATGTCATTGGGCTATACGATCATCGAGTGTAATGGTTCATCGAGGAAGACGTGATCCATAAGTGCTGAAATTCAACATGCGCATTAGCTAACCCAAATGGCAGTACGTGATATTCATAATGCCCAAAGGGTGTTCAAAAAGTGGTATTACACTCACCCCCATTGCATATGCATATCAGATGATATGCCCCATGCAGATCAAGTTTTGTGGAACAAGTAGCACTGCTTTGAGAATGTCCAGAATCAAGGGTAATGGATACTTATCAGGAATCGTGATCTTGTTGAGTCAATTAAAGTCAATGCACAGCCTTAACTTCTAGTTGTTTTTCTTGGGGATAAAGAATAATGAGGCTCCTGCAGGGGATGTAGATCCAGCTTTGAGACCATTTTGTAGTTTGGTTTGTAGATATTATTTTAGGACTCCCTTTTCAGGATCTGAGAGCATATTGTGAGGAACACGGACACATATATTTGCGGTTTCTGGTCAAAGACATTTATTTAAATGTATGTAATGATATACTTGAAGCTGTCTGGTGGTCTCCCCTGCCATTGCTTTTCTCATCTGCACACACTTGTAGCTGCCTGGTATACTTTCCTGCCTGGGCTTTTTTGTTGTTGCTCAGACTTGATAATCTTGTATGTTTGTCTTGGTGGCTAGTATATTCTGCTTGAAATGTTTTGCTTGTTTGGGTTTTCCCCACACATATATTGCGTACATTGGCAAACTTGAAAGTCTCTTCCTTTTGAATTACTTGACTATATTTAAAAATGTGATCCATCTGATCCGGCTAACTACCACCTGATTGCCCTGCTGGATGTAATCAGGGAAAATGGTGATTCTTTCCTCCAGAAAACATTGGCGAAATGGACAACAGAGGGAAACATCATTGATGAAAGACAAACAGGCTTCACTAGTGGTGTAGGTGTTGAATTAAACCTTACACTACTATTATTTTTGAAGCTAGAAGCATTGCAAAATAAGAAATCTCTTTTTTTGGCCTTCGTTGACCTATGCCAGGCATTTGATAGGGTAAAGTGGGTGCTTTTGTGGGGAAAACTGGTAAAATGGCAGTGTCCAGCTGATTTACTACAGATGTTAATTCAACTGCACACAAATACCTTGATCAAAGTCAGACTAAATGCCAAAGGCGAATTGTCGGATGGTATGGTGATGGAGAGGGGTGTCAAGGCAGGCTACCAGTTGGCGGCCCTAATTTTTCAATTATATCTTGCTGACATGCCCAAGGCTCTGATGACCTGCAATTAATTCCCTCCAAGACTTAATGGCCACCCGATCAGCTGGGTAACCTATGCTGATGATGTGGTACTAATTGACTCTACCCAAATTGGGTTTCAATGTTTATTAATTAATTTAGACACTAATCTACAGTCAATTACTATGGAGATTAATGTCGCCAAATCAAAGATCATTGCAATCGGGCCCAACTCGGCCCAGAGGGTGACATTTTAAGTGGGTTGTGGACAGAAAATCAATAGAAAGAACAGACAATATCAGGTACCTTGGAGTTTTATTCAATAAATCAATCAGGGAATGGGAATGGACAGAAGACTTGAAGTCAAAAATGACCAACCTCGGCCTACAAGGTGCCAAAACTGCATTGTGAATTTGACAAATTCACATGTATGCCTGTGATTTTGTTTTACCGCCAATAGGTGGTCGCTGCAATCACATTTGGCAGTGAAGCTGGCCTCAATATAGTTAATTCCCCATGGAACAGGCTAGAAGCGCAGTTTTGGAAGAAAGTGCTATATCTGCCGAAAAACGTCTCAATCACCTTAATTCGTTATGAGGTGGGTCTTCAATCACTTGGCGCATCAATATTATGGAAATCCTTTGCGCTTTTTAGGAAGATGATAATGCCTACATCTGCAGCTCCCTATGAGATTCTGAAGGAAATCCATAACACATCTTATAAAGTCCTGATCAATGATTGGAATGAAAAAGTACTAAAGAATCTCGTTCAGATGGGGTCTTCTGTTGAACTATTATGCAAAAATCCTTGTGCGGTAAAAAAAAGGTACGGAATTGTGAGTGGATAATGACCTTTGAAAATCGATTGAAATTGAAATCAAGTCTAACACAAAGTTGCGACATCCACTGAGTAAATCAGGTTCCAAAGTATCTAAATTTTTCCCATCGAAATACCATTGTGATAAATTCATGCGGATGAGACCGAACCAGCTGTCGACACAATAAAAATACTTTTGATAATTGTTGCTGATTCGGCCACAAGCAAGTTGAGTCATTGCAACATCTAATCGCCGCCTGCCCAGCGTTAACTTTAGAAAGAACAACAGCTTTGGGGAAGTTTGCCCTGATAAACGGCGTTATTGTTTCGTGGTGGTCCACTTTACTATCTGGACATAACTATATGCTGATCTGTGCCACTATTGACTATTTGGATAGATTATTGGTCCTAGAGGGTCCTAGAGGGTGGAAATAAAGTTTAATCAAACTCCGATTGAGAGGGCAATCTCGTTGGGTCTTGTTGTTGATTAACAGCGAGCTGTGTGCTAACAAACATTTTTAAGAAATGTGGACAATGTTTTTTGTTCTCTGGCATAATGCGATCAGGATTGTTGAATGTAATGGATACATGTAAAGTTGTGTAAAATGTTTCACAAGAAACTATGACAATAAAAAAATAAAAAAATGACTTTCCCATTTGGCAGATTTCTCTTCCACTCTTTCTCCCTCTGCATTTGCAAATTGCTCATTCTCTTGCTCTCTCAGTCTTTGCAAGTTGCTCCTTCTCTCTTTCTCTCTCTGTCTTTGCAAATAGCTCTTTCTCTCTCTCTCTCTCTCTCTCTCTTTCTCTCTCTCTTGCTTCTGTTATTCCCAATTATATCTGTTCGACATGGCTGTCAACACGTTTGTGTGTTAACCCTGTGTCCCAGGGTGAATTCACTGGCTCTTGAAGGCATTCATGGTTTCTCATGTGGCCAGCCGGTGATGGTCTCTCAGTGCTTTCTTGCCTGCGACCACTTTTCTCTGGTGTTCCTGCTTCTCATGGCCTCAGCTGGGTGTGTCTACTTCTTACGGGCATCCTGTAAGTGAAACGCTTCTCTCTGACACCTGCAAATGTCCAGGAGTCCTGTGTGGACTTCTAGTGTTCCCACAGCATGTCGTATCTCTGCAACAGTCTTCGGTTCTTTCACTCTTGAGCCGGTTGGCTCTGAAGAACTTCGTCCAGCCTGCACAAATCCTGGTTAACATCGAGTGGACCAGCTCTCTCCTGTCAACAGTGTTCCTCCCCTCTGTGGTTTAAATGTCCCGGGCACAGTTGTACGCTCCCAGAAACTTGAGCATTTCTGTGCTTGTGGCTTCCTACACTCTGAATAACTGGGCTCCTCTTCCTAGTCCCAGTATTTCGGTGTTTATGGGAATTTGAGTCTATTTTTGTCGAAGTGCAAAAAGACCCTGGATGAATGTTATTAATAGGTTTTAACGGCAAGTCAGCCCAAGACGATTGATATGTGGAGTTTGGGAAGATATTTTTATCAATAACAAAAGGCAGATTAGATTTGAAAGGTTGGCCTAAGATTCATGATACCTTTCATAGGTTCATGAGGGGAGATAGAGCAGCATGCCATCAGAGCATTAGGGATCGGAGATTTATCCTTAGAGGAGAAATTGGCATACCATGTCTCATCCGATGAAGCCATGATATTTTCCCTGTGGTTGTCTCCTCCCATGAGGTCCTCCCGCATGTAGCTGCCCTCAGGGTCAGGATCAGGTAGCAACTGCCGTCCCCTGGCCACTGGGAGAACAATGATGACTCCATTGGATTGATCACAATATACATCCTGCCAAAAGTAACTGGTTTCTCTGAATGTAGGTTTATGGCACAATCATAGCTTTAGTTAGGAGGTAATTATTTAAATTCATTCTCGGAAAAGACATCCTGAAACTTGTGATAAGCATCAGGCAAAGGCTGAATGTAGTCAACATGAGTTGTTTCAGTCTTTACTCTGACTGTAACAGTGGGAATAGGGGTCCCAGAGAGTCAGCCTGTTGACATTGATGGATGCAGTATTCGGAGCCCTGGAATAAAGATCCTGCTGACCAGTTGATAAAAGGATTATGGATCCTTAACCTTGGCAGCCCCAGTATTATGGGATAACGGGCTTGTTTTATCAAATCAAATCTCAGTTTTTCAGTACGGGTTGCATTGGTCATCATGAAAGGATTTGTATTTTCTACGATGGAACCTGAGGACAAGGGAGTGCCATGAACTCCTTCCACCAGGACATGCATTTGCTTGGCAACACAAGGTAAACCATGAGCTAAAGCCCATTGAACATCCCAAAATATTCCAGCTGCACCACAGTCTATCAAATCAGGATTATCCTGGATGGATGTTTCCTGAAAATGTAAATACACCTTCAAAATGACCACATGCTGTTCTTGTAGGTTGTGGTTATCTCCCTGGGAACTCATGTGTCCCTACCAAATTGTGGTTCTCTCTACGATCGGGACAAGGCATTTTCCGAATTTCTGGGAGGAGCGATTGGACAGTCTTTTAGCAAATGACCCCTGGCTGCACAATACATGCAAAGACCCTGCGTTCTGCACCAATTTCAATCTTCTCCCAATAGGGGTCCTCGATTCATACCTAAATGCAGGGGTTCTTCCTCTGATTGGTTCTTGACTGTCGATCTTAATACCTCAGGAGGAGCTTGGGTGGTATGATTTTTTTTCTTTCTGTATGCCTCTCCTGTAAACCTTATTCCAATTGCATCGCAATTGTTATCATATCAGCAAGGTTTGCTAGTCTAGGGACGCTAGCTACTTCATCCTTTAGCTCTTCTGATAAATCTCACCAAAAGACTGTTAGTAAAGCATCATCTGGCCAAGCTGTATCATGATTAATGTGCTTTAAAAATGTGATGTGTGATAGGGGATCTAAAGCAGCCTGTTTTAAATCTAGCAACTGTTCCTGTGCTGAAATAGTGATCTCTTGAAGGCCAAACATAGCAAAGAGGATATTAAGAAACCCTGATATGAATCCAGGATAGGATTATTATTTTTAACCAAAGGTTACCTAAGGTGCTACAGGCCAAATTGGAAATCATGAAGCCCACTTGTCACGATCTGTCAGAAAAAAGGATTGCTTAAATGTAAATTGCACTGTATATTCATACAAAATACTTTTTGTTTCTTGGGGTACCCATAAAATTTGCCTCCAGGCAAAACTCCATGTGGTAACTCTGGGGGTGGATGAGCTTGGTGTACTATCTGTCTAAGGTAATTGTATTCATTCTTAAGTGTCTGCATCTCTACTGTCAAGGTCTGTACTGCGGCAACCAATTGTTGCATATGGTCCATAGTGAGAATTTGGGTGTTGCTTACTGTCAAGTAGAGTGAGCACTGACTTTATGATGTGTTATTTATAACATGCTTAATACCCAAAGGTTTCTAAGCATGGACCCGGGGATCGAACCTGTGTTGCTCTTGTTGTCTTGCTTCAAAGGTGAGCACATTGCTGCTTAGCAATCCTCTCGAGACACGAGGAGGATAGCTCAGCTTTTCAGAGGTGGCATCGGACGTGATGTAAA